>NC_138562.1:7083919-7549158 GCF_964273705.1 Natrix helvetica
GGTAAAAAATATGTCTTAGAATATTATAGCGATAGGAAGAGGGAAAAAAGAGTTAAAATAGAGATAGAAAACAGAGGGGAATAATAGTAATTATATATTAATATGTTAAGATATACAAAAGGACAGAAAGAAGGTTTAGAATTAAGGGTGATAGTAAAAGGCATGTATAAATAATATGAAATAATGGAAATGAAATGTAATATTTAGAAGTAATAAGATAATGTTTATGGGTACTGAAATGCACGATACCCAGATACCTAATCATTCATGCATTGATATGTATAAAGAATATAAAAAATAGAAATTTGACTGAGAAAAAAATAATTTCTGGGTTCTCCGACATTGGAGGCTTTTAAGAAGGGACTGAACAACCATTTGTCAAAAATGGTACCGTGTTTTCCCGTTTGACCCCTGAAATATGCGCTTGGCCTTATTTTCGGGGAGATCTTATTATCTTCGGGGAGGTCTTATTATTTTTGAGGTGCAGGAGGTTGAGCGTGGTCACCTCATGGCTGCTGCTGTGTTGCAATATTTTTGGGGAGGACTTATTTTCAGGGGAGGGCTTGTTTTAGCGCATGCGCTCAAAAGCCCAATTGGGCTTATTATCTAGGGAGGTCTTATTTTCGGTTCCCATAGACATTATTTTGCTGCATAGAGTACCGATTTATGTTCATGTGCAATTTGTGGCACCAAGGAAAGGTAGAGAGATTGGGGAGAGATGAGGAAACCGGGGTCCTTGTGCTTTATCTTTGAACAAAAATGACTTCATTCAGCTTGAAAATATTACCAGGATGCAATTATGTTTAATGAAATATACTTTCAGAAGTACATAGTTGTTGTTTTTCTTATAAAATAAAATCCAACTAACAGCCATAGAAGCATTTAATTGACTGGGTTGGTCTTTTGTCTCCTGTTCAGGAAACAGATTCAATGCAGATACCACATCAAAGCCAGATCAGAGCTTGGCAGGATGTCTGAACTGAAGAATGGAGAAGAATAAAAACACCTTAAAGTCGGGTTTACAAACCACCACTTATCTTAGCGAAGGTTCGACGTAATGTCTGAATATGCAAATTAAGGCATTAAACAATAACATAGACTATACTTTTAGACTGGGGCAATAGGAAGGAGTTGGAAACCCAACAAAGGGATAGAAAATGCATGAATATACATGTTCAGAAAATTAATGAGGGTACTGCAAGATGCAAACTTGCTACCCTGTTTCCCCAAAAATAAGACAGCATCTTATTTTCTTTTGACCTACGAAATAAGTGCTTGGCCTTATTACTTTTGAGGTGCAGGAGGCAGCGAGCGTGGTCACCTCATGGCTGTTGATGTGTTGCAGTATTTTCGGGGAGGGTTTATTTTGGGAGAGGGCCTATTTTAGCGCATGCGCTTAAAAGCCAGATTGGGGGAAACATTGACTATTTGAGGGAAACAGGGTAGCTACACACTACTTGTTAATGATGGAGCATTATCATTCCACTTGAACTTGGAGAACTGGCCTTGTTTGGCGAAAACTTTGTTAAGTGCGATGTCAGTTTTCTTAGTCACAGGAGGGCCAAAGAGCATGTGTGAGTGTCATTGAGCAAGTTGCAGCTTCTGTGGCTTCTCACATTTTGGTGAAACCCCAGCAAGATTTTGGTTTTACTTTATTTAGAATATGAGCCCCAAGATGCCTGAAAAGTGATGCAAACATTTGCAACCGAAGTAAGAAAGGCCCTTTGCCTCTTATAATAAAAAAAGCAGAAATATAAAATCCTGCAAGGAAAAATGGGCTGAGGATGGAAATTTTTTTAGAAAATAGAACAGAATGGAATGGAATGGAATAGATTAGATTAGAATAGAATAGAATAGAATAGAATAGAATAGAATAGAATAGAATAGAATAGAATAGAATAGAATTATTGGCCAAGTGTGGTAAGACACACAAGGAATTTGTCTTTGGTGAAGATGCTCTCCAGTGTACATAAAAAGACAAGATACATTCGTCAAGAATCATAAGGTACAATGCTTAATGATAGTCACAGGGTACAAATAAGCAGTCAGGAAACAATCAATATCAATATAAATCATAAGGATACAAGCAACAAAGTTACAGTCCTGCAGTTATAAGTAGGAGGAGATGGGTGATAGGAACGATGAGAAGACTAATAGGAATAGCAATGCAGCCTTAGTGAATAGTTTGACAGGGATGAGGGAATTATTTGTTTAGCAGAGTGATGGCATTTGGGGAGAAAACTGTCCTTGTGTCTAGTTATTGTGGTGTACAGTGCTCTATAGCGTCATTTTGAGAGTAGGAGTTGAAACACTTTATTTCTAGGATGTGACGGCTCTGTAGATATTTTCACAGCCCTCTTTTTTGACTCATGCAGTGTACAGGTCCTCAATGGAAGGTAGGTTGGCAGTAATTGTTTTCTCTGCAGTTCTTAGTTTCTATTTCAGCACAATATTGGGAAAATCTGAGAAGCCCATATGCATCCCTTCTAGCATCCGTGCCAAAGCTGGCTTGTCAGGTTGTTGGTTTTTTTACAAATTTATTTACAACTGATAGTATCTCTTAGGAAAGAAACCTAGAAAAATCTATGACATCTACTAATAATTAGAGGAAGGAACATGCTCAAAGGGCTGTTTATACACTGTGGAGAGCAAACTTACTTTCATTCCTGGAAAACCAGGTGGGCCCTGTAGAAAAAGGAGAGATAAAGAATTAAAAATAGGCTGTGGATTCTGTAGACTACATTCTGGTCTGGACTGAGAGATCTGGCCTTTGGTCTCCCTCGGCTTCTGTGTTTGATTAAAAGAAAAGGATAGAAAATTATACTGGCTCAGACTATCTTTTCTAAATTCAGTGAAAAGAGTGAAATGACTAAGGAATGGAGCAACATATAGGCAATTAAAGCTCAAATCAGTGTTTCTCAACTTCAGCAAATTTAAGATGTGTTGCCCCAAGGATGGTTTTATTTTAAAGGCAACTTGTCAAGAGTTTGTTGCATACATGCAAATCCAGAAAGCACACACAGATAACTGATGCAGCAGGATTCATTAACTTCTTTATATACATAAGAATAGATGAATAAATGTACAATACCAACAGGTGGTTCTTCCAAGTAAACGCAAGGCAGGAGAGTTATAGGCCAATGCAAGCAGTTAGTTTCATTTCAGCAGACAAGCCCAGACAGACGGCTAGTTTACTTCTCACAACAGCAGACTGCTTAAGTTTCTGTTTCAATTCTCTGCACAGACTCAGATCTGTTTAAGCTTAGGCTGACCTTGTTGCTATGCCTATTCATTGGCTGACCTTGTTCCCATGTCCCCATTGGCTGATCTCTTCCAGTCCATGAATATTCAAACTCTGACACAACTGGAGTTTTTGATTTTTCTTTAAGATGTTTCACTTCATCCAAGACACTTCTTCATTTCTAACTAACTTAGTACTGAAGAAGCTTCTTGGATGAGAAGGGAAAAGTCTTAAAAGAAATCAGAAAATCCAGTTGTCTTTAAAATAAAAAGCACCTTTGGGACAACCATGACCTGGATGGATGAGAACATCCACAGACACTTTAAGATATGTGGACTTCAACTCCCAGAATTCCCCAATCAGCATTTGGGAGCTGAAGTTCACTCATCCTGAAGTAGCTGAAATTGAAAAACAATGGTTTAAATGAACATTGAGGAATATGCTATTTTAAATATATATTTAGAGCTTAAAATTAGGGATCTTACTCTTCAGCCTACCAAATTTCTTTTTTTTAATAATTTCTTTTTATTTTTTATTTTCAAAACAAACACAACACATAAAATCTTTCTTCTTTACATACTGTAGAAAGTGTATCAGTTGGTTACAAAAGGCTTTCGTGCATCTCTTCCACAGTCATCAAACATAATTCATATTAACTCAAGTATTTTAACTCAGATATTTATACACGTTACCATCATCATACCATTTTCATTTGACTATAATTGTTTAAACATCCTTCATCATAAAATACACAAAGATTTAATACATAACTACGTACTGGCATTTCATTTGCTATTTCAAAAATCCTCCAATAACACTGAATCCTTATATCCTATTCTAGCTAAACATCCATAATATTTAGTAACAAAATTTTCTAATCCTCCTTTCCAAATCACTGCTTACAATTTACATCCAGTTTCCTTATGTTGTACCCATACATATATATACGTTATCATTATCCCTCCTTTATTTGACTATATCCTGTATCATAACATTTTCCCCCTAATAATCAAGACTTAACTGAATCTTAGTTCTTTTTTATTAACCTTTATATATAATCCAAAAGGATTTCTAATCTTCCTTTCATGGGTACCATTCAATATTCATATCCAATTATTACTTATCATAACACTACACATTGTATACATTATTATCATTATCAATTATTTATTGAACTATATCTATTGTCACTAAATTTAACTAAGTTTAACTAGTTTTAAATTATACTCTTCCATCTATCAACCTGTATCTTTCCAGTAGCAAAACAGTCTCATGTCTTCTGCCATCTGTGGTGTCAGTCCTCTAATCATCTCCTTAATCAAATTTGTATGGACTCCTCTTAGCAACTCCTTGCTTATAAAATCTCTCATGTAATTTCGATGCCCTTCTTCTGTTTCCTTAATTAGCTTATCTTTGATTGTCAGTAGTGTTATCAATGATGTTGCTAATAAAATTTCTCTCTTTAAATCCATAAATTCTTTTGTTTCTTCTTCTTCTGTGTCTTGCCATCTGGGGCAGAGTTCCCCTCCATTTAATTCCTCTTTCAGTATTCCACTCTTTCCATTTCCAGAAACCAACTCGTAAATTAATTAGGGCAACTCTTGGAACCTTCACACAATCACCATAAATATCAGCAAATTTAATTTCTTTATGGTCATTTTCCTCTTCGGTTTTTAGGATTCTAACCTCTACTTTTTCCACTTGATAAACATCTCCAACTTCTTCATCATATTTTACTGTTAGATGCTCTAAGTCTTCCAACTTCTTCTCTGTCCTCTCAAATGTGTTAGATAATTTCTGAATTTCTAAGAATATCTTTTGCAGACTTAAAGTTTCTTTCTGCTGTTGAAATTGTGCCATTATTTCCAGCTAACAAACACTGCTGCTCTAGCTTGGAAGGTTTTTACAAGATTAAGCATAGATTCACAATAAAGTTTCATTTTCACTTTTCTCTGTTGAAGATATATTTCAAAGGGACATCTGTATGCTTTTCTTCTTATCACTCTCTATAAACAAGCAGTGAGACCTTGGAGTGCCAAACCAGGATAATCAGTAAGAAAAGTAAAAGTGTTTAGTTTCCAATACACAAACCTCCAGCCTCCTAGTAGCAGTGTTATTGTTGCGATTTTCTTTGTTTCTTTTTGCATCTTTTTTGTATTTCAAGTTTTAAAATGTCTGATTCTTGAATAAGTTAGAAAAACACCCACAGTAATGAAAGAGGAGAATTTTAGTCCATAGGTTACAAAGAATAATAAAAGAAAAAAATAGAAGAAGAAAACTTAATCCATTCATTTTAAAAGGTTGCATAAATTCCATCCATGAACATAGCATTTAAAAAGTAAGATAACCCACTGTCCAAAACCATTCCAAACTTAATTCCGCACTTATTTCTTCTCCAATTTAAATTAATTTTAAGGTTTTTATAGCCAGTCTCTTTTAAAATGGTAAAAATTCCTCACCAGCTGGAAACACTTTCTCTTTCTGTATCCTTCCATTTTGGAGCCACCCCCAACTTCATCAGCTTTGGCTGGATTTTTTGTCGCCAGCTTGAAGAACTTCTCTTGCATCGATCAGGGACTTTGCGATGTCCCTGAGATCAGCAAGACGTGTTCTTCCTGTTCACCATCTCTGCGGGACGGTTTAGGTCCAATTGGACCACCCAGCAGCAAAAGTATTGGCTGCGGTCTCGGAGCATCGAGACCGCACGTCCGTATCATCGCAACGTTGGATCCTCCTCCCCAGCCCTACCAAATTTCTTGTATCTTTCAAACATCTGCAGAGACACCAATAATTAATAGAAAACTTTCCCCAAAGACATCACTCTAGCATCTCCTCGGTTGGCCCATGCCCTCAAGTAAATATTTTGTCTTCTTTTTTAGATTGAACCAGTTGATTGGGTTTTTTTTAAAAAATCTGTCTCTTTAATCATCTCTGCTGCCTTTTTAATGTTTGGGTTAATGTATTCTAAATCTTGGAACAGTTAACTTAGCAAGAAGTCTTATCATTTTCAAGAGGGATTCCTCCTAGCTGAAGGTGGAAATGGAATTCAGATTTTTTTTAAATATCCTCAATCTCAGGGCCAGAAAACCTGTGACTCATTAGATGTTGCCGAATTACAATTTCCAGTATTCTTAGGTATGGCTTATAGCCCAGACATCTGTGATTAGCAGCATTTATAGCAGTGTGTCCGCCTTAGCACCTTGAAGATCTGTGGACTTCAGCTCCCAGAATTCTCCAACCGGTGCATGTATCACCAGAATTAATATTCTACTATTCTCCATTTGGCCCCTAAGCAGTTTCACAAGTTTGAACTTGAAGAACGTAGCATAAAATACAGTAAACAGATTAGGGCTTCAAAAACTATTCAGAACCAAGTATACAGTAAGAGTGACAAGAAGATATTTCTTTTACTTACGGGAGGTCCAGCCAAACCTGGGAAACCTGCACTGCCTGGAAAACCACGTTCTCCCTAGAAAAGACAGAAGGAAAATTTTCATTGAAGGCCTTCAATGGCCCAATTTGGACATTTGCAAAATAGTGAATGAATGTCACAATTTAAAAGCAAAATGGTTCCCTACATACGGATGGATGGAAGACTATGCTCTATATTTATTACTAGTTGATAACTCGGCATTGCCCTTGTATTTATTTATAGGGGGGAAATGTCCAGACCAAACGTAATCTCTAATGTTGGATTTTCCCCCTTACCAGAGGGAGCCCCCTTGTGGAGTAATGTGAAGCCGTTACCATGGCAACTCCACTGCGCTGTACAGTAGAAGCCATTTTACGGCAGTACAGTAGAAGTCATTTTAAGACACAACAGGCTGTATCTTAACAGAACACACACACACCAAGAGGTATTAGGGGTGTCTTACCCCACAATATTTTTCTCCAGAGAGTACGTCATCTGTGTACCAAGTTTGGATGAAATTGCTTGATGTGTTCCAGAATTATGCTGGAACATACACACCAGGGATGGGTTCCTGTACCAGTTGGTACCAGTTTGCTGCATGCACGCTTTGTGCAGTTGCTCGCTAAAAATTGTTCTGCGCATACACAGAAACATGCCAGCAATGGCAGAAGAGACCAGGGAACCGGTTTGGGGGTATTGCCAGCCTTGGTCGATGAAAAGGTAGAGTTGGCAGCTTTGCTTACAAAATGCATCTCATAAACATGCCAAGAGATCTCCAGTGGCATTAGCATTGGAACAGAGAGAGGTAGGGTTTTTTTTACTCAATACTGAGCTCTGGGAGTTGGCAACCTGCAATCATATGAGACTTTCCCCAATTTTATCTTCCCTTCCCCCCCCCTCTCTCTCCCTCTCACTTTTTTTCTTGTAGCTCCTGCTGTTCCTAAAACCACTTGAGGAAGAAACTGGGTTGGTTTGCTCAGAAATGGGATACCGTATTTTTTGGAGTATAAAACGCACCTTTCCCCACCCCTAAAAGTGGGTGAAAATTTAGGTGTGACTTATAGACCGAATATGGGCGATTTTGGCCTCCCAAAATCTTCGCACCTCACGTTTTTGTCCTCCCAGGCCCCCAGAAGCACTCTGCACTGCTCCGCACAGTCCGTTTTTGGGCTCCCAAGCTCTCTGCGCATCACATGTTCACCCTCCCCGGCCCCCAGAAGCACTCTGCAGACCAAAAACGGGCTTGTCTTTTGGAAAAATTGGGTTGTGCAGAGCGCTTCTGGACCAGCTGATTTTCGGCCTTCTGGAAGGCCAGGGAGGCCGTTTTCGCCTTCCCCAGGCATTAGGATAGCCTCCGGAGCCTGGAGAGTGTGAAAAATGGCCCAACGGCCCAACCGAAAGTTTGGGAATGAACTTCATGCACGTGCCAGAGTGGAGGGCTGCTGTGGCAGCAAATATGGCTACGTGTGCCACCTGTGGCACGTGTGCCACAGGTTTGCCATCACGGGGCTATAACTATGTCCTGCATTCAGGAGCACTTTTTTAAAAAGTAACTGAATCTAAAGCATTGGCTATCCTTATCATACCTCAAAGCACTTGAGATAAATGACCAATTTTGCAATTCAGTGTTCAACTTTCTCATGTACCCATGGATTATTTTCACTTTCCAGCTGTATTTGGACAGCAAAATCAAGGATGGAGAACATTCCTTCAGTCGCTACTCCTATGATTAGCCTCATCGGAAGATTTGAGCTGAAATGTCAAGCTGACATCTGCTCCCCTTATTTATTCAATGCTGTTAGATCATCTCGGCAATTGCTAAATGAAAAGAAGAGTCAAGGTATAGCCTTGGAATTTAACTCCAAGGAAACAGAGCCAGAATCATCGGTTCACCCCACTTTTCCCAGTTTTTTTTCCCAGAAGGGAGTTGAAAACCAAAGTAATCCTCATTGCAGACTAATCTGGAGGGAATCAAACTATTCTCCAAGGCACCTGAGGGTAGAACAAGAAGCAATGGGTGGAAACTAATCAAGGAGAGAAGCAACTTAGAACTGAGGAGAAATTTCCTGACAGTTAGAACAATTAATCAGTGGAACAGAAATTGCCTCCAGAAGTTGTGAATGCCCCAAAACTGGAAGTCTTTAAGAAGATGTTGGATAGCCATCTGTCTGAAATGGTATAGGGTTTCCTGCCTAGGCAGGGGGTTGGACTAAAAGACCTCCAAGGTCCCTTCCAACTCTGCTATTGTATTGTATTGTATTGTATTGTATTGTATTGTATTGTATTGTATTGTATTGTATTGTATTGTATTATATCTCTTCATTTGTACATTTATTCCATTGTTAGCTTGGAAATTCTTACAATTCTCAGGTACTTAACCACTGAATTTCAGCAGTGCCTCTTTGGAGATTGAAAGACCCTAAAAAGAGAGGTTGGTTGATCGCACTTGACCTGTGACTGCAAGTTGCCAATCACTCCATTGAGTGCCTGTTCTAGGCAGAATTTCTTGTCTCCTCTAAAGCCTTCGCTTTGCAAACAAAAAGAGTTTAGAGTTGGATCCATTGCAGTAGTGCAATCTCTGTCATTGTTGTTTTTAGTTGCAAAGTCAGGTCCAACCCATTGCGACCTCATGGACAACGTTCCTCCAGGCCTTCCTGTCCTCTACCATCCTCTGGAGTCCATTTAATCTCACTTCGATGACTCCATCCAGCCACCTCATTCTCTGCTGTCCCCTTCTTCTTTTGCCCTCCATCTTTCCCAGCATTAGGCTCTTCTACAGGGAATCCTTCCTTCTCATTAGGTGGCCAAAAGATTTGAGTTTCATTTTCAGGATCTGGTCTTCTAAAGAGCAGTCAGGGTTGATCTCCTCTAGGACTGACCAGTTAGCCTGTAATTAGCAGCGTATTTCAGACACTGGTTGGTCACTCTGCCTATTCCGCACGACTTAAAGGAATGCTGCCCTCGATGTGATCAGATCAGCCCCGTTAATTGGACAGCTGCATCTGGGAAGTTTTCTTGAGGGCAAGGTAAGTTGTCCACTGCCTTCTTCTCAACCTAACCCTGGCATTTCCTGGTGGTCTCCCAGCCCTGCTTAAATCCAACCCTTGTTCCCAAATCAGGTCTGCTGCTCCAACTTATCCTGTTTGTGTAAATTGAGACTTCCTGGCTGAAAATATCCTTATGGCTTTATTTTACAAATCAGCCAGTCCCAGCAGCCCATTCATTTGGGGCAACTATTGTTAGCATATGTGCAAAATCCCAAATATGCACATTAATCCTCTTTTACTATGACCATAGAGCTGTGATGGTGAACCTATGGCACAGGTGGCATGCAGAGCCCTCTCTGCGGGCGCCATGCATGTGTGTGTGCCTCCCACCGGCCAGCTAATTTTCGGGTCTCTGCTGTGCATGTGGGAGATGTGCATGCATGCACGGGGGCAGGGGGGAGTGTGGGGAGGCGCGGTGTGCCCCCCGTGCCCCATGTTTGGTCCCAGGAGGATTCAGGGAGGCCTGCTAAACCCTAAATGGGGTGCAGGGGGGTCCGTGTGCATGCGCAGGGAGGCAGGGGCGCACAGGAGATGCTGCATGTGCATTGCATTATGGGAGTGGGCCTGCACGCATGCAATGTCATAAGCATGCACGTGAACGCTTTTGGCACGCGAGGAGAAAAAGGTCAGCCGTCATAGAGTCATTGTCCCACATTAGTTAGGAAAGTTGTAGGCTTCCAAAGGAGCCAATCCCACCTTCGTTCCATTGCATCCTGGGATACCTTGGAGTCCGGGAGGCCCATCCTGGCCTGGTAGTCCCTGCATATGGACAGAAAAACATCAGATGTTGATTGGATTATGATGATGGTTAGTTGCCTGTTTTTCTTTTTTTTGTTGTTGTTTTTTTAACTTTTTTATTTTTTTCATTTTCGTAACGTATAACCACATGTGTCCTATTACATAGCCAACATCGTATTGTATTATTAAATGTTCGCATCCATTCATCTTACCATCAACTCCCAAAAACGATTATTGGCTCTTCTGCTCTCCATACACCATATCCATCACTTTCTTCTCCATCTCTCCTCCTCCTCCTCCCTACCTCCTTTCTTCCCTCTGTCATCCTTCAGTTCTCTACTTTCCCTTCCTCTCTCCTTCTCCTCTCTCCCCTTTCCACTCCTCCTTTCTCTCCTCCTCTTCCCCCCTTGCCCTTTCTCCTATCCCTCTCTTCTTCCCTTGCCTCTCTCCTCTGCTTCACACTCTTCATCTCATTTACTTGGTGTATTTCAGCCTCCGAGCGAGCTCCATTTTATGTGGATGGTATTCATAGTTCCTTTTCAGTGTACATATTTAATTTTAATATATATCTTCCTCCTCCTTTTTTTAAAGAAATTATATATATATATATATATATATAAAAACAAAAGGAGATTTCTTCCAACAACCGAACTGCTTAGGAAGTTAACAATCGGTTCTCCCAAATAGGTGCAAACTGGCTGCTTGTTTTATAGTCATTCAGCCACTATGATTATAATTCAATTTACTTACAGGAAGCCCTGGTGTTCCCGGAAAACCTGGTAAGCCTGGAGGCCCCTAAGATGAAAAAAAAAAAGCACAGATCGAGTTAGATACTATCCAACATTTAGAGGAAAACAGCATTTTATCTTAAAGAAAGGCTCCAGAGCAGAGATTCTTTTTCTGGTCTGAGAGCAGATGAGAATATTTCTGGTTCAGGGTTGAACTTCTTATCCTTAGTGCTCTCTGAGCTTGGTGATTTTCTTGCAGATGTTTCATTACCCAACTAGGTAACATCATCAGGGCTAGAAAGCAGTGGGGTTTCTGAAGGAGGAGGAACAGGAGGAGGACGACTGTGGGATCCTTGGTGCTCTCTAAACTTGCAGTCATTTTCTTGCAGACATTTCAATACCCAACTAGGGAACATCACCATTGCTAGAAGAGAGCGAGGTTTGCTTATAAGTCTTTACTATGTATGTATCTACAGTATAAACCCGCCATCCTGGGCCCAACGTTTGGGAAGCCGGGCTCTGCCTGTCACAAGCCAGGACAAAGGGTGAGTGATGGAGGAGTGACACCTCCTTAAAAAACCTTGGTCCAGCTGGCCCGGCTGGGAGCACCTCGTAAGGGCCCCTTTCCAGGGTTACAGGAGAAGACGGTCCAGGGTTTTGAAGGCGGAAGAGGGCTCTACGCCCCAACGGCAGATAAAGCGGCAGAGCCATCTTCTAGGAGAAGGGAAACTCTGATTACAAACCTCCACTGCCTTGTGGCTACATCCACTACTGGAAAAGGCTTCGGGAGTCAACCTCCAGGCAAAATCCAGAGCCGGAATCCCGGAAGCAGTTTGTGACTGTGTACAACCACGTTCTGGTAACTCCTGAGACGCAGCTGGAACCAACCATATCAGCTCTGCGATTCCATTGGACTATTTCAGCGATGTGGAGAGGGGGGAATCTGCTGCTTGGGTAACAGTCTATCCTCCATATTAATCTACCCAGGCCTCGTGCTCTGGAGAGGACACTCCAGCTTTGATCTCTTTCCAGAGCATGATTCCATAGTCTTTTGAGACTGAAGGATGCCAATGTACAGTGTGTGTGTGTGTGTGTGTGTGTGTGTATCTATGCATGCATGTAATAAGTTTGAATGTCGCTATCAAAAACAACCCTTGGTGACTCATTTCTACTTTCTGCTTTATACCAGAATTTTTTTTTTTTTAAATCACTTACTCGGATGCCTTTGGGTCCTGTAGGCCCTGGAAATCCACTATCACCCTGCAAGAAGGAGAAGACAAAGCATGACCAAAGACCATCAATGGCACGAACAGATCCCTTGATACAAAAGCAGACCTCCATGCAACATCTTCAACAAAGAAGGGCTTGCTCTGCCTACCCCTCACCTGAACATGAGAACATAAGCAGTGCTCTGCTGTGACAGATGTCTGGCACACAAAGTCCAGCAGTATGTTTTCACAGTGGCAACCCAACTACCCAAGGAAGCCCACTAGTCTTCTGGATATGGGTGGATGTGCCTTCAGGTTAGCTTTTGACTCATTGCAACTGACTGGACAGATCCCTGCATGTTTCTTGATGAGATTTCAGACAGACTATGGCTTCACCTTGCTGAGGGCTGAGGGATGAAAGGAAGGGACTGTCTCATGGCCACCAAGTTGGCTTCATGCCTATGGGTGAGACTAAAACTCACATCTCCCTGTTTCTAGACTGGCACCTTAACCACCACATCAAACTTGATTCTCATTGTGTTCAAGACAAACTTGATTCCTGGTGATGGTCTGCATGAGTTTCTGCAGATTTCTTGGCAAGGTTTTTCACAAGTGATTGGCTTCTTTTTCCTTCCTGGTCTGAAAGAGAGGAAGTGGTCCACCTTGTTAGTTTTTGAGCCTAAGATGGGACTAGAACTCCCAGATTTTAGTCCAGCACCTTCCCCAGTAGACCAGACTGACGTTTGGTCTGAAAGAGAACTGGCTCAAGGTAACCTAGTTGGCTTTGCGCCTAAAGTGAGACTATTATTAAATAAATAAATAAATAGTAGGGATTATTCTTTATGCTATTTATGTTGTTTGCATTTTTTGTCATGGATTGCACCAGTAAGGTGCAAACCAATTTTGCAACCCATCACCCTCCAGGAGTGCTCATTTCAAAAGACATAAGCCCCAGAGCTCACTGTAACAACATTGCCAAAAAGGCATTCAGAGTTGTCAACCTTATTTTATGTAGCTTTCTCTCTGGTAACGCTGTGCTACTAACTAGGGCATACAAAACCTTTGCCAGACCTATCCTTGGATACGGCTCACCTGCCTGGAACCCACACTGCATTCCGGACATTAAAACATCAGAGAGAGTCCAGAGGTATTTTACAGGAAGAGTACTCAACTCCTCTGCTCATAATAAAATTCCATATACCTCCAGGCTTGAAATATTAGGCCAGGATAACCTTGAACTATGCTGTCTACATTCTGACCTGAACTTAGTGCACAAGATAAAGTCATAAAGTCTGCCATAAAGTCCTACCAGTTAATGACTACTTTTACTCCAACCGCAATAGCACAAGGGCTCTCAATAGATGCAAACTAAATGTAATCCATTCAAATCTTGATTGCAGGAAAAATGATTTTAGTAAGAGTAGTAAATGTGTGGAACACCCTACCTGATCCTGTTGTTAGTTCCTCTAACTCCCATACCTTTTACCTTAAGCCGTCTACCGTGGATCTTACGCGTTTCTTAAGAGGTCCCTAAGGGGCTGTGCATATAAGCACACCAGCGTGCCTACCGTCCCTGTCCTACTGTCCCCATTGATATGTACTCTTTTTATTTGTTTATGGCTATGTTTTGCTTATTTTTATCCATTTATTTGTGCCATTTTTCATGCTTTTTTCCTACTTGTTTCCTTGTACTTGTTGACAAATAATAAATAAATAAATATTGTTCTATATATGATGTACAATGACAATAAAGGCTATACTATACTATACTATTCTATACTATACTATACTATACTATGCTACTATACTATACTATACTACTATACTATACTATACTATAATATACTATACTATACTATACTATACTATACTATACTATACTATACTATACTATACTATACTACTTACTCTTACTCTACTAGAATGCACGCTCTCCCAGTTTCTAGCCTGGTGTCTGAATCACTAGATCAGGTTGTCTCTTGCTTTGTCCATGAAGTCATTCTTGATTCCTAGTGACAATGAGAATAAATCTCTGCCATTTTCTTGGCCAGGTTTTTCAGAAGCGGTTTGCCCTTGTCTCCTTTCTAGGGCTGAGAGAGAATGACTGGCCCAACCAAGCCATCCCAATTGGCTTTGTGCCTAAAATGAGACTCAGTCTGCCAGTTTCTCGCCTGCTGTTTGAACTCCTCTCCTCTGTAATAAACATCTGTAAATAGCTCATCCAAGATGGCGCCACCCTGACAAATGTAGCATCCAAAATGTCTCTTTCCAATCACTCACCTTCTCGCCACGAGATCCGGCTGGTCCTTCTGGGCCGGGGAAGCCAGGCAGACCGGATTGGCCTTGCAAACCTGGGAAACCTCGATCGCCCTGGGCCCAAGAAAAGAAGAGCAATGGATGAGCTTGCTCCCTGCACAGCATGGAATAGTGGGATGACAGTTTTTTATTAGCTTATATAATATAAAATATGGGTGGGTGGATAGATAGATGATAGATGGATAGATAGATAGATAGATAGATAGATAGATAGATAGATAGATGATAGATAGATTGGTGGATGGGTGGATGGGTGGATGGATGGATAGATGATAGATGATATAGATGGATGGATGGATAGATAGGTAGATGGGTGGGTGCTGAGTGGGTAGATAGATAGATAGATAGATGGATGGATGGATAGATAGATAATGATAGATAATAGAAGATATTAGAAGATAGATGATAGATAGATAGATGATAGATAGATAGATAGATAGATAGATAGATAGATAGATAGATAGATAGATAGATGCATGGGTGGGCAGGTGGACAGACAGATGATAGATAGATGATAGATAATAGATAGATAGATAGATAGATAGATAGATAGATGATAGATAGATAGATAGATATGATAGAATTCTTTATTGACCAAGTATGATTGGACACACAAGGAATTTTTGACTCCAGTGCATAAGCTCTCAGTGTACATACAAACAACAAGTGATCTTGGTCTGATTAAGTGCCATCAAGAGGGTGTCAACTCTTAATGAGATGGACACATTTCTCCAGGTTGACCTGGCTCAGCCTGGTGTTTTAGGGCTCTCAATGGCACACTCATTGCTGCTGCAATCAAGTCCATCCGTCCAAGTCCAACTCTTTCAGGGGAGGCAATGTCCTTACAAAGTCCAGAAGGTTCTGCTTTTCCACTAAATAGTTATGCCAAGACAGCTGAAGCTGGGGGTGGGCTGGCAGGCTTTCCAGAAGTTAATCTCCCCAAACCAGAAACAGATTGTGTCTTTTGGAGGCAGCCTACCCCCAAACTGATGTGTTTCATCCTGAAATGTTTGGTTTTGTACTATCCTAATGGACTGGCTTGGTTTCCTTCTTTAGCTTTGTTTGCATGAGACTTGCGGTCACCAAGTACATTGGAATCCATCCTGGCTGTCCATTCTTCCCGTTTCTGAAAAGGCCCCTGGGATGTCCTTTTGGCAGGTTAAATGAAAACATGTGAAGCCCTGAAGATGGACTGTGAAAAATAGGACATTCTCTCACTCTTTCCCTTCCTCCCTCCCTCCCTCCCTCTCTCTTACACCCACATATACGTGCCTTGGTAATCTAACCACTGAAAAATAACTTATTTCTACTTAGAAGACTATCTATGAAAGTTTTATTCACTGGAAGGAATTTTGAGAGTAAGTTCTCTTTCATTAGCCTGATTGAGAACTGCTGGGGGGGGGGGGGGACAGCAATGCAATGTTTGTTATGTTCTATTTGCATCACACACTGAACAATGTGGATAGGAGCACAGTTGTTGATGGATGAAAGGGCCTCTTTTCACTGAAGCACACCAAAGCAAGATCAAAACCTATTTCCATGAACTGTGCCATCTGAAAGAGGGGGGGAAAGTCCAAGAAATAGAGAAGTCCTGTCAATTTCTCAAACTATGAATTAGTATCTACAAGAATCTCTATCTATTGGTTTGGGCAGTCTTGTCTTTGGAGTAGAGCATAGGCTGAGAACATTGCGTGGATTCATACACATCAATGCTAGGAAGACAAGTTTTTTCTCTCTCCCTTTGTTCAGAGAAAGAGAACATGACTGTTATAATTATTAACATATGGTGTTGTTACATTGGCCAGGAGATCAAAATGCTATTGCAGAGTGGTTGTTTGGCTTGCCAAGGTACCAGCTGTTATCGGATGCACTTGCGCACTTCCCAAGGTGCGCCACAGGAGGGCTGGCTTCACACCAGAGAAAAAAACGAGGGGCTTTTCCTGCAGCGTTACCCAAGGCCCCCTCCCTTCCTAGAGCTGCCTCGCAAGTAGGTGCCACAATTGTGAAGGTTCAGAGCTATCAGGAATCTGACTGCCTGCAAAGAGCACCAGCTCATCTCTCCACCAAAGTGGTACCTATCTATCTACTTGCACAGAGCATGCTTTTGAAGAGTTAGGGGAACAAAAGCTGAGGCCAGCGACAGGAGCTCACCCTGTCACACACTGAAAGGGTTTGAACCACCGGAGCTGAAATCATTTCTGGTGTTATTAAGCCACTGAGCCACTACTTTCTATGATATGACTGGGATGTCCCCCAAGGAGAGAGGACTCGAAACGTGAATTCACTTTTTCTAGTGTTTTGGACATGGATAGTGAAGCAGGTGGCAGCTAGATGGCAAGGCCCAGAGCCTTGGCTAATCTTAAAAAATTAAAGAGGCTGGGCCTTGAAAGTTAGACAAATGGTCACAAGGGAATGGTGAGCTTGTAGACTAGACTGGAGAGTCAATAAAGCATTGCAGAAAAAGCATTTCATTTCTGTAGTGTTGCCAAGGAAACCAGATGGACAATTCTGAGAAATCACCAGTCAAGTTTAGTTTAAGGGAGTTTGTAGCTGCCAGAAAGCAGAGGTGCCAAGCTAACCTTGTTTGGAAGCTACGCAGGGTCAGATCTGGTTAATATCTGGATGGAGACTATATATATCCAGGTATTTTTGTAAACTCAACAGAATCCGACTACACTTCGAAGAGATTTTTACTTCTGTAAAACAAGTGCCTTAAGAATTTGGGAGGAGTTAATTCACCTCTTTTATTGTGTTCCTGTTTAAGAAAAATCTGAAATCATGGCAGCATTAGAATAGCAATGGGCCACTGAATTTCAGCTCTGCAATTTAGGTTGAGGGCCAGGTGTGGCTCATTGGCTGGATCCCTCTGAGCTAACCCAAATCAAATGCAACCCATTTCTGACCAAGTATAATAGTCAGTGTGGAGGAAAAAAATTACGTATTCATTATTGGCAACTAGGCAGCGAGCCTAGTTTGAATTTGAACGTTTCAAATTCAAGATATTTTAGGCCTGAAGCAGGGGGTTTTTTTCTGACCTTAAGGGGAAACATTAGGGTGCCATTCAGATTGTACTAGAGATGTTCTTCTCAGTTTTGCTCACATTGTTCCAGCAGCTCAGGGAGTTTGATCAGAGTCCAAGATGGGGTTTCAAGGTTGCAGCGTTTACAATCAAAACATTTTGCACACCGTGAGTGTGCACTAGCTCAAGTATCAAAATGAAATGTGTATTGTGGAGGATGCAACATGGGAAAAAGTTCAGCTTACTGTTGGAAACAGTTTCTGACAGGGAAGTTGGGAACCTGAGCAATCCATATATATGTATGTATTTGTGTTACAACCCCTGGTATGCCCAAATATGGGAGGGAACTCACTACTCCCCCTTTCTGTCTATTGGCTCACTGCAGAAGACCATCCAGGCAGAAAACCATATTTTTAATGTTGCCTTTTTATATTTGTGTTGTATTTGTGCTGATAAATAAATAAAGGGAGACTAGTATAGATCTATTTCAAGCTATTTAGCTCTCATCAGCTAGCCATAACAAAACAAGGATGTCTTGTGTTACTTGCATTGCAATGAAACTTGCAAGGAGGGAATTTCAGAAAGTAAAATTGAAGTCTACGACTTACCATATTTTTCGGAGTATAAGACACACTTCCCCCCCCAAAGAGCTTAAAATTTGGGTGAGTAATACACCAAATGTAGCCCCGCCCACCCACCAGCCCCCACCCTTTGGCCTCTGCCTCCCAGAAATTTGCCTCCTTGCAGCAAACAGCCTGTTTCAGTTTCGCCTTCAGCACAGCCTGATTAGCACAAGCATATGATGGTCAGGCCTCCTGACGATCAGCTGTTTCAGGCTGCAGGGATTGCCATAGCCTATTGCTGCCTCCACGTGCCCAATTTTGGGGCTCCAGATCCCATTTTTGGCCCCTGTGCACCTCGTTTTCGGCCTCCGCATGTCCCCTTTTTCACCCATTCTGATCCCCCCTCCTGGGCAGAAAATGTGGTGGGCAATAGGCAATGGCAATCCCTGCAACCTGAAATAGATGATTGTCAGGAGGCTGATCCAACCGACAATCAGCTGCTTGTGCTAATCAGGCTGTACTGAAACTGGAATGGGCTGTTCGCTGCAAGGGGGCAAATTGCTGGGAGGCAGAGGCAGATTTTTTTTCTTGTTTTCCTCCCCAAAAGCTAGGTGCATCTTATACTTAAGAGCATCTTATACTCTGAAAAATACAGTAAATTTACTACTTAGTTTTAACCCCTAATGTCAGCTTCTATTGACCCCAATAATGACAGGTCAAGATTCAGAAAATTCTGAAACATGGAACTGAAAGAAGTATATGTGCAAGGGGAACCTTTACCTTTATAATTCTCAATATTCTGCTTCTAAGCGACCGACACCTTAAAAGGAAGACCCCAACTACCCCTGCTATTTTCACAGAAGGTTCAAACAAGTCCAACCTAAAAGCTTGGATGAGACTGGTTTTTTTTGTTTTTTTTTTGAAGGACAAGGAATTCAAGCACATAAATTCCCTTGATTTTGGAAACCGTTGCAAGTTTCAACAGCACAGATCATTCTCAAGGAGAAATTATAACTCTGGCCTCTTTCCAGAGAATCTGAATCATGGGCTATAATGGGATACTTATGGCACATCAAGCACCAATTTTAAAAACAAGAAGTTTTTTTTTCCCCTTCTCTGAAGGGAAAAAAAAATAATTAGGTCAAAGGGATCAGAATTTGGGTCAAAATGAAGAAGGCAGAGCATTTGAAGACAATGCTTTGAAATAGACTTAAGGTAAAGGTAAAGGTTCCCCTCGCACATATGTGCTAGTCGTTCCCGACTCTAGGGGGCAGTGCTCATCTCTGTTTCAAAGCCAAAGAGCCAGCACTGTCCAAAGACGTCTCTGTGGTCATGTGGCCGGCATGACTAAACACCGAAGGAGCACGGAACGCTGTTACCTTCCCACCAAAGGTGGTTCCTATTTTTCTACTTGCATTTTTACATGCTTACAAACAGCCCAGGTTGGCAGAAGTTGGGACAAGTAACAGGAGCTCACTCCATTATATGGCACCAGGGATTCGAACTGCTGACCTTTCTGATCGACAAGCTCAGCGTCTTAGCCACTGAGCCATAATTGGCATATCATTAAGATATAAACCCAGGCAGTCTTTGACTTGCAACCATTTTATTTAGTGACCATCTGAAGTGACTTATAGCCGGTCTCTGTCCTTACAACCATCACAGCATCCCATGCAGTGGTGGGTTTCAAAATTTTTTAGAACCTCTTCTGTAGGTGTGGCCTGCTTTGTGGGAGTGGCTTGCCAGCCATGTGACTGAGTGGGAGTGGCTTGCCAGTCATGTGACTGGGTGGGTGTGGCCAACTTGTAAAATGTGGTGAAACTCACTTAACAACGCTCTTGCTTAGCAATCAAAATGTTGGCTCAGAAACTCTGGCTTTTGAGGCACACAAGTCTTAAAGCTGTCAAGTTACAAGACCCTTGCACCCCCTAACCCTTTAGAAAAAGAACCCCAGGGGTGTTCAAACTTGACAGCTTTAAAACTTGTGGACTTCAACTCCCAGAATTCCTCCTCTCGTTCTTCATCTTGATGATGTGCGGACAGGCGGGGGGAGGGAGCTGGAACCTGTTCTAAATGGCACTGTAGATTTGTGGAACCTCTTCTATAGAAGAGGTTAGAACTGGCAGGAACCCACCCCTGATCCCATGGTCATGTGATCAGAATTTGGGTGCTTGGCAATTAGCATGTATTGATGGACTCTGCAGATCATCAAGAATGCACCAGGGATGATGGGAGCAGTGAAAGGTTCACACATTGCTTTAAGCATAAATGTGATCTATGAACCCAACATTGTGGCACTAAACACAGCTCCTGCCTCACCGCTATGTATAAAGATAGAATTAAAGGGTAGGGGCTGTGTGAAGCCTTCCTTTGGAGATGTAAAGGACTTTGCACTGAACTGATTTTTGATAATTAAGTCAGAAATGAATATGCCCTCCCAATCAATTTTAAAAACAAATAATATAGAGGATAGAGGACAATTGGATCAGAACTCATCTGCATATGATCAATTCGGCACAAGAAACCATGGGTTGCCCTCTGACACCACTGGATGACATTGCCAGGTCTCGCTGCTTTAGCAGAGTAAGGAAGCTACTCAGAGATGATTCACAGCCTGGTCAGTGTCTCTTCGCACTTCTACCATTGGGCAGAAGACATCAAAGTATAACCAGCCGAACAAATAGGTTTAAAAATAGTTTCTATCCTTGGGCTGTCAGACTATTAAACACAATCACAATCACTCCACACACACACACAGAAACATATGACTAGTCTTTCTTTCTTTCTTTCTTTCTTTCTTTCTTTCTTTCTTTCTTTCTTTCTTTCTTTCTTCTTTCTTTCTTTTTTTCTTTCCCCCTAATTAGTTGCATAGGGATTATTCTTTATACTATTTATGTTGTATTTTTTGTCATGGATTGCACCAGTGAGGCTAAAACAAATTTTGTTGTATGGATGATGTAAAATAACAATAAAGGCTATACTACACCATATTTAGATAAAATGTGGCTTATTGCAATGTGCAAATAGAACACCTTTTGGCAGTTCATTCCAGTTATGCGCCCCTGTTTTAGTCACTTCTGAGATACCCACTGATAATGCGTAACCTTATCTGCTTTCTCCAAATTTCTCAGCCCAAAATGGTGTCCTAACATCTTATAACGTCCCTTATTCGTATCAGAAAACTTGGGACTGTTGGCAACGCAACCTCATTTCACCTTCCTTCCTTGCCAAAGAAAGGGCTTGGCACAGGTACAAACCTTCAACAAGCACCTTTGCCAAGTTATGACCTCATTCCGTGGAGCAACTGGCGAGAAAAAAGGTGCCCCTCCTAGGTAGCTTGGCCTGAAAACAAGCTTCAAAAAACAGTTAGGCTGATGCTAAAACTGTAACAGCACCTCAAATTATAGAAGAAACTTAAACTCTTCAAGTCAGCTTGGAATTTCAGATCCAAACAGCTAATTGTTGGAGGACTTTTAATGAATATTCACTTTAAAAGCTGATTTCTCCAATTCAGTGATGGGGCTCACACGCCATGTTACTGTATTTTTTGGAGTATAAGACACACTTTTTTCCCTCAAAAAAGAGGCTGAAAATCTGGGTGCGTCTTATATACTGAATACAGCATTTTTTGCCTCCCAAAAAACCCGCTCCCTTCACCAAAATGGTGAATCTATAAGCCTCCCAAAGGCTATGCATATCTTTTTTTGACAAAAAAGGGTGTGCATTTTTTGCTTGTTCCCCCCTCCCCCGGGGCACTCTACAAGTCTCCTAAAGGCTATTCTTGCCCTTTTTTGGGGAAAAAAAACAATCCAGGCCCGTTTTCGTGGGAAACGGGCTGTTTTTGGGAGGTCTGCAGAGTGCAAAAACTTTTTTTTTTTTAAAAAAAATTGCCTCTGCAAAATCTTGGTGCATCTTATAGTCCGGT
This sequence comes from Natrix helvetica, assembly GCF_964273705.1. Classification (NCBI taxonomy): domain Eukaryota; kingdom Metazoa; phylum Chordata; class Lepidosauria; order Squamata; family Natricidae; genus Natrix; species Natrix helvetica. Next base: position 7,106,117 of record NC_138562.1, read on the forward strand.
GCATCTTATAATTCGGTGTGTCTTATACTCCAAAAATATGGTATGTCATGCTCTGTTTAATTATGATTTGCAGAATAAGCCGTACCCACTTTGTATATAATGCTAGGCCATCAATCATGGTCTTCAAACACTTCTGGTTGGCTTCTCCTTAACATGAAGCCAAAACTAAACCTCATTAGGAATTAGCATGGTGGCTGAATCAGATCATATGTGTCCCGGATGTTTATCTGTATTAACGTGATACTACCGTGTTTCCCCGAAAATAAGACAGGGTCTTATTTTCTTTTACCAAACAAAATATGCTTATTGTTTTCGGGTTGCCGGGCAGCTGCTCCCTTGCTAACTGGCTCCCGAAGAGCCGGGCACAGCCTCAGGAGCGAAGCAGGCATGGGATGACCTTGCTCACGAGCAACCGCCCGGCAAACCCCCTCTCCAGCCGGGCAGAGCGCCATTCACTGACCTAGGGGGTATCCCTAAGGCGCCAAGCCACATGGCGCTCTCCCTGCCCCCAAGCTCCCGCGGCTTGGCACATTAGGGATACCCCAAAGGTCAGCGCATGGAACTCTGCCCGGCTGGAGAAGGAGGTTGCGCTATCTCCTGTTCCGCCCCCAGCAAGCATGCCTCCCAGCCTCACCATGCCCTGGCCAGGTTCTCCCTGCAGGGCAAGGGCACCGCCACACCGTTGATGGGTTTCGCCAAGAACAGGAGTTCTTGGAGGAGCTAAGAGGGAGGACAGGCAGCAACGGCTGTAAAGAGCTCTTCCAAAAATAAATTAAGTTTTTCTTTTTTTAATATGTATATATACTGGGATTTGAACCATATTTGGGCATACCAGGGGTTGTAACACAAATACATACCTACATACCTACATACCTACATACCTACATGTATGTATGTATGTATGTATGTATGTATGTATGTATGTATGTATTTGTGTTACAACCCCTGGTATGCCCAAATATGGTTCAAATCCCAGTAAGGGCATGGCTAACTGATGAGAGCTAAATAGCTTGAAATAGATCTATACTAGTCTCCCTTTATTTATTTATCAGCACAAATACAACACACACACACACACACAAACACACACAAACTTATTGTTAATCTATCTTTAATAGCTAATGGAATTTTACAAAAGCACGTATAGTATGCCTACCATTTGTTTTAGATACATTTTAACAATACTACAAGCCAGGATTTTTAAGAATGGGAGAAAAGGAGAAAAAGACAGCCCTCTGCAGCAGAGAGTTCATCCAAGCCTTTGAAGCAGCAGAAAATGGAAGATTATACTGCAAACAGACAGTCTGTTCCAGTAAGTAACTCATTCGCAGTCACCTTATCAGATAAATTTAATTGATGGGACTCATTGGAACGGGACTTAGAAAACCGAACTTGAAAGCAAACAGCATGTACAACTATCCTCCTTCCTCTTGGAGAATGGTTCCCCTCCTTGGAACTCAGCACCAGCACAGGAGGGAGATGTACTGTATTTTTCGGAGTATTAGATGCACCGGAGTATAAGACACACCAAGGTTTTGAAGAGGCAAATTTTAAAAAAGTTTTTGCACTCTGTAAACCTCCCAAAAATGGCCCGTTTTTTGCAAAAATTGGCTTGTTTTTTTTTTTTTAAGAAAAAAGGGCATAAATAGCCTTTAGAAGGCTTGTAGAGTGCTCCTGGGGGATGCCCCCCCCAAAATGAGCAAAAAATGGCCCATTTTTCACAAAAGCGGGCTCTTTTTGTCAAAAAATGGGCATGGGTAGCCTTTAGGAGGCTTGTACAGTGCTCTTGGGGGCCGGGGGAGCACAAATGAGTAAAAAACTGCCTGTTTTGTGCTCATTTCTGCCCTCCCCAGCCCCCAGGAGCACTCTGAAAGCCTCCTAAAAGCTATGCACGGCTATTTTGGTGAAGGGGGCGGGTTTTGGGAGGCCAAAAATGTATTCAGTGTATAAGACGCACCCAGATTTTCAGCCTCTTTTCTGAGGGGAAAAAGATGCGTCTTATACGGTAATAAGAACAGGAGTCTCCAAACGTGGCAACTTTACCACTTGGGGACTTCACCTACTGGCTGAGGAATTCTGGGAGTTGACATCCCAAAGTGGTAAAGCTGCCATGCAGGAATATCTCTAAAGCAGTTCTTCAGATTGACTGTCTTTGGGCTTTGGGGATCAGTTCTGTGGAAAGAGGTTTTTCCGTGGACGAGAGGAGATGTGGTTTTGCATATTGCCTGCACCCATGGATGGGGCTTTGCTTGTGTGCGCAACCTGATTTCTGGCATGTCGTAGCCCAGTGCTGGTCTCTGGCCGGGGGTAGGGGACCCCATGCCTAGCACAAATTTACACTCCCTTCCAGACTCACCTTCTCTCCTTTTTCTCCACTGCAGTCACACTTAGTGCTTGAGGAACACCCATGGCACGCCTAGAAGGGAGAGAAAGAAGCTCAGTGTGAGATATTGAGTGGTCCTTGGATAGGAAGAATTACTTCTGAAAAGTTAACGGGGAGCCACAACTCTGGACTCCTTCATTGTGGAACTAAACATACTTTAAACATGGTAGGCGTACCAAACAACGAGCAAGCAGATAATCCTAATTGCAATCTGCAAAACAGAAAGTCGATTTCAATGATAACTGAGCAATGAAGTTCATTTGCCTGCTTATAATAATAAAAGGAGGGAAAACATATTATTCACTTCTCAACCTACCTGGAGGTCTTTGGAAAAAAGAGTTGGTTACTTCTGCTTTGCAGAGATACAAAAAGAAGGCAGTTTCCCTGCTTCTAAGCAAAAACCTACTTGCTGGTTTTGCGCCAACTCAGGAAGTTCAAACTTCCCAAGGAGCTGCTGATACAGTTCTACAGAGGAATTATTGAGTCTGTCATCTGCACCTCCATAACTGTCTGGTTTGCTTCTGCAACCCAACAAGACAGAGGGAGACTTCAGAGGAGAATCAGAACGGCAGAAAAAACGATGACTGCCAACCTGCCTTCCGTTGAGGACCTGTACACTGCACGAGTCAAAAAGAGGGCCCTGAAAATATTTACAGACCCCTAGCATCCTGGACGTAAATTGGTTCAACTTCTACCCTCAAAATGACGCTATAGAGCTCTGGACACCAGGACAAAAAGACACAAGGACAGTTTTCCCTCGAATGCCATCACTCTGCTAAACAAATAATTCCCTCACCACTGTCAAACTATTCACTAAGGCTGCATTACTATTACTATTAGTCTTCTCATCGTTCCTATCTCTTCCCACTTATGACTGCAGGACTATAACTTTGTTGCTTGTATCCTTATGATTTATATTGATTGTTTCCTGATTGCTTATTTGTACCCTGTGACTATCGTTAAGTGTTGTACCTTATGATTCTTCACGAATGTATCTTGCCTTTTTATGTCCACTGAGAGCATCTGCACCAAAGACAAATTCCTTGTGTGTCCAATCTCACTTGGCCAAGAAAGACCTCTATTCTATTCTATTCTATTCTATTCTATTCTATTCTAATTCTATTCTATCAAGACCAAAGTCTTCTGCCCACAAGATTCTCAATGTGGTTCCTTCCAAGTTTCCAAACACTTCAAAAACTCCCTACTTTGATCATCCCCCTTTCTGCTCTTTCATATCACTGTTCTCCTCATCCTCAAAGACTTCAGCATCCCTGTGGTCTAGTACAACTATTACAATATCACGAGGCAGCTGTGTGGTTCAAAGATGCTCGGCGCCCTCACCTGTTATTCCTACCCATAATTGTAATCTTGGCACTGCCAGCCGTAAACCCCTCGTGAAGCCATCTCCTTCTTCTAGATCAGTGTTTCTCAAACTTGGCGACTTTAAGTCCTGTGGACTTCAACTCTCAGAATTCCCCAGCCAGCTATGCTGGCTGGGGGATTCTGGGAGTTGAAGTCCACAGGACTTAAAGTCGCCAAGTTTGAGAAACACTGTTCTAGATGAAGCTTCTTAAAACTCATCTTCCCCAAGAGACACTTAAGGTACACACCTCAAGGAGAGGAGGATGCTGTCCATCAGGGGTGTCCAACCTTGGCATCTTATGGACTTCAGCTTCAAGCATGGCTGACTGGGGGATTGTGGGAGTTAAAATCCACAGGACTTAAAAGTTACCAAAGTTTATAGCATCACTGCTATAAAAAAATGATCACACACATAACTATGACAAAATGCTTGTCTTTATGTTGTTCTTTCAGCCAGATTGCAGCTTAGATGGCATTTTCCCAGGGAAGGAGCTGGTCCTCATCTTCAATCAATCATGCAGGTAACACACACACACCCCTGTATGTTGCCTTTCATTTGGGATGATCTATACAGATAGACTCCTGCAAGATCAGCTTTCTGGATGGGGAATTCTGGGTACCACAATCCAGCACAGGTGGAAGCAAAAGGTCTATGAAAGAAAGGTTGTGTAAGTATATCCTTTCCTCCTACTCAGGTAGTCCTCGAATTACAGCCATTGATCTAGTGACTATATGAGCAGCATTAAAAAAGTGACTTATAAGTGGTCCTCGTGCTTATAACTTGGTCCCAACTGTGGTTGTAAGTCAAGGATTATCTGTACCTTCAAGAATCTGTGACTGCCTACCTTAACTATGGGAAAGGAATAGGAAAATAACATTGTCGATACCATATAAAGAAAACTTATATAAATGTTTTATAGGTGGCATCAACCACCCGTGAAAATAGACAAAATGTTTAGAAATTTAGTGCCAAATTGTTGGAAATGTGATTACGAATCAGGCACGTACTACCATATGTGGTGGCCGTAGCAAAAAACAAAAGAATATTGGCGGAAAATTCAAAGGTGGCTGATAGAGATAACCGAAGAGAAAATGGAATTTACACCAGAACTATTTCTTTTGGGAATCATAAACAATAAATATAACAAGGGAGTAATTTACCTAACAACACATATTATTAAGGCAGCAAGAATGGTCTTTGTCCAAAACTGGAAAAAAAGGGAAATTCCAAAAGAGGAGGAAGCAATTAGGAAAATGCTGACTTGTGCTGAAATGGATCAATTGACAGGGGGGGGTTGAAGAACAAAGACAAATCAGAATATTATAAGACCGGGGACAAATTTTATCGATGGTTGGAACAAAAAAGGAAAGACCCCAAATAAGCAATGACTAAGATTTATAGAATGGGGATTAGAATTATGTATGAAACTAAAACAGTGAAAATGTATAAGATAAAGACAAAGCAATATGGTTGGAATTACGATATTTTTTTATTTGCAAACACTGAATAGACCAAATGTAAATACGCAGGGTGGTTATAACGTGTGACTTTATATCTTAGTATATATGGCAAAGGCTACGCCAGGACGGTTACACTGTGTCCAATGTTTTAATTTGTGTTCAATAAAAAACTTTATTAAAAAAAAAGAACCTGGGACTGCCTCTTCAGGTAAGTACCTGTGTGTAATAGCGTGATACCTTTTGAAGAACAAATTAATTGGACACACCCTTAACATTAATTAAAACATTTCCCTTTGCAAAGATCTGCACGGGGTATAATGATCCAAAAATCATTTTTTTTAGGAAGTCTGAGTTGTAATATGACTTTATAATTGACTAAAAAATTGTGGCCAGGATTTCTGTCTTCACTAGCCCAATTCTTCTTCCTATAAATATTGCCTTTGGCACAGCTGCATGCAGCAAAATATTGCACCATCGCATCTCAGATATGTTAGCCAGCCATGCAAGTTGTGATTAGAGTAATTAAATAACGACATAATTGGAACAGATATAATTGCTTAACATTGTTGGCATAAATAGTTTATGCATCACATTTTATATCACTTGCTTTAGAAGCATCTTAAAACGCTGACCACATAAGCCAATAAAAATGAGGACAATTTGCAGCAAAGCTGCAAGAAAGTTATATTAATAAGAAGAAATAAAGATGGTTGCAACCTGATCTCTAACCAATAGATGGAGCTTTCTACTCATAGTTGCAAAGTAGTTTACTCAAATCCAGAAATGTCCCAAATTCAGCACTCCCCAAGTTTGCCAAAAATGACAATTTATAGACAGACAACTGCCAAGAAGACAATTCACAGAGAAACAATTCAGAGAGCACCAAGAACTCACATAAGATAATTCAGAGAAGTCACAGAAATATTGAGAGAAGGAATTCACACCCTTCTCTCGTTTACTCATGTCAATGTTTGCCACTTAGAGTTTCTTCTTTGGTGAAAAAAAATCACATCTGCATTCAAAGTTAATTCAGAATAGGTCAACACATAAAATGTCAGATATTGGTTTAATTCCATTCCTAATTTCGTATTTCTTGTTGCAGTTCCATATTGGTCTTCTAAATATTTTGAAGAAGATTCAAAATACATCAAATAAAATATTGAGCACAGAAGGAGAAGCCCAATACTGTCCTAAGAAAAAATAAGGCTTAATGAAATAACTTCAAAAGCCTATTTTAATCCACCAGACCTTAAGAAGTAATGAAAAAGGCCCATAATACAATAAAGCCATTTCAATTAAGCACCAATTAATCAATGAAAAGATGCACTGTTTAAAATATACATAAACTAGTTGAATACCCGTGCTCCACTACGAAACTATGTGATCGGGCTTGATAAATCAACACTTGCAGCTTGAAAATAAATGAGTAGTTACAATTGGCCCCTCCTCTCCCCTTCTCTCCTTCAGATTTGCCTCATTGATCCTCTCCTATCTCCTTCTCTCCCTCAGGCTTGTCCCACAGAGGTATCTCCTATCATCCCCTTCTCTCCCTCAGGTTGGCCCCATTGATCCTCTCCTATCCCCTTCTCTCCTTCAGGTCTGCCCCACAGAGGCCTCTCCTATCTTATCCCCTTCTCTCCCTAGGTCTAATTCCTTAGCATCAGAGCATTTTTCAGGTGGGGAGGGAGAGTAGAATGTCTAAACTCCCAGCTTGAAGACTAGATGAGTCACACACTGGCCATGCCCATGCTGAAGTGGCAGTTGGAACAGAGTTATTTTCAGGTGGGAAGGGGGTGTAGAACGTCTAACTCCTTAGCATCAGAGCGTGTTAATAATACTATAAGAAATACTAATGATCTGATGGTCGTTTCAAAAAATCCGTTCTTAGCGAGCACCTAGAAGCCAAGAGGAACATAGATGCCAAATTTCAAGTTTGTAGGCCTTAAGGTTCTGCAGATTTCGCGATGATGCATGAGTAGTACTTCACTTTTATATATATAGGTGAAGAACAAAACAAAACTAATGCATAAAATATATAAATAGGGTTAGACACATAAAATGTTTGAAGGTGGATTTCCCTTTGAAAATGGGGCTGAGTCCAGATTGAGATTTCACCCAAATAATGTTTTTTTTTAAAAAAAAAATCTTAGTTTATTAGCCTCATGATATTTAAATTCAGATGTACTCTGTACTGTTCTTGGAAATATTCTACTTAAAACTTCACAGGATTATTTCTGATTAAAAAATGCAGATTATTATATCACACTTAATTCACTGACCTGCAGAAATTCACTAGATTCACACGTTGCATTGGAATTTCATTTATTCTACAAGCAAATTGCCAAATGCAGCCCACAAAGACTGTGCTTAGATAGCACTTTGAGCCTGAACAAGCTGAAGTTAATGGGGGATAGCCAGGTGAAACAAGAAAGGAAAAAAGAACCAATTCTGTTGTATTTAAATGCAATGACAATAAAGATTATACTTAAAAAAGAGGACATGGATGGTAAAATCAGCGTAGGTACTAACCAAAGAGGTCCTTGCATGAAAAAAACAGTGAGAGGCTTTTTTCAATTTGCCAACTGATTTGCAAACCCATCTGCAAATTTGCCAACTGCTATGGGAATTCATTTGCAAATGAATGCAACTTTCAAGCTAAGACCAGTAGTTACATGCATCACATGTGGATTGCCAAAAAAAAAAAAAAAACCATTCCCCCAGGAAAGGGTTAAAAATTAACTTTTTAAACCAATCGGCTCATTGTAGGTGTGCTGGAATATTGGCATTGAATTCCCTTCCCACAATTCCTCAATAACACCTTGCCCCAAGTCTAAAAGAGGGAACTCAGTTTTTAAAATATAGAATATAGAATAACAGAGTTGGAAGGGACCTTGGAGGTCTTCTAGTCTAACCCCTGCCTAGGCAGGAAATCCCAGGCCATTTCAGACAAATGGTTATCTAACATCTTCTTTAAAATATCCAGTGTTGGAGCATTCACAACTTCTGGAGGAAACTTGTTCCACTGATTCATTGTTCTAACTTCCAGGAAATTTCTCCTTAATTCTAGGTTGCTTGATTAGTTTCCACCCATTGCTTCTTGCCCTGCCCTCAGTGTGATATTCCTGCACTTCAGTGATGAGATGATTAAGGAGTGGCTCAAACATCCACAATGGATTGTATAGCCTTTTGCTATACAATCCATTTTCCCAGCTCTTTGTTATCTCTCTAGTTGCTCACGCTCCTTCATCCTTAGGAGAAGACATCAGAAAGCAAGTCATCCCAGGAGATCTATTCTGATGGAGAACTTGGGACAACCAGGAAGGTACAGAGCAATAGAGATAAGGAAGGAAAAAACCCATTAAGAATATCTCCTTAGCCACATCCATCCATCAGAATAGAGCTGGAAGGAACCTTTGAGGTCTTCTAGTCCAACCCCCTGTTCAAGCGGGACACCCTATACCAGTGTTTCTCTATCTCGACAACTTGAAGATGTTTGGACTTCAACTCCCAGAACTCTGGGAGCTGAAGTCCAGACATCTTCAAGTTGATATGGTTGGGAAACACTGCCCTATACCATTTCAGACAAGTGGCTCTGATTAATTGTTCCTCTGATTAATTGTTCTCACTATCAGGAAGTTTCTCCTTAATTCCCAGTTGCTTCTCTCTATGATCAGTTCCCATCCATTGTTTCTTGTCTTGCCTTCTAATCAACAGAAGCAGCTCAAAAAGGCCATTCTAAGAAATTGATTGAAAAATCTCACACATCCTGAAAAATGTTTAGGAAGTCAGAAGCCTCTTCTGCAGAAGAACGGCTTGAAGTGGGATGAAGCGTTATGTGATACTTCTCCAAATCCTCCAGGAACATAGCATCTATTTTCTTTAGAGCAACCAAACCTGTAATCACAAATACCACAGCTAAGCCAACTTTTTCCAACCAGCACTGTCCAGTGGCAAAGCAGTTGCATTGACTCCGGGACACTGCAACCGTCACGAACACTTGCCAGTTGCCAAGTGTTTGAATTCTGATCACATGACCATGGGGATGCTGAAAAATGGTCATACATCACTTTTTTCAGTGCTGTTGTAATTTCGAGCAGCCACTAAATGAATAGTAGTAAGCCAAGGACTAGCTGTAATTGCTCTGGATTATGACAACCAGTTTCCCAGTTGCAATGTATGGCTGTGAAAGCTGGACCATAAGAAAGGGTGAGTGCCAAAGAATGGAGGCCTTTGAACTCTGGTGCTGGAGAAGACTCCTGTGAGTCCCTTGGACTGCAAGGCCATCCAACCAGTCAATCCTAGAGGAGATCAACCCTGACTGCTCTTTAGAAGGCCAGATCCTGAAGAGGAAACTCAACTACTTTGGCCACCTAATGAGAAGGAAGGACTCCCTGGAGAAGAGCCTCATGCTGGGAACGATTGAGGGCAAAAGAAGAAGGGGACGGCAGAGAATGAGGTGGCTGGATGGAGTCACTGAAGCAGTCGGCGTGAACTTAAATGGACTCCAGAGGATAGTAGAGGACAGGAAGGCCTGTAGGAACATTGTCCATGGGGGTCACGATGGGTTGGACACGACTTCGCAACTAACAACGAGAACTATAATCCCACACATCTACCAAATTGAGAAATATTCTCAATCAGTGCATGAGCACTGATGACGTTACCTAGTTGGGTAATGAAACATCTGCAAGAAAACAAGCAGCTCAGAAAGCACCAAGGACCCCTCATGTCAACCCTGAGCTACAAATATTCTCCTTTGTGAGAAATATTCCCATGCTCACATGATTTCTAAGCAGGCATCTCCATCTCCAGCAGGAGACAATGGACTGAAGCCAAAGTCCCAAATGAAACTCAGATGTTTTTTCAAAGTTCTCCTCAGAAAAACTCAAGACCAGTGTTTTACCTTTTCTTTTTTTTTCTCAACCAACATCTGTATTCTTTCAGGAGCAATTTGTCAAAGGCAGTAGGTTGGCAACAAGCAAGAGTTGATTCCAGTAGCAGATCAAAGTCAAAACCTAGCTTGAGGCAACCACACCCTTTCTCTACTTCTTCCTGTTCCTTTTAACTTAGTGGAATCCTGGAGAACAGACAGATGGATGGCTTATCTCACAACTCCAAAGTAGGACAGGCAACTTATGAAATGTTCCATGTGACGGAAGCACTTGACCATATATTTCCTAAGGTGCCGGGAAAGACGCTAGCAAAGTGTAGCTCTGGAATCTTGCAAAAAGCTTAGATTTCCATCCTCTGGTTGAACGAACTTCCCAGAAAGTGCTTTTGAATTCTGGGGCACGCATTTAGACCTCTGCATTCTGGCTGCCACCACCTCTCCAAAGGCTGGGAGTGCGTTAGCCCAACTCCTTCAGCTAGACAAAGGACTATTGTACTTGGAGTTAGCCAAATTTAGAATCAGCAAACTGGCAGCTTATATTCAGGGCCAAAAATTCTGTCCCCGACTTTCCAGTGAGATCACATCTCTTTCCTTCCTTGTCGGCTTTCAATCTCCAGGCATTGTTTCTCAGAGCATTTTTGTTCAAATGGTCTTCCTTCACTCTAGACTTCTTTCAGATCTACTCAAACGTCAGCTGTCAATGGCATAGACTAGGAGTTGCTGTGCTGGCTACCACATCGGGGCAGTTGACCCATTATAGCAATAGCATTTAGGCTTACATACCACCCCATAAGGGATGCGGTGGCTCAGTGCTAAGGCGCTGAGCTTGTCGATCAGAAAGGTCGGCAGTTTGGCAGTTCGAATCCCTAGCGCCGTGTAACAGAGTGAGCTCCCGTTACTTGTCCCAGCTTCTGCCAACCTAGCAGTTCGAAAGCATGTAAAAATGCAAGTAGAAAAATAGGGACCACCTTTGGTGGGAAGGTAACAGTGTTCCGTGCGCCTTCCGTGTTGAGTCATGCCGGCTACATGACCATTGAGACGTCTTCGGACAGCGCTGGCTCTTTGGTTTTGAAACGGAGATGAGCACCGCCCCCTAGAGTCAGGAACAACTAGCAGATATGTGCGAGGAGAACCTTTACCACCATATAGTGCTTTGCAACCCTCTCTAAGCAGTTTACAAAGTCAGCATATTGCCCCCACCCCCAATCTGGCTCCTCATTTTATCAACCTTGTCCAGATGGAAGACTGAGTCAACCTTGAACCCGGTCAAGATCAAACTCCAGGTGGTGGGCAGAGTTAACTTGCAATATTGCACCATAACCACTGCACAGTTATGGGGAAACGGCTGGGTTAAAGACATGGAACATTTTTCACTCTTGCAAACCTTCTACTTTGCAAAGGAAATGACTATACTATGGAGGTGTTTACAGAGCACCTGTAGCTTAATGAGAGCTAGTACACACACAGTTTGGTGTTTAGCATAATCTAGAAATGAAAGCAGCAATGTTTGGACAACTCTTAGGCTACAACAAGCAAGTATGGGGTCATGGCAGCTTGCCTGGCCCAGCTGTTTTCCTTTAAACATTTTGCATATAATCAGACAAATCCTCAATTGTTGATGGACCAACTTCTCCCTGGCCCAATAGGCTACAGTCAGTTGTCCTATGTACTAAACCCTTAAACAAGCTATTGATCTACTATCTTGAATTACATTCATATTCTTAAAGGTGTTTTTGTGCTAACAAAATTAACAGATTAACAGAGTTGGAAGGGACCTTATAGATCATCTAGTCCAACCCCTCAAGCAGGGGACCCTACACCATTTCTGACAAAAGGCAGTCCAATCTCTTCTTGAAAGCCTCCAGTGATGAAGCTCCCATAATGTCTATGGAAGATCATGTGACAGCCGTGGCGAGAGGGGCGTTCCACCAGGTTCGCCTGGTGCGCCAGTTGCGGCCCCTTTTGGACCGGGAGGCCTTGCGTACAGTCACTCACGCGCTGGTGACGTCTCGCCTGGACTACTGTAATGCTCTCTACATGGGGCTCCCCTTGAGGTGCACCCGGAGACTGCAGTTGGTCCAGAATGCAGCCGCGCGGGTAATTATGGGGAGATCGAGGTTCTCCCATATAACACCTATCCTGCGCGAGCTGCACTGGCTTCCTGTGGTCTACCGGGTGCGCTTCAAGGTACTGGTTACCACCTTCAAAGCGCTCCATGGCACAGGGCCTAGTTACCTGCGGGATCGCGTCCTGCCCCATACATCCCTGCGACCCGTCCACTCACACAGAGAGGGACTACTCCGGGTGCCGTCCTCCAGAGAGTGCCAGAGGGCAGCGCCCAGAAGTAGGGCCTTCTCTGTAGTGGGCCCCACCCTTTGGAATGACCTCCCCCCAGACATCAGAACTACAACCGACCTTCGCTCCTTCCGTATGAAGCTGAAAACCTACCTGTTTCGACTAGCTGACCTGGCATAACTCTACAACCTCCCCAGCCCAGGGCATTTTTAATTGTAATTTTAGTTTTTAAGGGTTAATTTCACTGGGGTTTTAACTTTTTAAGTATTGTAACTTATTTATTTATTCTTACCTCCTCTATACGCTATATAATACCTTTGTACGTCGCCCCGAGTCCCTGTGGGGAGAGGGGGCGACTAATAAGTTCAAGTAATAAATAAATAAATAAATGTCCAAAGGCAACTTCTGTTCCGCTTGACCCCCTCCTCTCTCTGACAGCCCCTCATCACTAGACTAGCCATGCCCAGTTCCTGCAACCGTTCTTCATATGTTTTAGCCTCCAGTCCCCTCATCATCCTGTTTGCTCTTCTCTGCACTTTTTTTTATCTTCCTTCCTCCAGAGATGTTACAGCTCCTTTAGGTGTCATCTTTTGGAAGAGCTCAATTGTCTTTTTTAGGGGGGAAATATCCCTCTTGCCCATTGAAAATACAAGGTTAGAGGTTCTTCCCTCTCCCAAGGAAACTCAGAGAAGATAGCACTTCTGTTTAAGAAAAGAACTGGATTATGCCAATAGTTTTGCTTTTTAACCTGTTACGTAAACAGCCTTATCCAGAGGACAACAAATACATTTCTATACCTGATACCTCTTCTTCCCTATCTCATCTTACTTTCAAGGACTTTGAAATCAACAGTGGAAGGATTTAAAAATATTGCCCAATGTAGACTCCTATGAAAACCTGCAGAAGGCATGGATAGCAATAGCACTTAGACTTATATACCGCTTCACGGTGCTTTACAGCCCTCTCTAAGCAGTTTACAGAGTCAGCCTCTTGCCCCCAAACAATCTGGGTCCTCATTTTTCCCACCTTGGAAGGATGGGTGGCTGAGTCAACCTTGAGCCAGTCAGGATTAAACCGCTGGCACTGGGCAGAATTAGCCTGCAATAACTGCATTTTAATCACTAGGAAGGAAGGGAAGGAAGGAAGGAAGGAAGGAAGGAAGGTAGGAAGGAAGGAAGGAAGGAAGGAAGGAAGGAAGGAAGGAAGGAAGGAAGGAAGGGCACTTAGACTTATATACCGCTTCACAGTGCTTTACAGCCCTCTCTAAGCAGTTTACAGAGTCAGCCTCATTTTACCCACCTCGTAAGGATGGAAGACTTGAGTCAACCTTGAGCCTGGTGAGATTCAAACTGCCAAATTGCAGGCAACCAGCAGTCAGCAGAAGTTGCCTGCAGTACCGCACTCTAACCACTGCACCATCGTGGCTAATTGTTTGGGGTTTCCCTCTGCTAATCTATGAATCACTCCACCACCCTGGTCCATTGAAGGAAGCACAGATATTCACACCACCTGCCAAGCCATGAACGATGTCTTGAGAAAGGATAATATTTGTAGCTCTGGGTTGAAATGTGGGGTCCTCGGTGCTCTTTTGAGCTTGGTTGTTTTCTTGCCGACGTTTCATTAACCTAACTAGGTAACATCATCAGTGCCTCAGTGAACAGGTGTGTAGATCAGGAGGAGATCTTGAACCAACAGAGTTTCAAAGGTGATAATCAACATCTTAAATCCGCGGTGTTCAACCTTGGCAACTTGAAGACTTGTCGACATCAAGGTGGCTGGCTGGGGAACTCTAGGAGTTGAAGTCAGGGTGGGATTCAGCCAGTTCGCACCGGTTCAGGCGAACTGGATGTTAATTTTGCATCTGGTTCATTGAACCGGTTGTTGCCATGACCGGCTGGCTCCGCCCACCCTTCCCCTCCCCTTCATCAAGCCAGGTAAATACAGGGCCTGTGCGGAGGCTTTGGGAGGGCAAAAATAGGCCTCCCAGAAGCCCGGAAATGGGCTCATTTCCGGCTTCCGCAGGACCTCCAGAGCCCAGGAGAGGTAATTTTCGCCCTCCTGGAGGCTCGGGGAAAGCCTCCTGAGCCTGGGGAGGGCAAAATGCCCCCCCACAGCCATGGTGCAGGTGGCCAAATAAGCCACGCCCACCTTGGGCATGCCCACCCAGCAACCAGGGCAGAGAACCGGTTGCTAACGTTTTTCAATCCCACCCCTGAAGTCCAAGGTCTTAAAGGTTTGTACCCTCCTGCCTTAAATTGTACCTGGAAGTCAAACGATAACCAGTGAAGTGCTCAAAATAGTGATGTGATATAGGCAAATTGAGACGTCACCTGGGATTCCCTCTTTCAATTACTGACCAACTTTTCTAAGCTTCCAAACCCATGACGTGATAGGACATGATATTTAAAATGCATCTGCTTCTGGGCAGAAGCGGAAGTTGATTGGAAGAATGTTTTGATGGCATTCCCAGTACAGGGAAATTTCCAAGACAGTCCTTTGATCTGTGTGGGTCTAGTAGGTGCAATCAAGTTAAGTCCTCCTTCGCTGATACCAGTGACTGGAGAGTTTCCATTACGCATAACAGGTAAATGATGCCTGCAAGTAGAGTTGGAAGGTTAATTTTGGAAAATGCAAGTATTTATTTGGACTTTTATCATCCTGAGTGATCAAGATGTAACCATCGTTGGGCTGTGGAAGATGGCAGTAAAGCCTAGCCACCTGCATTTAATCAGGGACAGAGAAAGAAAGACCTTATCCATGAAAAGGAAGGCAACGGGAAGGAGAGAAATATCACATGTTCCCCGTTAATCAGGCAGGAACTGTTCCTCCCCTGGACTGTGCTTTCTTCCCATTGTAACCTTCCACTTACGGAATGGCAGGGATGGGATTAGCAAAGCTCCAGCCACCAAAGGAAAAAGAGTTGATTTAATTTAGTAAGTCTCTAACGTGATTATACAATGATTTTAACAGGAGCCTTTGGGTTGGGCGAGTGGGAATAGGGCAGAGTAGGGGGGGGGAATCGTCCCACAGTGTCAAATTCTCTGGCCTGAACTTGTGCAGTTTTATCAACCGAATATTTCCCCTCAAATATTTACCGAAGGCCTTATCCCATGAGCCTATCCAATTTATTCACCCAGTCCTTTTCAATGAAACAATTAAGGACATTTTTGGAGGGGGTAAAATGTGTGCTTTACATTCGGCATTCAGCAGTCAAAGGGGGTTTGAGCCCTTCTTCCGATCAGGAAGAAGGTCAAAAGTAATTCCTCGCCCGACATCTTACAAAGGAGGCCCTCAAGCCCCCCCCCCCACGCTCTCTCTTTTTCTATGTACACATATTAACTCACTTGCCACTCACTTCAAAAGGAAGCTATTTTGCTCCAGCCGGGAATGACATTAAGTCTAAATCCACTCATGCTGTATAGAAAGAGGGTTCCCTTCAATGCATTCAAAAGGAGATGATGAAAGGACTCACTCAAAGCCCAGCAACTTAACAAGGTGCCCCATTCATTGCATTCCTACATACGGCGGTTGTGATCTTTAAGATGCCTTTACATTTTGGCAGCTGAGTTTATCGATCAGCTTCCACGTACTGGCTAATTAAGGAAGCCCGGCAGACAGAGGTCCAGAATGCAACTGAGGGCCTGTGGCCAAGATCATGTCAGTTCGAATCCTGAAAGAGGTTCCCAGGCCAGCATCAGACAAAGACAGGGAGAAAGATCTCTGAAATTACCGCTGGTGTGAACCCGATCCAAATTTCAGAGATCTTTCTCCCTGTCTTTGTCTGATGCTGACCTGGGAAACACCTTCAGCTGACTAGTTCGGCTGAACTGATAGTGGTTTGGTGGCTTGGGTCGCTGGAACCAGCAGCGACCCAGGCCTGCCACGTCCCCAACCCAGTTATCTGGGCGGCGCCAAAGGCACCATCTTGTTTCTCAGTTCTGCGCATGCACAGAACAATTTCAATAGCATTGAGCATGCACGCGCAAGCACGCATCAAGCACACATGCGCATGAGTGAACCGGAACCCACCCCTGGTTAACACATTGCTAAGCCAAGGTTTGTAATCATGGTTTCTGGAATAAATCATAACGGCTTAGTGCAGACACAATTGCAGCCGCATGGGCTGGTTTTACCCTTCCGGCTGAGCCTTATTATTTTTATTTATTTATTATTCGTATTTATAGACCGCCCCCTCTCCCGAAAGGGACTCGGGGCGGTGTACAGTCACTAAAATGCGTTATAAAATACATACATAAAACAGTTAAATAATTAAATACGTAGGTGGAGGAGGTTGCAAGACTGTATATAGAATAATAAATATAGTACATTAAAAACTCTAATAACCCAGGAGTTAAAATATTACCCAAAATTACCCATTAAAATATATCCACCGGGAGGTAAAAACTAAGAATGTGCCAGGCCAGCTAATCGAAACAGGTGAGTCTTTAATTTTTGACGGAAGGAACGGAAGTCGGTGGTGGTTCTAATGTCGGGGGGGGGAGGTCATTCCAGCCTGATGATAAGCATGGAGTGTTGAGCACACTAAAATGCTAAAACATGACACTGAGTTTCCAATCTGTAAGGAATTGGGTTTATGCCATGGGCTGAGTCAAAACCAACCCAACCGCACTATAGCTCAGCGTAATGTGTGAAACCAAGCCAGCCTGCTCCCTTGAACAACATGTAAGAAAGTTAGAATTCTTGCCCTCTCGTCTCCATTTTAATGTCTTTGATGATGGTTTAAGTTCTAAACTGACCTTGTGTGCTGTTTAGGAGACGAGATCCCTTTGGAACTGCTGGAAGAAGCCTTTTGGCTGATGGTATTTCCTCTATAAATGGTTTAAAGACCTTGAGAATGGAAGAATATATCTGCCATACACAAATAACCAACTTGGACTGAGAACAATAGCAATAGCACTTAGACTTATATACCACTTCACAGTGCTTAACAGCTCTCTCTAAGCGGTTTACAGAGTCAGCCTCTTGCTCCCAACAATCTGGGTCCTCATTTTACCCATCTCGGAAGGATGGAAGGCTGAGTCAACCTTGAGTCGGTGAGAATCGAACTGCCAAAATGTAGGCAGAAGGCAATCAGCAGAAATAGCCTGCAATACTGCATTCCAACCACTGTGCCACTGTGGCTCATTGCACATCATCTTCCTTTTCTCCACTGGACAGAGAGTTCAGTTGTTCTCAGTAGTTTGCTAGATGAGACCTCTCAAATCCAACAATACGGAAGATCTTACAATGTGCAGAGATGGATAAATTGACCAAGGAAATTCAAGGAAAGGAGGAAACGGGGGTACTATTTAATTTGGGGGAAATGGTATAAGTAGTTAGAGGATAGAAACAGAAAACAAGAACTTGGAAAATGTAGTTTGTATTATAGAAGAGGCAGGAAATAGTGATAAGAATGTAGGAAAAGTAGGATTTATAAAAGTAGGAAAAGTTATATACTAGTAGAAGAAAAACAAGGACTGTCTGATACAAATAACCAAACATAGACTGATAAGCGAAAGAGTAAGAAATAATAGGACTATAAGTGTAAAATTGGACTATTTGAGAGGGAAATGATGTTTGTAAAGATGCACCGATAGATATCTGCTATAAGAAGGAACATGCACTTTCAATGTTATTTGTAAGTGTTGTGTATGTTTTTGTCAATGTGTATAAGTGTTTGTAATAAAAAACAACTCAACAGTACATCCTTGTGGAAACCAGCCTCCAGTTGTAACCAACCAAGCAATCAACCATGAAGATGACAGTCACCTTGTCAATAATTCTGCAGCAGAGACGGTCTGGAAACAATCTTACTGAATGCAACCGTCTTCTCTTCTCTTTCAAACCAGAACAAAAATTCTATTCCACCACATCCATTGGAAGCCAACTGGTTCCAGGAACACATTCAGGAGGTCAACCGCCTGCACACGCATCAGCAAAGCAACAAACTCAGAAGTCTCCACCGTACTGACTGTCAGCCATTTCATCCTATGTACAGCTCAAGTCTTCTTCTATCCAGTTTCAACTTTCGGGCATGCTGAGCAAAGATCCATGTTACATCATTTGCACAACACTTGAAGGTTGAATGGGTAGGCAATGTATAATACTGTATAACACTCTTGCCTGTTCCAGTGGGTCATCAAAAGCAATCCAATTTTCCACAAGCAGCTGCAACCTCAGGATTTTGAGATCAAAGTAAAAGAAGGAACTCCTCAAGCAAAATACAAAAGGGAAATTGCTGTAGACTATCCAATGGATCTAATGTTTGGAATTGGGTATGTCCAGTGTAATGAAGAGAAGGACTAGGGGAGACATGATACCTGTCTTCCAATATCTGAGAGGTTACCACAAAGAAGAAGAGGTCAACCTATTCCCCAAAGCACCTGAAGGCAGGACAAGAAGCAAAGGATGGAAACTAATCAGGAGAGAAGCAACTTGGAATCAAGGAGAAACTTCCTAACAGTGAGGACAATTAACCAGTGGAACAGCTTGCCTCCAGAAATCGTGGGTGCTCTGTCACTGGAAGTTTTTAAGAAGAGACTAGATAGTCACTTATCTAAAATGGTATAGGTTCTCCTGCTTGAGCAGGGGACTAGAAGACCTCCAAGCTTCCTTCCAGCTCTATTCTATAGATAGATAGATAGATAGATAGATAGATAGATAGATAGATAGATAGATAGATAGATAGATAGATAGATAGATAGATAGATAGAGTGGGTAGGTAGGCAGGCAGGCAGACAGACAGACACACACCCCAAGCTAATTAGCAGAAGAAAAAGTAAAGTAACTGCTATAGTACTTAAATACTCCGTATTATGTCAATATTAGTAAGTCTATTAGCAAAATACGTAAGGGGCCTGGAAACTGATGTTATAATCTGAATTTTAACAAATGTGGCCACATTGTTTGATGGTCGTCTTTCCAATCCCCCAATCCCTTGTTAAAAATTAATCAATTCAGGCGCTGATACGCAATACGTATCAGCCCTCATCTCACCTGAATGCATCCTACAGATTTCAGTGGGGCCATTTCCCAGAAATACAAGCATGAGTTTGCAACCTTAAAGTTCTCCTGATGGTCAGATGAGCCCTTTTTTCCAGGAAAGATCTAAGTTTATTGTCTGGAGTTTCCCCTCTGCCATATCTGTCTGCTTCCTCCTCATTCCTCTTGCTGTATTGTCTCCTTTAAATCGGGATTTCCTTTATCAGAATCCTCAGATTATCCTCAGATTACAGCAGTATACAATACTACGTACCTTCCTGAGATAAAATTGGAGACTATCCAAGAAGACAGATAAAAGCTTCCAAAGAGATGTTCTGTGACCTGAAAGCTGTTAACTCTCCTCTGTTTAGTTGAACGGGTTTTCCCAATCAATGCACGCAGCCCCTGACTAACTTGCATTCCTGGCCTGCAGGAAGATGACATTCCTGGCAGATTGCCATATCCAGGAGTTTTATCTTTGAAGGCTTGGTGGAGCTGGCTAATCTCCCTTTGATTTGATGCCTTAGCCAAGTGGTAGCATCTAGCCAACCCTATTAGCACAGGAAGCTGAGCAAGCCAAACCTCCAGGGACTATAGGCCAGACTGAGAAGCAAACAATTGCCACATTATTGCCATCAAAAACGACACAGACCAAGAGTTAACCTCGGTTTTCAACCAAGCGGTTATTCCTAAGTAAGGTCGTCTTGGCCACTACTGTAAACCCCCATCCTCAATAGCGAAGTGGCAAGACTCCTCTTTGGACCCAGGTTGTGGTTTTTGCGAGCTGTGGATGATTTACCACTTCCTTCTTCTCCTGACCTATTGCACAGGTCTATGATCATTTGTTGCAGCCAACTTGTTGCAGGACAACTCATTGTGGGACAAGACTTACACTAATATCAAGGAAATGGTGGAATAGAGCTGTTAAAAGAAAGGAGGCAAAAGGAGGGACAAAATGAAATGTGAATGACAAAAATTACGATAATTTTTCACTTATTTTAGATAATGAAATTGTTAAATTGTCCTGCAGTGAGTTGGCTGTCAAGAGTTGTCCCATTCCTTACTGTACCATTAGGATGGCAATGGTACATCCTTCAGTCTCAAAAGACGATGGTGTCTTTCTCTGGAAAGAGGTCAAAGCTGGAGTGTCCTCTCCAGAGCACGAGGCCTGGGTAGATTAATATGGAGGATAGACTGTTACCCAAACAGCAGATTCCGCTGAAATAGTCCAATGGAACAGCAGAGCCGATACGATTGGTTCCAGCTGCATCGCAGGAGGTACCAGAACGTGGTTGTACACAGTCACAAACTGCTTCCGGGACTCCGGCTCTGGATTTTGCCTTGAGGTTGACTCCTGAAGCCTTTTCCAGTAGTGGATGTAGCCACAAGGCAGTGGAGGTTTGTAATCAGAGTTTCCCTTCTCCTAGAAGATGGCTCTGCCGCTTTATCTGCCATTGGGGCGTAGAGCCCTCTTCCGCCTTCAAAACCCTGGACCGTCTTCTCCTGTAACCCTGGAAAGGGGCCCTTACGAGGTGCTCCCAGCTGGGCCAGCTGGACCAAGGTTTTTTAAGGAGGTGTTACTCCTCCATCACTCACCCTTTGCCCTGGCTTGTGACAGGCAGAGTCTGGCTTCCCAAACGTTGGGCCTAGGATGGCGAGTACTGTACCATACTGAAGATATCCAAGTGTTCATTCTACCCACACTAAACATTAATTGGCTATTAAGTGTACTTTTTGTGCAAAAAATGGAGAAAAGGCTTCCGTTTATCTAGCTTTTCTTCAACCTAACAGGGATCAATCTTTACTTGGCTGGGGAGTAGAATAGTTCAGCATTTTAAGCAACATGCACAGAAAAAGAAGTTTTATAACAAATGGAAGCTCCGCTGAACTACATGGAGATGGCCCAAGGGGTCACCAGAAGTCAAACTCAACAGAGCCCTTTCTTTAGGTTTTGGAAAACACAGATTTTAGCTGTTAAAATCAAAATCGTTTGAGACTTGTGGATTGCTGTGGAAGCCAGTCAGCTATTGCACTCTTTGTATTAAGAAAATGGGAAACAATATTATGGATTTTACAGGGGAGTTTTTTATTTAAAAAAAACTGCTGATTTAAAGGAAGCCAAAACGTAATGCTACAATCCAAAGGCTATTCTGGGACCACAGAAAGAAATTAGAACTGCTGTCTCTGCTTGCTCTTGCATTGCAGGAATCAGCCAACGGGGAATATTCTGCTTAAAACCATCCAGTTTGTTAGAAGAGTCGCCAAGGAAGGAAGGGGAGATGAGAAGAAAGAAGAACATTTAAAACAAAGTTAAGGCACAGGCAGATTCATTCATTCACTTTTCTCCCTCTGACATGAATACGACTCCACCGTGCAGTGCAAAGAGACAAAACCTATGCCCTTCTGATGCTTTCGGCCTGTGACGCTCCCAAGTCACAGGCCTAGGAAATGTTTCAAACTAATGAGAAACACGTGAAGGAAACCAAGCTAACTTCTTTCATTTGCACTGTACTGTGAGAGAATTGGATCTTTGTGGTTTGGTTTAACTCTTAACAGAAAGAGTAACAAGGGATGAAGAAGGAGGAGGAGAGAAGGCAGAGATAGAAGGAGGAGGAGGAGGCAATCAGGCTCAAAGGAATCTCAACACCTGCAATGGGTTTTTTTTTGGCTGAGAACCAGGTCAAAGGCAACACAGACAATTTCCTACCTGCCCAGACATGAACTTGCCAGAAAACTTTAAAAGATTGAAAGACATGCTGGTGAAAGTAGAAACAGCTATTGAGAAGCTGTAAAAGACCGAAGCAAATCGACACACCATTCAGGCTGAGCAAGAAGTAGATGCACAAAATCATAACTAATTCCCATTTTAGCCCGAGGAGACCAAATTCATCAACAAGAATCTCAGCCACTCTGTGACTTGATGGTCTCTCCCTGAACATGCTGTGCCACTGGTTTAGCTGGCTTAAAGGATGGTAAAGGAAAAGCTGCCTTTCCAAATCTGAGGTTCTCTCTGAGCTTGGTGGTTTTCTGGCAGATGTTCCATTACCCAAACTAGGCAATATCATCAGTTCTTATTTCCAAATCTGTGGGCAAAGCTCTCTTTAAACCAGCAGTTCTCCAGAAACAGTGAGAGGGATTTTGGAGTCTAAGTGGACAACCAGCTAAATAGGAGCCAGCCATGTGCAGCAGCAGCCAAAAAAGCCAATGCAATCCTAAATTGCATTAACAGAGGAATACAACCAAGATCAAGGGAGGTACTAATACCACTCTATAAAGCTCTAGTAAGACCACATCTAGAGTACTGCATTCAGGTTTGGTCAACCACACTATAAAAAAAGATGATGAGGCTCTAGAAAAAGTGCCGAGAAGAGCAACCAAGGTGATTAGGGGACTGGAGACTAAAACATATGAAGAACGGTTGCAGGAACTGGGCATGGCTAGTCTAGTGAAGAGAAGGACCAGGGGAGACATGATAGCAGTCTTCCAATATTTGAGGAGCTGCCCCAGAGAGGAGGGGGTCAAGCTATTTTCCAAAGCACCCGAAGGCCAGACAAGGAAGAATGGATGGAAACTGACCAAGGAGAGATTCAACCTAGAAACAAGGAGGAACTTTCTGACAGGGAGAACAATCAACCCATGGAACAGAAGTTGCCTTCGGAAGTGGTGGGAACTTCATCACTGGAAGCTTTCAAGAAGAGAAGAGAAAAGCAACCGTTCAAGATGAAGATGTCATGCCTTCTCCTTTTGATCAAAAACTTCTCCAGGAAGAAGAGAAGCTTCACACCCAGGGCAAATGAGAAAGACACCAGTTTCACTTCTTTGAAATGGAGTGCACCCTGCACATGGGGGCACAATGCTCTGTGAACATAATGTGAGCCTAATGCTCCGTGGGTGGCTGCTGCTATTTCTACATCACCATGTTCTCTTCTCTAATCTTCAAACAAAGCAGCCATGCTTTCTTCTCAGAAAAACCAAACCAAACCCCGGCGTATCTCGTTAGTGGAAATTCTTCAGACCAGCATCGTTTCTGAAAAGGTTAAATTACGAAGCTGGGGTTCCTTTGCATCTTGAGAAAGCTCCATCCTTTGAAGTCTGTACAATGAGCGATCTGTTCAAACGTGCTGGTTTGAGGATCCTTTTCGTTTCTTCCCCTCCCCCCCTTTTGAATGACGATCCTGATTTTGTGAAACAAGCGTATGGGTGAAAGAAACCTAAAGGCTTCCAATTATACAAAACAAGCTCTCCCGTTTGCAGAGCTGACCAGCTCCACGGGGTGATGAAGGGGTTTGCCACAGTGGCGAAATCCTTTTTTTTTTTTTGCCCACCGGTTCTGTGGGCATGGCTTGGTGGAGAGGGTCATGTGACTGGATGGGCGTGGCCAACTTATATTTCACTTTTAAAGCATTTTTTTAAAAAAGTGGTCCCTTGGAAAACCTTTCACTCTCAAGAATAAATCTTATGAGTCTCTTTCTAGGAACTAGAAAAAAATGCAAGCAGAAAGTCATCAATTAATCCTTAGTCCTTTCAGAACATCTCATAGCTGTTTGCAGCAAGACAAGCTTTGAGGATGGTTTAGGAAGGGGTTTTTCATCCAGTGGTGGGATTCAATTTTTTCCCTACTTTTTACTGCTGTGGGTGTGGCTTGTGGGCGTGGCATGGCTTGGTGGCAGGGGTGGGTTCCTGCCAGTTCTAACCTCTTCTATAGAAGAGGTTCCACAAATCTACAGTGCCATTTAGAGCCGGTTCCAGCTCCCTCCCCCCGCCCGTCCGCACATCATCAAGATGAAGAGTGAGAGGACAAATTCTGGGAGTTGAAGTCCACAAGTCTTAAAGCTGTCAAGTTTTAAAACCCCTGGGAGTTTCTTTCTAAAGGGTTAGGGGTGCAAGGGTCTTGTAACTTGACAGCTTTAAGACTTGCGTGCTTCAAATGCCAGAGTTTCTGAGCCAACATTTTGGTTGCTAAGCAAGAGCGTTGTTAAGTGAGTTTCATCACATTTTACAAATAGGCCACGCCCACCCACTCACATGACTGCCAAGCCACTCGGTCAAATGGCTGGCAAGCCACTCCCACCCAGTCACATGGCCGGCAAGCCACTCCCGCAAAGCAGGCCACACCTACAGAAGAGGTTCTAAAACTTTTTGAAACCCACCACTGGTAAGGGAATAAGAAATGATACCAAATTATATTTGGGTTTGTGGAAATACCATCCGAAGGAAATATAAACTGAGACCTGAAAGAGACACCTACAATAATAGAAAAGAAAGGGAGAGAGGAGGAGAGAATGAAAGGAAGACAGTGGAAAGAAGAAAGAGGTAAAGAGAGGAGGATGGAAGGGAGAGGAAGGAAAGGAGAGAGGGTAGGAAGGGGAAGAGGAAGAGTAGGAGTAGGGAGAGGTAAGGGAAGAAGGAAGGGGAAGGAGAGGAGGAAGGAAGGAAGTAGATAAGGTAGGGAGGGAGAAAAGAAAGGGAAAATGAGGTGGTGTTACAACAGGAGGAAGGGATGGTAAATAAAGCAACCCAAACTGTATATTAAAACCTATTAAATGAAATAATAAGTGTAAAGAAGAATAACCATTATATGAATGTATACTTAAAATGGTATGTAAGAATAAAAAATAAATAAAAATTCTGAAAAAAAAACTTTCCGTTACCAGTTCTCCAAAACTGATCAGAACCTGCTGAATACTACCTCTGTTTTTATCCCATTTCTACATCTTGCTCAGGAAACCAAAGCCGGGAGGGACTTTTGAATACACTAAACCAGGGGTCTCTGACTCCTGGGCTGCAGCCCATTCAGAACTGGGCACTGGAAGTGTCAGCTGAGCACCTGTGCATAGCTTCCTTGGCGCGCATGGTGGGCATGTGTGCATGAAGTTGCATTCAAATGCAGCTTCATGCCCATGTGTGAGTGCCCGCCGCTCGTGCAAATGGAGCTGTGTGGGCGTACCCCTGCCTGCCACTCGCAAGGAACTATTTCCTCTCCCCCGCCCCGCCCTGCAAAACCGGAAAGGTTGGGGATCCCTTTGCTAGACACTCAAATGCGCCGGCAAAGATCAAACAACACCCACGCTGCAAAAGGCAGCCCCGAGCTACGAAATAATTAGAATACTTGGAAGACCGACGTAGCCTAAGAGAATACGAAATACGGTTGCGTTCAGCGCCGTCAAACAGTGCAGGGAGCGTGGAAGAATGTCTCTCTTTTCGCCTCCCTGTTCAAAAGTCACACCCTTACAAGATGCAGCCTGTAGATTCCCTTCCCGGTGTGCAAATCTCAGGGTTATCAGCCATCTAACCGCCACCATCCCACATCAGCCCACCTGCGAGGAAAGAGAAAAAAGTTTTGCAAGGTCTTCTCTGCCTTGGCATCTTCAGAGCCCCGGAGATAAAATAAGGAGGATACGTGCCCACTGCAGATGCTACATAGCTCTACGCCCTGTCCTGCCCCACTTCCCAAGGTGATGCTTTCCCCCCCTTTCTCACGTAGGTCACGCCTGAGCGGGATCTGTTCCAGAATCTGGAATCCTGCGCTTCCGTGTTCATAGATGTGCAGGTGGCCTTCGACTTATGGCCCTTCATTTGCTGATCATTTGGCATTGAAAAAAGGGACATGATTGTTTTTCACACTTACCGCCGTTGCAGCATTCCCATGGTTACATGATCCACATCTAGACGCTTGGCAACTGGTTCATATTTATGACCGTTGCAGCATTCCCGGGGCCACATGATCCCCTTTGTGACTTTCTGAGAAGCCAAGTCAATGATTCGCTTCACAATCGTGTTACTCACTGAACAACTGCAGGGATTCGCTGAACAACGGGGGCAAGAAAGGTCGTAGAGTGGGGCAAAAACCACTGAACAACTGTCTCGCTTAGCAACAGAAATGCCGGGCTCAATTATGGTTGCAAGTCTTGTATTTGTTCCAGTTATGGGGAACCATTTATGGAGGTAGTCCTTGACTTTCAATTCCACTTTTAAATTGCTTTTATCAAATTTTAGTAATCATTTGTTTCTGGAATTTTGCACTTTGATATGGCCCAAGGGCTAATCAATAAAGACTCAATGTCACATCTCGTGACCATTCAAGTTACAATAATACTGAAAAAAAGTGACCTACAGACAGTCCTCACATTTACAATCGTCGCTGCATACTTAGGGACATGTGATCAAACTCAGGTGCTTGGCCACTGACATGCATTTATCATGTTTGCAGCATCCCAAGGTCACATGATCACCATTTACATCCTTCCCAGCCGACATCTAACAAGCAAAGTCACATTTGGGGAGCCGGATTCGTTTAACAACCATGCGATTCACTTAATGAAGTACTTCACTTAACAACCATGGGAAAAAAAGGTCATAAAATCAGGCACAGCTCATTAAACAACCACCTTGCTTAGCAACAGGAATTGTGGTCAGGAATTGTGGTCATAATTGGAAGACTACCTGTCCAGAACTTTCAAAGAACGCTACTGTGTGTCATAAAAAAGACCATAAGGGAGTCTGAGCGCTAAAGAATGGAGGGCTTTGAACTCTGGTGCTGGAGAAGACTCCTGCTAGTCCCTTGGACTGCAAGGCGATCAAACCGGTCAGTCCTAGAGGAGATCAACTCTGACTGCTCTTTAGAAGGCCAGATCCTGAAGAGGAAACTCCAATACTTTGGCCACCTAATAAGAAGGAAGGACTCACTGGAGAAGAGCCTCATGCTGGGAACAATTCAGGGCAAAAGAAGAAGGGGGACGACAGAGAATGAGGTGGCTGGATGGAGTCACCAAACAGTTGGTGTGAGCTTCAATGGACTCCAGAGGATAGTAGAAGACAGGAAGGCCTAGAGGAGCATTGTCCATGGGGTCGCGATGGGTCAGACACAACTTGCGGATTTTACAATATCCTTCCCCTGGACTGGGGAGGGAATGAAGATCTTGCAGTATCCTTCCCCTGCCACACCCACCAAGCCACGCACACAGAACCGGTAGTAACACAAATTGAATTTCACCACTGTCCAATGGTCTACAAGCCTAGGAGTGAATCTATAAGGCAGAGGTGCTCTGGACTATATCTCCCATTATTCCTTGCAGTCGACCAATCTGGTGCAGGTTAAACTGAGGTTTGGAGACCTTGGCTCTATGATCAGAAGTTGTTGGTGCTTCATCACTGGAGGCTTTCAAGAAGAGACTGGACTGCCAACTGTCAGAAATGGTGTAAGGTTTCCTGCTTGGGCAGGGGGCTGGACTAGATGACCTACAAGGTCCCTTCCAATTCTGTCATTCTGTTATCTCAGCTTCCCATAACTTTTGCAGCCTAAGCATCTTTCTAAACCGGCCATATCAAGAACTGATCTTCCACAAATAGGACTGTGTGAAGACACCGAGTTCTATTCTTCTCTTGTGAGAATTTTTTTTAAAAAAGGAAATTAAGATGAATCAGGTTAGTATCTTATATTGACCTGAACACATATTTCAAGCCTAAATATATGAGACATCCCATTTGCTTTTATGTATGTCTTGCCCTTTATATAAATGTTCTACAAATCCCACAGGAGATTAGTAAATGAAAAGAAAACAGCAGGCTCTGTCAACTGGTTGAGAATGATTACACACAAAGGCAACTTAAGTTTCTTCATTTCTGGCAATATTTTCTCCCAAAACGCTACTTCCTCCATTCTTCTCCTAAAACAAAACAGATGTCCGTGCGCTTACTCTTCAAACAGGTCTCCGTACTGAATGCTCAGCCTGCTGAGCTCAAAAACACATTGAACCCACCTTGCAAAGTTCTGCTTATATTGGTGCTTGAAACATGTTATTCCATAAACACACGCGTGGAAAAAAATGCTACTTAAGATCCACTTTTAAAACCAACTAGAGCAGTGATGGCTAACCCTTTGGGCCTCGTGTGCAAAAAGTGTGAGTGTGTGTGTGTGTGCGACAGCATGCACCGGTGTGCCCACACCCATAATGCAATGCCCCCCCGTGCGCTCTGCCCCCCCCATACATGCACATGTGACACCACTGCAATCCACGCACTCCCAGTCTTGGGCCTAGCATGCCTCCATGAAGCCTCCTGGGATAAAAAAAATGAGGTGCTCCCCTTCGTCGCCCGCGCATAACCCCCTGTGCGTTCGTGCGCACCTCCCATGCGTGGCAGACAACCATAAATCAGCTGGCTGGCAGGAGGCACAATCGCATGCATGGTGGACCTTAGCTGGGGCCACGGCTCACGTGCCCACAGAGAGGGGCTCCACCTGCCACCTGTGGCACGCGTGCCAAACGTTTGCCATCACAGAAATAGAGGCTAGATTAAATCAAAGTTTTAAAGGTTTTTTTGTAAAAAAAACCAAAACCTACCTTTGAACAAACCAGCTTTTTCAAGAGGCAAGTGGACTTTATTTGTTTTTCCTTGAAGACGTTTTGCTTCTCGTCTAAGAAGCTTCTTCAGTTCTGAAGCTTCTTAGATGAGAAGCAAAATGCCTTCAAGGGGGAAAAAAAGTCTACTTGCCTCTTGAAAAAGGACCTTTGGGATAACCATGACCTGGATGAGTGGCAATCTCCAGAGTCCATATATTATTTTCTCACCAGTTGGCATCCAAGGTAGAATCTTACATTCTATTTGACATACTTTCAATTCTTAGAATTCACTAGACAGACAGACACTTTCCAGGTAGAACAACACCAGATTAGACAATTTGGTTTAAAGGTAAGCTACCAATCTTTAGTTCCAGCCTGTCTTTAAAACATATGGTATTTCTATCCAGTTCCTTCTACGCATTTAACTTAGTACACACAAACTTCTAAACACCCGTTAGCTTTGTTTCTGATTATGCTTTTCCAATTTGGGGTGAATATACTCTACAGCTGCTAGGATCACCCCTGGTATGCTACCAGTTTCATTCACCCCTAATGAACACAGCTGTTTTTTTTTAAACAAACCTTAAATAACCCTTCCATATTTATTTGCTGATTGATGTGAATGTGAGTTTCTATGGTTGGCAGATTCGAGCTTTCTCACATTATAAAGGTAAAGGTTCCTCTCACACATATGTGCTAGTTGTCCCTGACTCTAGGGGGCAGTGCTCATCTCTGCTTCAAAGCCAAAGAGCCAGCGCTGTCCGAAGACGTCTCTGTGGTCATGTGGCCACCATGACTAAACACCGAAGGTGCACAAAACGCTGTTACCTTCCCACCAAAGGTAGTTCCTATTTTTCTACTTGCATTTTTTACATGCTTTCGAACTGCTAGGTTGGCAGAAGCTGGGACAAGTAATGGGAGCTCACTCTGTTACCCGGCGCTAGGGATTCGAACCACCAACCTTTCTGATCGACAAGCTCAGCATCTTAGCCACTGAGCCACCGCTCAGTTTACATTATAACTCACATTATAAGCAACATTTATTTCAAGTGGACAGTAAGGCAGCTCAGTCCAAACGGTAGCATTTTCCTGCTTTTAAATAATACTTTTGCACCCAAAAGCTAGCATCTTTTTTCAAATCTGTCCGGAAATTTCCAGGAAACCCTTCTATTGTTTCCAATTGGAAGTTGAAGTTTTAAGTTTACAACCTTCTAACTGGCAGCCAATCTCAGGATACAAACAACAACAGCAGCAGCTGAGGGCATCACCAACCAATTTCCAAAAAAAAAAAAAAAAAAACTAAGCCAGGTTGGATCTGGTTAATATTTGGATGGAAATCTCAGGGCTGTAAACTAGACTGGGACATTGGAGAAAACAACTCAGGAGATGACCAAGCAAATATTCCCTGCCAAGAAAACACGGGTCAGCTTATAAATTTGCCAGGAGTTGTGCACTAATCCAAAGTCTTAAAAAAAAAGGTGAAATATTCACAACATTTCATACTTCCTTTGAGAACACCCGTGTACAGTCTTACATTCCATGCCACTGTATTTGCAGGCGTGACCAAATAGATAAACAGCCCTTAGTTTCATTACCAACACCGAAGTCAAATTAATCAAGGTTCACTTAAGATATAAACATTCCCGTGTTTCAACCAAAGACGTTTCATCATTGTATCAGTCCTTTAAAACATTTGGCTGTCATTTTCTGCAGGGTTTTTTTTCCCCTTCTTCTTCTGAAAAAGAAACCAAACATATCAACACAGCCTGATTAGTGTAATCTGTCATTTAATGACATGCAAAAAAAAAAAAATCATATGGCACGCAGCCCATTCTCTGACCCGTTGTGGTTAAGGACACATTCTCCAAATAGATAAATATATTTACTTCTCAAGAATGACACGGTGCATGGTGGTAAGTTTAATATTTAAAGCAAGCCGTGTGCTTAACCACACACAACTCAAAGGCCACAGACTTTTCATTCATCAGTTCATTTATCCTGGGGAATTATTGTCAATCAAAATTGTTCGCACACTCAACCCTCAGCAAGAAAATGGGAGGCACGTGTGTTGATGAGTCAGCCGCAGTTGAAACATCCACATTTGTTTTTAAGTGCTACAAGGGCAGGCAAGCTGCTCCTTCCAGATGTTCAGGGATGCAGCTCTCATAAGCCATGGTTTGTGTAGCCAAAGGGTCAGGAGCCATAGAAACAGCAGCCAAGCGATTGGAGGGTGCCGTGTTGCCAATTCTAATCAAAGCTACGTTCTAAATGAAATTTAAACAAACAGAAATGAAATCCAGGGCAGAGGCAGGGGTGGGTTCTTGCCAGCATTACTGTTGGTTCGGCACGCAAACCATTCTGTGCATATGCGCTGGCTTCGCCTGCGCACACACCAAACACATGCTTGCATGCCCATTTGCATCTAAAAAGGTGTGCGCATGTGCAAAACATTAAAAAAGGGGGAAAATTACATTTCTGCAATGGAAATTGTTCTGCGCATGCACAAAACCCAAAATCAAAATGGCACCACAACCGGTTCGGGGGCATGGCAGGCCTGGGTCGCTGCCGGTTCCAGCAACCCCAGCCACCAAATTGCTACTGGTTCAGCCGAACCGGTCAGAACCGGTAGGAACCCATCTCTGGTAAGGGGTCTCCAACCTTGGCAACTTTAAAGACTTGTGGACTTCAACTCCCAGAGTTCCTCAGCCAGCTTCGCTTTGCTAGCTAAGGAACTCTAGGAGTTGAAGTCCACAAGTCTTAAAGTTGCCAAGGTTGGAGACCCCTGATCTAATCCTATTGGACAACCATTTAAATATGAGCCAGCCGTGTGCAGCAGCTGCCAAAAAAGCCAACACAGTCCTAGGCTGCATAAACAGAGGGATAGAATCAAGATCACGTGAAGGGTTAATACCACTTTATAAGGCCTTGGTAAGGCCACACTTGGAATACTGTATGCAGTTTTGGTTGCCATGATGTAGAAAAGATGTGAAGACTCTAGAAAGAGTGCAGAGAAGAACAACAAAGAAGATTAGGGGACTGGAGACTAAAACATAGGAAGAACGGTTGCAGGAACAGAGTATGTCTAGTTTAATGAAAAGAAGGACTATGGGAGACATAATAACAGTGTTCCAATATCTCAGGGGCTGCCACAAAGAAGAGGGATTCAAACTATTCTCCAAGGCACCTGAGGGTAGAACAAGAAACAATGGGTGGAAACTAATCAAGGAGAGAAGCAACCTAGAACTGAGGAGAAACTTCCTGACAGTTAGAACAATTAATCAGTGGAACAGAAGTTGCCTCCAGAAGTTGTGAATTCCCCAACACTGGAAGTTTTTAAGAAGATAGTGGATAGCTATTTGTCTGAAATGGTATAGGGTTTCCTGCCTAGGCAGGGGGTTGGACTAGAAGACCTCCAAGGTCCCTTCCAACTCTGCTATTGTATTGACCTAGGTAATCCCCAACTTACAACAATTCATTTGGGGATCATTCAAAGTTACAACGGCACTGAAAAAAAGGAACCTAGGACTATTGCAGAATCCCAATGAACAAGTGATCAAAATTCAGATGCTTGGCAACTGACTCATATTTATGATGGTGTTGTGGTCTGCTGGTGGACTGCGGAGCTGGCAGACAATTCAGACAGTGAGGACGTTGGGGAGGAACATGGGCCAGTCCTGGAGTCTGGGGAAGGCTCGGGCGAGGGCTCTGCGTCAGAGGCAGAGAGGGGACCAAGGCCATCTGGTAGTTATGTGCTGCCTCCGGAGCCTCCAGAGTCAGACAGCAGCGAGGCAGAGGAACAGGCTCCCCCTGTTCCCAGTGCGCGCATGCACAGTGCTGCCAAAAGTCAAGAACAGTTAAGACAGAAGGGACGACTCAGGAGTAAGGCTTGGATGCGATTGGCCCCTCCCATAGGACATAAAGGCGGAGAAAAGGCATGTGATTGCAGGAAGCAACTTGGTTCATGCTGGTCAGTTTACCTTCTGAAGCTCTGTGTTTGACTCTTTGCTCTGTGTGGTCTTGCCTAGCTAATTGCCAATTAAGTCTTTGGCAAGGTTTTCAAAGAAGATAAAGGTGGGTGCTTATCAGCCTTATCCCGAAGGACTTTGGCAGCCTACTGTAGGACTCTTTACAACTATTTGGGACTCATTACGGGTTGTGAATGAACATAACTCACAGCCTTTGAAATAAAAAGAGGGTTTTCTAATCATGTGCTTTTAATGTATCAGGAAGCCTAGGTCAGAACAGACTGTTGTAGTGTCCTGAGACCATGTGATCCCCTTTTGCGCCCAATGGGGAAGCCAGATTCACTTAAAGAATGTCTCACTTAACAACATAAAATTTTTGGCTCAATTGTGGTTGTAACTTGAGGGCTACCTGTACAATGTCACAAATATCGCAGAAGTGAAATACAAATACAGTATCAAAGCATATTTCACTTCTAAGCAACCAAAGAGATGACTGTCTTCCCACTTTACAAAGGCGGAATTTTCTATTCAAAGAACAATACGATCCTTTTCCAATTTAAAATTAAACCTCTGGTTTGGATAAAGCCAGCATGTAATGAATCTCTTCATGGTTCGCTGCACCCTGTGACCACCGTGGTCTGTAATTATAGGCTATGGCTTAAGATTTTTGTGAACCTAGCCATTGTGGCTTATTCCACAAACCACAGCTCAGCAGGAAGCGTGAACAACAGCTTCCACATTTCCTTAAAATGGAGACCATCTGCAAAGATCACCCAAAGTTCTCTTCTTGAACCAAATAATTCATCTTCAATCACGAACAGGTAGTGGAAAGAGACGGAGCTGGCAGATATGACAAAAATGGTTGCTTTAATCAGAGATCAGCTCAGTTTCGACTTGAAAACAACTTTTGTGCTTGTAAAAATTAAATGGAATTTTTGACTATGGCTTTACTGTTTAGACTACAGGTAGTCCTCGATTTACCCCAAATTTTTGTTGTTGGGGTTTACGAACCACTGTTGTTAGGAATCACTGCAGCTGTTACATTAATAACATGGTTAAAAGTACAGGTAAAGGTTCCCCTCGCACATATGTGCTAGTCGTTCCCGACTCTAGGGGGCGGTGCTCATCTCCATTTCAAAGCCAAAGAGCCAGCGCTGTCCGAAGACGTCTCTGTGGTCATGTGGATGGCATGACTAAATGCCAAGGGAGCACGGAACACTGTTACCTTCCCACCAAAGTGGTCCCTATTTTTCTACTTGCATTTTTACATGCTTTTGAACTGCTAGGTTGGCAGAAGCTGGGACAAGTAACGGGAGCTCACTCCGTTATGTGG
This sequence comes from Natrix helvetica, assembly GCF_964273705.1. NCBI lineage: Eukaryota > Metazoa > Chordata > Lepidosauria > Squamata > Natricidae > Natrix > Natrix helvetica. The sequence continues at coordinate 7,140,129 of NC_138562.1, forward strand.
CGCTAGGGATTCGAACCGCTAAACTGCTGACCTTTCTGATCGACAAGCTCAGCATCTTAGCCACTGAGCCACCGCATCACTTTACGACCATAATTGAGCCCAAAATTTTAGTTGTTATGGTTTACATCCTTTGTCGCCATGGTTGTTAAGAATCATTGCAGTTGTTAAATTAGCAACGTGGTTACTAAGGGTATTAATTATTTCCCATTGACTTTTCTTGTCAGAAGGTTGCAAAAGCTGTTCACATGACACCAGGACACTGCAACCGTCATAAATAGGAACCAGTGGCCAAGGATCTAAATTTTGATCACGTGACCATAAAGATGTTGCAATGGTTGTAAGTGTGCAAAATGGTTATAAATCACACTTTTCAACCCCGTTATGGTTTGAATGGTTACTAAATGAGCTATTGAATGGTTACTAAATGAGCTATTGTAAATCAAGTTTTTGACCTGGATGTGTTTAATGGAAAAGACACAACTGATTAGGTTCCCAAATACATAAATCTATAGTTATATCTACAATCAACTTCAACGATGATACAATTATACGCCTATAATGAATTACAATCAGTAAACCCTACTGAACTAAACTCCACTACGGATTAGTGCAATGTGTGAACCCATGATTGGAAGCAATAGCAAGACATATAAAAGTGTGGGGAAACTGTAAAGAATGAGCTGAGAAGCACATAGAGGTGGTCCTTGCTTAATGACCACAATTGGGAGAATTGACAAAGCAGTCGTAAGTGAAACTGCAACTATGCTTATGATGATCAGACTTCAGCTTTCCTTTGCTTTACAAGCCCATCATAAGTCAGAAATGCAACAATTGTTCCTAAAGTTACTTTTTCAGCACTGTCATCACTGCAAACAGTTGCTAAATAAGGAAGTCACTAAATGAGGACTGCCTGTAATACCCATCAACACAGCAAAGACCCCCGTTGGCCAGGCAAGCAGTACCAGTAGTGGGTTCCAGATCCCGTCACAACAGGTATGCTGCAACGGGGCTAGGCGTCCTCGTCAGGCACATGCGCTGCGCATGCGTATGCACGCCACCACCCAGCGACACTCAGGTGCTCGGTGGAGGTTACGCAGGCGCCACACACTGTGCGCACATGTGCAATTGGCCCCTTTGCATCAAAAAGCGGTAAGGAATGCAAGCGAGTGGGTGGGCCAAATGAGCCACCGTTCCGGTACGGTTGCCGCTGCTCCCAGCTACCACCGGTATGCCCGTACAGGGCCGTACCACCCGGAACCTACCACTGACCAGTACCTTTCAAACCAAGACGCTAAATTCAAGAGGTGCCCTAGGGAGCAACCAGCTCCTTAAACTGGTTGATTTTCTCCACCCCCAGTGAGATTATGCAGAGTCCCACCAGACATGGCAAGCTCACAATCAACTCACTTCCCTTTGTTTTAAAACCATCTCCTTGGCTGCCTGGCACAATGCCAGCCTAAATAGACCTCAGCACTATCACACCCCTGACCAAGGTTACTGAAGGTACCAGAAGGAAACCCGTTGCTATCTACGGGCCAGAACGCAGCTCGACTTGGTGCCAAAGCTAAAACCCACAAAGGACAAAGACGTCAAGATTAGGGAGCTTGGCATGGCCCAAGCCTTCCCCCCCCCCCTCTCTGCCCCAAGTTGGCATGTTTTTTTTTAAGTTCAGTTGCTATCTTAAGTGCTTGGCTGAAAACACCATTCTGTTTGCCTCAAGAGATCAGCCTCCTGCAATTTTTTCCACATCAGTTACATCACCTCCCATTTCAAGGGGGGAGGGTAAGGAATAAAAAGCCATAGATGAGAATTCTGTGTTTCTTTTTTCTCATGTCCTGCTTGACCCAGGACAAAGAGTCCAGTTAGTCAATCCAAAGTCCTCCTCGAATCACCAAGAGCCAAATTTTAGTCCTGGCTATGGATCTAAGCTTTCTAAAATAATAAGTACACCAAGTTTTCTACTGCACGAGTCAAAAATACTGTCAAAATCTCATTCCCTCGCCCCCCCCCCACCCCCTGTAGTGTTTCTGGACCATGAATTGTACAATTTACAAGATTCCAGTGAAAACCTGCAGCCACAGCGGTTGGAATGTCACTTCTCTGTAAAATAAAAACACCTCCATTCAAGTTCTTGCGAAACATCAGGAGGAATTGACAGGCAGCTTATTGGAATGTCCATTATCTATGAAATAAAAATACCTCAATTAAGGTTCTTGCCAAACATCACAAGGAATTGACAGTCTTGATTTGCAGAATGGAGATTTCCATCTTTAAGGATGGCCAGAGGCCACGGGTTTTTTTTTTTTTTAAAAAAAATCTTTGACATTTGACCTTTGACCTTTGACAGTGAGAACACCTAAAAGAGCTCTTCCGTGGAATTGCAGTGTGACAGCAGCCTGGAAGAAGCTAAGATATCCTGGAGCATTAGCAATGATTCTTTGGATTATGCCCAGAGTTGTAGAAAAAATATGCAGGTAATTTTTGACTTACAATCATTCAGTGACCATTCAAAATTACAACGGCACTGAAAAAAAGTGAATTATGGCCAGTTTTTTTCACTTATGATCATTACAGCATCCCCTGGCCACATGATCAAAATTCAGATGTTTGACAACTTATCCCTACTTATGGTTTCCTCCCTTCGCACATATGTGATGGTCATTTCCAGTTCTTGGGGGGCGGTGCTCATCTCCATTTCAAAGCCGAAGAGCCAGCGCTGTCCGAAGACATCTCAGTGGTTATGTGGCCGGCATGACTCAACACTGAAGGCACACTGAACGCTGTTATCTTCCCGCCAAAGGTGGTTCCTATTTTTCTACTTGCATTTTTACATGCTTTCGAACTGCTAGGAAGCTGGGACAAGTAACGGGAGCTCACTCCTAGGGATTCGAATCGCCAAACTGCTGATCTTTCTGATCGACAAGCTCAGTGTTTTAGCCACTGAGCCACTGCGTCCCTCTTTATGACAGCTGTAATGCCTTGGGATCATGCGATCACCTTTTGCGACCCTCTGACAAGCAAAGCCAATGAGGGAGTCAGGTTCACTTAACAACTCTTTCCTAACTTAACAACTGCAGGGGTTCACTTAACAATTGTGGCAAGAAACGTCATTAAATGGGGCAAAGTTCATTTAACAGCAGAAATCTTGGGCTCAATTGTGGTCGTAAGTCAAGGACTGCTTGCGTCCATCTATGATAGGCAAAACTCAGGAGGAGTCTGGTAGAACTTTTCAAGCCAATATTTTGTTTCAATTAAAAGATGCATTTGAAGAAAGCTTGTTAGTAAGAGTCAAATCCTTGCTGGACAGTTGTAATTTGGTCTTGCAAGCCCTCATTTCCCATATCGCCATCTCCACACCCCTGTACTCTAGTGCAGCCCGGGTTCCAAAGACTATTCAAATAGTATTTCCTGAAATTATAGTAGAGATACTTGTGAATTCACATTATCGTTCCAAAGAAGACTGATGTGTGTTTGGCACCCTTTATCTGCACTTGCTTCTCATGCTTGAATTCAACTCCAAGAGGAAGTGATCACTGACAGCTGGGCATGCTTAAAAAAAAAAACCTTCTGAAATTAAGTGTGAAAGTAACTGCAATAAATTAAGGTCTGTTTAACCAAGTTGGGTTCCCACGTTTTGCTAGGCCAAAATTTGTTAAATCCTGAATTGTTGAATAAACCACAGTTGGTTGCATTTATGTAACATAGGTAAAGGTTCTCCTCGCATATATGTGCTAGTCGTTCCTGACTCTAGGGGGCAGTGCTCATCTCCGTTTCAAAGCCGAAGAGCCAGTGCCGTCCAAAGACATCTCCGTGGTCATGTGGATGGCATGACTCAACACCGAAGGTGTACGGAACACTGTTATCTTCTCACCAAAGGTGGTTCCTATTTTTCTACTTGCATTTTTATGTGCTTTTGAACTGCTAGGTTCAAAAGCCAGCCACCACGGAGACGTCTTCAGACAGTTCTGGCTCTTTGGCTTTAAAATGGAGATGGGCACCGCCCCCTAGAGTCAGGAACGACTAGCGTATATGTGCGAGAGGAATCTTTACCTTTACCTTCACTCTCCATTATGAATGTACACTGGCCAGGAAGTCAAGAAGGATTAGAGATTCCAAAACAAAGAACAAAAATATAATGACAGTGACTTTATTTTGAACATATAAAATTGCCACTATGGGGGGGTGGGGAAGGGGGACACCCACAAATCTTTAATAACTTCAGGAGAAATAAGCAAGAAGCGCATTAATAGAAGAACAGAGAAGGGTGGAGTGGAGAAGATTATTAAGGATACTGTATTTGTTTCCAAATCTCCTGTTGTGAAGGAAGATAAACAATTCCAATCAACTTCTACTTGTAAAATGCTTAGAAAACAACAGTAACTTTTGTCAAACTAGTTACAAACTGTTTTAGACAACTATTACACAATGTAACAAAGCTTCAAATAACAGTACATTTAAACCAGTGTTCTTTTCAACTTGACAACTTTTACCAAAAGATTCCAGTTCCCCGAATGCTGGGTGGGTGGGAGACTCTGGGAATTGTAGTCCAAATCTTAAAATTGCCAACTTTGAAAAAACGCTGAATTTCAATAATCAACACAAGTTCCTGGCAATCTTTGTTTAAAGCAGCCGTGAAAATGGTCTTAATTCTATCCCTGGATTTTAGATTTGTCCACTAACCGGAGTTCTGTCTGAGATTCTAAAAGAGGATTAGTTTTAAAAAGAAGAGAGGAAAAAGACAGCACAGGAGTCTACAAAGTCCATTTAAAGTGTCAGACAAAAAAAAAAGATCGATGAAACACATTAATGGCAACCATTGACTCATAGGGCATGTTAAAATCCCAGAAATGCTAAGTTGTAAAATGTCAGGAAAAGAGGATTTTTTTTTTTAGCCAGTGCTGAAAAAAACAGCATAAAAATGATCAGGTAAAACATTTTGGGGACATCATTCCCCAAACTTCTATGCAACTACTGAAAAGACATTTTTCTTTGTAGAAAAATGCCCAGTTTCGTTAGTCTCCAGGGAAAGTTCTAATCTTAAAAGTTTGGGCCCCTACATGCAGTCCTGGACTACAACAGTTCATTTAGTGACTGCCTGAAGTTATAAAGTGTGCAAAAAGTGACTTATGACTGTTTTTCACACTTATGACCGCTGACGCATCCCCATAGCCATTTGATCAAAATTCAAACTCTTGGCAACTGACTCGTATTTATGACAGTTGTAATGTCCCGAGGGTTATGTGCAGTGGTGAAATTCCATTTTTTTTACTGCCGGTTCTGTGGGCGTGGCTTGGTGGGTGTGGCAGGGGATGGATACTGCAAAATCCCCATTTCCTTCCAACTCCTGGGGGAAGGATATTGCAAAATCTCCATTCCCTCTCCACTCTGGGGCCAGCCAGAGGTGGTAGTTGCTGGTTGTCTGAACTACTCAGAATTTCCGCTACCGGTTCTCCAGGACCAGTCAGAACCTGTTGAATTTCACCCCTGGTTACGTGATCACCTTATGTAACCTTCTGACAAGAAAAGTCGATGGGGAAGCCAGATTCACTTAACAACTGTGTTACTGACTGAACAATTGCAGTGATTCACTTAGCAAGTATGACAAGACAAGTCATAAAAGGGGACAAAATTACGGAACCTCTCTCTCACTTAGAAATTTTGGACTCAACTGTGGTCATAAGTCAAGGACTAGCTGTATGCATGCAAGACTTACAGACTTTCTCCTTTGAATTTAGCATACTTGTATATTTTTTCCCCAGTCCAGATCTTTTGGGCAAGGTTTCTCTTTTCTAAGGAAGGGGACTGGGAATTTGAGAACCAGCTGGGTTGATAGGCGAGAGACATGCTGAATAATAGAACTTGTGTGGAAGGGTCAGCCTTGTTGGTCAAATGTAAATGCCTTGTCATCCACACCTGACCTACAGAAAGAGCTTCTTCTCACACCAGATACAAAGGAGTGGTTTTTTTCAAGCAAAACATTTGGCATTCCTGATTGAAAAGAGCACCAAGATAACATCTTGTTAAAGGAATGCGAGTCATTTCTCAGGGTGGATAGAATGTGACCCATAATGCTTTAAAGGTAAAGGTAAAGGTTCCCCTTGCACATCTGTGCTAGTCATTCCGGACTGCAGGGGTCGGTGCTCATCTCTGTTTCAAAGCTGAAGAGCCAGCGCTGTCTGAAGACGTCTCTGTGGTCATGTGGCCTGCATGACTAAATGCCAAAGGAGCACAGAACACTGTTACCTTCCCATCAAAGGTGGTTCCTATTTTTATGTACTTTCAAACTGCTAGGTTGGCAGAAGCTGGGACAAGTAACGGGAGCTCATTCCATTATGCGGTGTTAGGGATTCGAACTGCCAAACTGACTCAGTAGCCACTGAGCCACTGCGTCCCTCCTTAATGCTTTACAAGAGTGTTTTTCAAGCTTGACCACACTAAGGTGTGTGGACTTCAACTCCCAGAGTTCCCTAGCCAGCTGTGTTGAAGTCCCCACAAGGGAGGGTTGCTGAGCCTAAAGAGAAATGTTCATCTTTGAGAAACATAAAGTTGAGATGCCTCTCTGATCCCTGAGCACCGAAGCTCATGACAAACAAAGTTGTAGATTTAGGAAGGAAGCAAAGAGATCTGTGTTGCTTTGGGACCAGACCATCTCACACTGTGTGAAGTCAAACAATGCATGAAGCCACAATGTTGTTTGTGGTTTAGCACCTTGAGCGAATCCAGCCAAGTGCGACTTATTCAACAAACAAGTGAACAGAATTTGACCTAATGTAGTTTGATGGGCAAAGTCAGTCATTGTGAAAAGTGGAGAACCAACTAAGACTAAGTTTGGCTGTTTCACACTCAAGAGTTATTGAGAATTATTTTAAATTGACTCTAGTTTAATGGACTTTTATTTCATTTAATTCAAGGGAATTGATGTTTTCCTTAGGAGAGATCCTTTCCTAAAAAGAACTTAGTATGGAAAACAAATCCTCATTCCTATTTTCTCTACAAGCTTAGGTAAATTCCGTTTGACCTAAACTCTTAAGTCTTCTTTCTACGTTATCTCCCCAAAGTTTCCTTTCCAGTTTTCCTCTCTGGCAGATAGAGTTCAGTTTGCAAAAACCCAGACTGAACTTTCTTACTTGTCATAAATCAGATGCCAGTGGGCACCTTTCGGTGTTGTTGTTGTTGTTGTTTTTGCATTTTCAGATGTCTGCGGTTTGTCCTTTACCGTGGTGCAAAAGCTCCGATGGGTGCCTGCAAATCGACACTCGAGGCAAAAGCAGGGCACAAATACTGCAAATAAATATTGTGCTTTATTTGCTGTAGGAATATAATCCCACTCTATTGGCATTCCTAAGGATCATAAATCTCTTAGCCTTGAGGCTGGAATAGCTGGAAGCTCTTGCGGGATGTTAGATGCTGGTGGAATCTATTAAATTCATCATCTCTCTTGTTCTTTTTCCCACCCTCTTCAGTTATAGTCTGGCTTTCTTGGTTTTTAGGATACAGGTAGTCCTCAATTCACAACCATTCATTTTAGGGACTGTTTGAAGTTACAACAGCACTGGAAAAAAAAACGACTTACGACCATTTTTCACACTTACAACCGTTGCAGCCTCCCCATGGTCACATGATCAAAATTCAGATGCTTGGCAATGGACTCATATTTACGACAGTTGCAGTGTTCCTGGGTCATGTTTAGGTTTAGGTTTAGGTTTATTAAATTTATAGATCGCCCCCTCTCCCCGCAGGGACTCGGGCGGTGTACAGACCGTTGTGTATAAAACAACAAAACATAACATAAAACATCAGACAAAACAACGTAAACATACCGTCTGTATATACAACCCAAACTAATTAAATAATTAAAAACAATTCTAAAACCAATTTAAAACCCCAAAATTTAAAATTTGAAAAGCCATCCAGGAAGGTCAGTAGTGGGTGTTCCCTGTAAGTACAATTACAGTTACAATTAGGCCAGGCCGGCTAGTCGAAACAGGTGGGTCTTGAGTTTCTTGCGGAAGGAGCGGAGATCCAAGGTGGTTCTAATATCGGGGGGGAGGTCGTTCCAGAGGGTTGGGCCCATCACAGAGAAGGCCCTATTCCTAGGCACCGCCTGCCCGCACTGCTTAGCGGAAGGTACCCGGAGGAGTCCCTCTCTGTGAGAGCGGATTGGTCGCAGGGATGTGTGGGGTAGAATGCGATCCCGCAAGTGATCCACTTTTGCTGCCTTCTGACAAGCAAAGTCAATGGCCCCAGGATCAGAGATGGAATTCAGCAGGTTCTGACCGGTTCTAAAGAACCGGTAGCAGAAATTTTGAGTAGTTCAGAGAACCGGTAAATACCACCTCTGGCTGGCCTCGCCCCCATCTATTCTCTGCCTCCCGAGTCCCAGCTGATTGGGAGGGAATGGGTATTTTGCAGTATCTTTTCCCTGCCATGCCCACCAAGCCACGCCCACCATGCCATGCCCACACCACACCCACAGAACTGGTAGTAAAAAATTTTGAATCTTACCGCTGCCCAGGATAATGCAACCATCACAAGTGTGAGTCAGTTGTTAAGCATCCGACTGTAAATCACATGACCACGGGGATGCGACCATGGTCATAAGTATGAAAAATGGTTGTAAGTCACTTTTTTCAGCGCCGTTGTAACTTCGAGCATTCACTAAACGAACTGTTATAAGTGGAGGACTACCTGCATTGTTTTTTCTCTTAAGTTTTGCATTCAGAACTGGAAGTCGGAAACAACCTAAGGCACCTTGAGGATAAAGCCAAGCCTTGTACTGTGTTTCCCCGAAAATAAGACAGGGTCTTATTTTCTTTTGACCCCCCCCCCCAAAATAAGCGCTTGGCCCTATTTTCGGGGAGGTCTTATTATTTTTGAGGTGCTGGAGGCGGCGAGCGTGGTCACCTCATGGCTGCTGCTGTGTTGCAATATTTTCAGGGGAGGGCTTATTTTAATACATGCGCTCAAAAGCCTGATCGGGCTTATTAATCAGGGAGGTCTTATTTTCAGGGAAACGGGGTAGGAGAAAAGCAGCCTGGGAAATACAGCTTCGTCCCTCCTTCCCTATCTTATGGAGCAGTGGCCCCAAACCTTTTGGGAACCAGGGACCGGTTCCGTGGTGAGATTTTTTTTGCAGACCGGAAGGGGCGTGGTTTTGCATGCTGTCTGCATCCTGTGGATGGGGTTTCACTCATTTGCACACACCGGGTTCTGACATGCCACAGACTGGGATTTGAAGACCATTGTTATAGACCAAGGGTCTCCAAGCTTGGCTACTTTAACTCCTTTGGGAATTCTGGGAGTTAAAGTCCAAAAGTCTTAAAGCTGCCAAGGATGGAGACCCTTTGTCTTAAGGGACCCCATCCAATGCTGCTTAGGCAACCTGAAAAACTTTTTGTCTTCTTCTAGATCCTCAAGGTTGTTCCAGGCTTTCTCCATTCATTTCCTCTCCGGCCAACACACGAAATCTATGAACTACACTATCTTCAACCCTCGGCAGGCAAAACATAGCCGGTAGAAACCGGGAGCCTAAAGAGCTGAAGAAGATTCCCAGATGCCTCTGAATTCTTATGATCCTCTCCCCACTTTTGTGATTTCTGGCCTAGGAGAGCTTGGAAGGAGAAGAAGAAGAAGAAAAGAAAGAACAAAACCTTGCTGTGTTTGTGACAGTTTCCCATTTTTCGAGTGGTTTGTTTTTCTGCAAGACGCGGAAGAATTCTGGGAGTTGAAGTCCTCAAGTCTTAAAGTTGCCAAGATTGGAGACCCCTGTTGTAGAATACCCACACTGCTATAGAAATATTTCAAATCAGGTGATCTGGTTTTTATGCTCAGCTCTGCTCCTCAATCTTACAGACAAACAATCTTTCCTCTCCAAGCTGCCATCCTTCGCTCACTTCTATGCTTCACTTAGAGGCCAGTTTGTCATATATTACGGTGGAGAGGAGCTGGAGGGGGGAAACGTAGAGGGGGACTGTGCAAGACATGGGAAACTGAAAGCGATAGTTGAGCTGTTCCTAGGCATCTCAAGGTCTTGGTCCTGAGAATGGAATGCAGCACCTATCTATCTACCAACCACAACAGGGACCGTTAGCAAAACATCTTCTCTAAACGTGATGGGACAATGGGAAGACAATGAGGTGGGTGGCTTGGGGAAGGGGGGGAAGTTTAACCTAGTGATTTTCACACTCAAACTTCAGTTCTGGCTTCACATTGCTTAAAACCACTTGGCTTTTAGTTAAACGTAACCTTTTTGTCTCAAATGGACTCTTTCCTAAGGGGCCACGTTTGTGCCAGGTCTCACGTTTCCCCTCAATTTTGTTCACAATTTCAAATATCGGTGACCCATACCAGTGTGACCCATTCCTGCTGGATTAAACATGCACCGGGATACCCAAAGCAGGTTTTACAAACAAAGCGACCAACACAGAACAAAAAGAACTCAAGCTTTAGAAACAGCAGAAGTGGGGTATAGATTCCCTTTCTCTAACGCTAGGAACTTACACTTTATTATGCGCTCCAATTATGCAGAGTAGATAGTCATACAAAGAATGAATTAATTTGGTCCCCACCCACACCCCATCCCAAACCCTGGGAATTTTAGTGCAGAGCAGATGCCAAACTGAACGGAGTCCTTTGCCAGCAACTCCATGTTACTTTTATTACAAATCAGAGGCCTGCTCAATTTAATGAGGTTGACATCTGAATTAACATGCACAAAGTCAATCATTGCACCAGATGGAAACTCCTTGCAGGGAACTGAGTACTATAGAATAAGATAGCCAACACTTTGGTTCTCCTTTAGCAAAGGAATTTCCATAAAATCCCAGAAAACATTAAAGAACTTGTGTTCAAACAGAATTAAAATTAGTTCGTTTTGATCTGTCTTCATAGCAGTTCAGGTTTTGGGATTGAGGTTCCCTTTATCTGCCCACAGCCAACAAAAATACATTATTTTCATAACATGTAAGACATGGGACAAAGTTATTTGCCTTAAATGACAGGGCTTACGCATAGGAGGAGGGGCAGGATGGGGGTAGGGAAGCAAAACTTTTTAAGGAGTAACTAAGCATTGTTAAAAAGCATTTCAGTCTGTGGTCCCAAACTAAGAAAGAAAAAAACACATCCCAAACTAGCCCATAAAATGAGATGACTAATTTCCCATTCATGGCATTAGATATTTAGAGGAAAGGTGCAAGACTGGCTGAGTTTTCATTCCTCAAAATAAGTAACAAACAAGAGTTCACTACAGATATTGGACCAAAAGTGATTTCAAACATGCACCGCTGCATTCTAGCCCCCCCCCTCAACCTCCCATCTGCTTTCCATAATGACCATGGCAATTAAACGCTACCTTAAAAGGAGAGAGAGCATTAGTTAATAATACATATTATTTCAAGGGGGACTGTTAATAAATTACAACTAGACACAAAGCGAAAACAACTATTTTGACAATCTCTGTGCAAAGGAGAAGAGGAAATACGGTTAAGAGGGCGGGAGGAGGGATTACACAACTAGTGAAGTACACATTTTGTAGGTTCCAACGTGCAGAGACTTTCTTTTATAACCCCTCCAAGCCATCACAGCACTAATGTCCACTGGTGTTAGTGTCATCAGTGGGTCATAAACAGAAGACACACATTTGCTCACCTACAAGGACCCAGTGCAATTTCACTCCACCTTCCATCTCTCAAGTAGTCTAACTTTTAGCAACTATCAGAAAGTGGAAAAGAAGGATACAGACAATTTAAGATCCATATAAGGGGACAGGGGGACAGAAAAGCATCATCTTTTGTTCCCTCTCAACACCCCAAAGGAACTTTTGCAAAGTTTGCACTTTCCCTCCCGCAGCAGTTGAGACGGGGAGGAAGCTACATTTGTGTGGGACGCTCAAAGTCCTGCCACCCAACCCCCCTCCTATACACGCACATAGCAAAGCCATACATGTGGGAAAGAAAAGGGAGCATCCTGGAAATTCAGGCACCCTGAACTTTGCAGAAGTTCTCCCCCCCCCTTTTTTATTTTAAGATCAGCATCTCCATCCATCCTCTTACCTTAAGACACCCTTGCAAACTGTAGGGGAATGAAAGGGGTTCGGATTGACAGGGCTACTGCCACCTCTGGCATCCTCACTAGCTGGAGCGGCCAGGCAGGGCCGCCTCCCCCCCCCCACGCCTTCACTTTCACTTACTAGAAAAGCAACTCGGAGAGAGTAAATGTTGCACGGAAGGGAGTTAAGACAAAACCACCCATGCCTTTGTTTGATAAGGACATTCCCGGGAGAGGGAAGACTAGAGGGAGGAGGAGGAGGAGGAGAAGAGAGGGAAGAGATAAAGAGGCTGCCCTGATGCGGCCACCTGAAGGAGTCAGTTATGGGGTGGGGGGAGTGCAGTGCAGGCCCCCCCTCGCCCCAAATCTCTCTCTGGCGGCTCCTGCCTTTCTCGGCTCCCAGGCATGGAATCCAAGCCCATCTGTGCAAAGCGGTGCAAAAGTGGGAGCCCACGGATGTCCCTTTTCTCCGCTCTCTCTCCCCCTCTCTCTTCTGCCGCCTTCTCCCCCAGCTCCACGCCGGCTTTTTTGCCTCCCTAGGACCCCGCAGGGGCGCCAGGCAGGCTCCGACCCGTTCCCGCGCCCCCTCCCCTTTCCCAGCCTTCCTTGCACCCGCTCGCCTATTTTTAAAAGCAACTTTGCCCAACTTTTCCGGGGCTCTGCAAGACCGTCCCTTGGCAGCCCCCCCGAGGCTTCCTCCCGTCCCCTCACCCAGTCCGGCCCCAACCCCGGCTCAGCCCCACCCGGGGCGGCTCGGACCGGGGTCTTCGCCCGCGCGCCCCCTCCCCAGCCCCGCTCTCCCCTCCGGGGGCATTTGAGCACCCACCGCAGCCTGGGCGTCCCAAGCGCCGAGTCCCAGGACGAGCAGCAAGAGGAGGCGACGGGAGCCCGGGCGCAGCTTCATTCTCCACCTCCTGCAGGAGCCCCGCAGCCTCGCCGGAGCTGAGCCAGCCTTCGCCCACCCCCAAAAAAAGGGGAAAGGAAGAAAAAAAGGCAAAAGCCGAGGGGGATGAAGTGGGCAAGGACTGGGCAGGGCTGGGCCGGGCGAAGCGGCTCTGGGCTCCCGCCTCCGCGCCCGCCTCCGCCTCCGCCTTTCCCGGCTCGGCGCTCGCCTTCGCTCGGGTGCGCGCCCGCGGCCCGGCCTCCCTCCCTCCCCCCGCGGCCCCCTCTCTGGGGACTACTTTGCCTGCCTCTCGCCGGCCCGGCCTCGGCCCGGATTCATGCGCCTCCCGGCCGGCTGCCTGGATGGCCTGCGCCGCTGGCGGATGGGATTTGTAGTCCCGCGACTGACTCGGAGCGGGAGCCCCCTAATGGGCCACTAAGCCCCGAAATCCGGGTTGACTTTTTTGTTTTTTTAAAGAAGTTTAAAACTTTTCTCTACCCCCCCCCTTACTTGCTTTCGTTGCGCGAAGCCGTGGTTTAGCCAGGACTAAACTGCCATGCGGGGGGGGGGGTCGTGCGTTGAATTGGGAAACGTTGAGCGGGTTTTGCGCGCAGTTTGGGGACTCGGGAGGCGTTCTGGCCCTTGGGGCTCGAGCCGCAGAAAAACAAGCTGTGCATTAACCTGTTCTACAAACTCAATAGAATAGAGTAAGATAGGATAGGATTCTTTCTTGGCCAAGTGTGATTGGACACACAAGGAATTTGTCTTTGGTGCAGATGCTCTCAGGGGACATAAAAAGACAAGCTACATTCGTCAAGAATCATAAGGTACAACAATGATAGTCACAGGGTACAAATAAGCAATCAGGAAACAATATCTAACCCAGGTTAGTTCCTTTTGGCCGAAGAGGCGATAGTAGGGGATTGGAGAACTTGCCGGAGGGAATAAAAATTGATTTTCTGCGCAACGTTCTACCCCGTTGAAAAACGGATCCGTGCCCCCCCCCCCGTTCCGACGACCCCAGTGTCCGTGCTTAAGGAAACCGTGGCTGAGCATGACTCGCTTTATTAACGTAACCTCTTCAGATGGGGTTCCCACAACCCTCGTTTGTGGATTAGCGTTTTCGTTGGGATGGTTTAAGGAAACCGGCGGGAGAACTACAGCCCACCTTCGGTAGCCCACTTTCACGCGCAGCCAAGAACTTTCCTACCACCAGCGGGATGGGGTCAACTCCTTATAGAATAACAGAGTGGGAAGGGACCTTGAAGGTCTTCTAGTCCACCCCTCCTCTGCTTAGGCGGGAAACCCTACACCACAACTCCAGCCGCCCCACGCAACGATTCCAGAAGAGTCTGAAAATCTGAACAAAACTCGCGAAAGGATCCTGTCCGGGGCAAGTCTAGAAAGTTTTCCCAGAGGGAACTTTGAAGGGTTTTCGCAGCCCCCTCCCCCCCACCCAATGTGGGTGACCCAGCGCCGTAGAGCGGGCTGAAGGTGAGGCCGTGGCGAGAGATCGCTCGGCTGCGTCTCGTTTGCTTCCACGACTTCGATGTATATATTCCATCATCTGAGTAAACGGACAGTGAATACAATCAATCTGTAAAGCTTTTTGGCCTTTGAGAAGCCCCGAACACTGGTCCGAGTTTGAAGACTGAGCCCCCCCTCCCAGAAAAGGCTGACGGGCGGGGTCGTGTCTGCGGTTCAGAAGATTCCCCCTCTCCCCTTCTGTTTGCATTCCCGCGAGATATCCTCGCCCGTCATTCCCCAGAACCACCTGTTCCCCGACCAATTTAGTGCGCTGCTCCCTTAGATTGAGATGCCCAAAAGTTAGCCGGAGCCCAGGTCTCAATATATGAGGGGCTGCCCCAGAGAGGAAGGGGTCAAAATGTTTCCCAAAGCACCTGAAGGCCAGACAAGGAATAATGGATGAAAACTGATCAAGGAGAGATTCAACTTAGAAACAAGGAGGAACTTTCTGACAGTGAGAACATTCAACCCATGGAACAGAAGTTGCCTTCTTCGGAAGTTGTGGGAACTTCATCACTTGAGACTTTCAAGAAGAGACTGGACTGCCATTTGTCAGAAATGCTGTAGGGCAGTGGTTTCCCTAACTGGGGTCCACACCCCACGGGATGGGGGCGCAATTTGATTTTTAATGGGGGGCAATTTGAACCTTGTTTAAACCACGTTAATGGCCTTTTAGGCTTCCTCTGGGTGAGTAGAGTTCACTTTTTGAGTAAAGTAAGAATTATATGTCGGGGGGGGGGGGGCATCAGGATTTTAAAGACACTTAGGTGGGGCATGGCCAAAAAAAGGTTGGGAGCCACTGGAGAAGAGTCTCCTGGTTGGGGGAGGAGGCTTGGACTAGATGACCTCTAAAGTCCCTTCCAACTCTGTTAATCTGTTAATCTCTTGCGGGGGTGGGTGGCTGTTGTCTTTTGAGACGTTGCAGGAGCCCACTAACCCCGACCTGGAGAAGGGGGTGGAAAGCCCGCCCTCCCATCCTAAAAGGCGCCCCGCTCAGCCTGGTTCCCTGCCAAAGGCTGCGGGCACACGCACGTGTGGACGGACCAAGCCGGAAATTGGCATGCCTGGAAGGGGGGGGGGGTGGAGGGAGGAGAGGCCGAGGCGGCACTGCGGCTGCTTGGAGGGGCGGCGGCTCCGCCCTCGTCCCCCCGCCCCCGCCGCCTCTCGGCCGCGCGGCTTCGGCGCGGAACGATCGCCGGGCTCCTGCGGGGCTGCCTGTCTCCCCTGCTCCTCGCCGAGGGCGGAGACCGCTCTTCACGTGTCCCGCCCGCGCGTCCCCACGACCGGCCCTTCCCCTCTTCCCCCCTGGGACGCGGAAGGGGCTCCAGAGCCGCGTTCTCCCCGCGGGGGTCCAGCCGCTGCCCCGCCGCTCGGCAGTGCCAGCATGTTCGCCCGGTGAGTGCCCAGAGGGAAGGAAAGTGGGGAGGGGGGCAGAATATTTTGGGGGGGGGTCGCCTCTGCCGTGGGAAAGCGTGACATGTTGAACCCCCCCCCCTTCTTTTTTTTATGTTCGGTTTGCAGCGCGCCCCTGTTGCTGATCGCCCTCTGCCTGGCAGCGCATCCCGTCCACGGGGTAAGTTCTCGGGGATCAGGACCACCAAAGAGGGTGGGAGAGCGCGGGAGGCTGACGGGCTTCTGGGGGGGGGGTGTCCCTTCCAAGCCCCCTCCCCACTTGGCCCCTGGCCCGGAGAGTGGGAGGAATCCGTGGGCTCCTCCGGAGGTGGAAGGGCGAGGTGGGTGGCGGGAAGCAAGGGAAATTTGGCACCCTCCTTGCCACTTGGTTCAAAGTTGACATCCTGGGAAGAGGGGCTGGCAGGGGCCCCAATGTGATATGTGGGGCTCAATCCCCCCCCTTCCCTGGGGCTGGCTGGAGGGTCGCCTTCCCCCTGCAGACCCCTGCAAACTCCCCAAGCCCTAAGGCTGCCTAAGGAAAGATGGAATGTTTATTTTTGTAATTGAAAAATAATAAAACTCTTTTTTAAAACAAGGATGGCTAGGAATATGTACAACTACACTATTGGGTTTTTTATCCCTGCTGGAGCACATGGACTTGGCTGAGGTCCAAAATGCCTGAAGCCACCACCTCCTGTCAGTTGTTGCCTTCTAAGCCTCTACTCCCAAGTAAGCTGCAAGAAGGAGCAGAGGCTGGCAAGGTCTGGTGGAGACTTTCCCCCTCCTTGCCTCCCTTGACCTCTATGGTTTTTCCTCCTTTTCCTCCAGGGCCTCACTTGGCCCACTGAGCCTAAAATGCTCCCTGGAGCAGGGTTGCCCTGCCAGGCTGGGCCAAAGCGAGGGTTGTGGGTCTGAGTCCAACCCAAACACACTTGCAAAGGTGTCCACTGGAGGAAGAAAGGCCCCACTGGAGTGAGAACTGGGAGTTTAAGCTCTCTCCACTTTTCATCCCTTGGTGGTTTCCAATGATGGTGAAAATCAAAACTTTTTACTACCAGTTCTGTGGGCGTGGCTTGGTGGGCGTTGCAGGGGAAGGATACTGCAAAATCCCCATTCCCTCCCCACTCCAGGGAGAAGGATACTGTAAAATCCCCATTTCCTCCCCACTCCTGGGAAAGGATACTGCAAAATCCCCATTTCCTCCCCACTCCTGGGAAAGGATACTGCAAAATCCCCATTTCCTCCCCACTCCAGGGGAAGGATACTGCAAAATCCCCATTCCCTCCCCACTCCAGGGGAAGGATATTGCAAAATCCCCATTCCCACCACACTCCAGGGGAAGGATACTGCAAAATCTCCATTCCCTCCCCACTCCAGGGGAAGGATACTGCAAAATCTCCATTCCCTCCCCACTCCAGGGGAAGGATACTGCAAAATCCCATTCCCTCCCCACTCCAGGGAAAGGATACTATAAAATCCCCATTCCCTCCCCACTCCAGGGGAAGGATACTGCAAAATCTCCATTCCCTCCCCACTCCAGGAGAAGGATGCTGCAAAATCCCCATTCCCTCCCCACTCCAGGGGAAGGATACTGCAAAAACCCCATTCCCTCCCCACTCCAGGGGAAGGATATTGCAAAATCCCCATTCCCACCACACTCCAGGGGAAGGATACTGCAAAATCTCCATTCCCTCCCCACTCCAGGGGAAGGATACTGCAAAATCTCCATTCCCTCCCCACTCCAGGGGAAGGATACTGCAAAATCCCATTCCCTCCCCACTCCAGGGAAAGGATACTATAAAATCCCCATTCCCTCCCCACTCCAGGGGAAGGATACTGCAAAATCTCCATTCCCTCCCCACTCCAGGAGAAGGATGCTGCAAAATCCCCATTCCCTCCCCACTCCAGGGGAAGGATACTGCAAAAACCCCATTCCCTCCCCACTCCAGGAGAAGGATACTGCAAAATCTCCATTCCCTCCCCACTCCAGGGGAAGGATACTGCAAAATCCCCATTCCCTCCCCACTCCAGGGGAAGGATACTGCAAAATCCCCATTCCCTCCCCACTCCAGGGGAAGGATACTGCAAAATCTCCATTCCCTCTCACTCCAAGGAAAGGATACTGTAAAATCCCCAATCCCTCCCCACTCTGGGGCCAGCCAGAGGTGGTATTTGCCAGTTCTCAGAACTACTCAAAATTTCCGCTACCGGCTCTCCAGAACCTGTCAGTACCTGCTGAATTTCACCCCTGGTTTCCAAGGTTAGGAAAAGGGGGATCCCAAATATCGAAGATTATATGATTTCCCGATTATAAATGGAAAACAGACTACAGATAGTGCTCAACTTCCATCCATTCGTTTAGTGACTGTCCAATGTTACAACAGCACTGGGGGGAAAATGACTTACGACCCTTGCAACGTCCCCCCCCCTCCCGCTTGGCAACTGACTCTTATTTATGACAGTTACAGGGTCACAAGATTATTTGTGACTTTCTGACAATCAATGGGGAAGGGAAGGCAGAGTCCCGTAACTGTGTATTAACTTAACAACTGCAATGATTCAATGAAGTGGCAAGAAAGGTGGTTAAAGGAGGCAAAACTCACTTCACAACCGTCTCACGTAGCAACAGAATTTTTGGGCTCACTTGTGGTTGTACGTCGAGGACTACCTGTATTTCAGGATGCGCTTTATTGTGTCAGGAATATGCGTTCGTTTATTTGTTTTGTATTACTGCTAATACAATTTTAACAATCTACTCTTCCTTGAGTAGGACATGAAGGGGAGGAATTTGTTAAGTTGGCAAGTTGTTACTGTTTTCTTTGTATCCACTTTATATAGAAATCAGCAACAACCGATTTCAACAGTTGTTGCTGTTTACGCTGCAACAGCTATAACAACAGTTATAACTGGCAACTACGATGGAGCCCAACGTTGATGTTGTTAAGTGAGAAACTTATTAAGTGAGTTTGGCCTCCTTTTATGACTTTTCTTGCCGCAGGAAGTGAATCACTGAAGTTGCTAAATTACGAACAAGGTTGCTAAGTGAATCAGGATTTCCCATTGTCTTGGCTTGTCGGAAGGTCGCAAAAGAGGACCACGGGACACTGCAACCGTCATAAATATAAGTCCGTCGTTAAGCACCCCAATGTAAATCACATGATCATGGGGATGCTGCAAATGGTCATAAGCGTGAAAAATGGTCATAAGTCCCCTTTGACTTACAGGACTGCCTGTAATAAATAAGATGTTATTATTATTATTTTAAAAAATAATAATAATAGCCGCTTGTGGCTTACAAGCTGTGTTATAAATACGTTTAGGGTAAGGTTTTCTTTGAAATAACTACTAGGAGCTTCCAGGGTCTAAGCCAGGAGTGTCCAAACTTGAGAACTTTAAGACTTGTGGACTTCAATTCTGGGAGTTGAAGTCCACAAGTCTTAAAGTTCTCAAGTTTGGACACCCCTGGTCTAAGCGTTGAGCTCAGCAACTGCTTGAAAAAGTTTCGGCTATTCTGAACTCCTGTAGCAAAATGTATTGTGCCAATTTTAGTTGTGTTCCCAAAGTGTGTTAGGGGCTAATCTGTGGTTAGTCTCGGCTTCTCTAGTTAGCTGAAGGTCAAGTATACAGGGCATCCTCGACTTACGGCCACAATTGAGCCCAAAATTTATGTTGCTAACTGAGAAATTTGTAAAGTGAGTTCTGCTCTCTTTTACGACTTTTCTTGCCAATCCCTGCATTTCTTAAACATGGATGTTAAGTGAATTTGGCTTCTGCCTTGACTTTGCTTGTGAGAAGGTTGCAAAAGGGAATCCTGTGTCCCTGGGACACTGCAACCGTCATAAATGTGGGTCAGTTGTCAAGCATATGAATGTAAATCACATGGTCATGGGGATACCGCAAGGTCATAACTGTGAAAAATGGTCAGAAGTCACTTTTTTTCAGTGCTGTTGTAATTTTGAACGGCCACTAAGTGAACTGTTGTAAGTCGAGGACTGTCAGTAATGTGTGAACCCAGCAATTGGGTAAATTCAATTATCCATTATCCCTATATGTGAGGCTTATGTGGGCAAGTACAGTCTTGGTAAGAGATTTTCTTCACACATTACCTCTCATTTTCCCTGAAAAGGATCCATTGTCATGCTTTTTTAAAAAAATCAGGCAAACAAGCACGATATGTTGAGACTCTGGAAAGAGTGCAGAGAAGAGCAACAAAGATGATTAGGGGACTGGAGACTAAAACGTATGAAGAACGGTTGCTGGAACTGGGTATGTCTAGTTTAATGAAAAGAAGGACTAGGGGAGACATGATAGCAGTGTTCCAACATCTCAAGGGCTGAAACAAAGAAGAAAGAGTCAAACTATTGTCCAAAGCACCTGAGGGTAGGACAAGAAGCAATGGGTGGAAACTAATCAAGGAGAGAAGCAACTTAGAACTGAGGAGAAATTTCCTGACAGTTAGAACAATTAATCAGTGAAACAACTTTCCTCCAGAAGTTGTGAATGCTCCAACACTGGAAGTTTTTAAGATGTTGGGTAATCATTTGTCTGTAGTCATGTAGGGTTTCCTGCCTAGGCAGGGGGTTGGATTGGAAGACCTCCAAGGTCCCTTCCAACTCTGTTTATTCTATTCTATTCTATTCTATTCTATTCTATATGGTACCAAAACGCGTGCAAAAATGCATCTTTAAAAAAAGTTCAATAACTCCTTTGTGTTTTTTTGTCTGTATTCTTATAATCTTCCCCAAAGCTGTGGGCCAGAATATTTGACTCGGCATGAAATGACTAGGTTTCACTTCCATTTCAGGTCTTCAGCCCTACCAACTGGGCTTGTTGGAAGTTAATTTCTCAGCATCTGGAGGATGGCAGGTTTCCTGCTTAGGCCTCCTGCAGTCATCACACAAGTGAAGTGTGCAATGGCACAAGGATGCATGCAATAGTGTTTTGACACCCTCATGGCTTCTGACAGTGGCTTTCTCCTCTGGAGAAACCATCACGTTGTACTGGTAGAATTACCTCCTGCAAAGGTTACAGTAAACACACCGTACAATATATGATTGCAACAGAGACGAGAATAGGGATTGTTAAGCAATCTGGTTGTTAAGCAAAGTGATCATGTGACTGCACTGATTTTTTTTTTTGCAGCAGTCGTTAAAACAAATCACTCAGTTTCCCATTAACAGTTGAAAGCCAGCTGAGAGGTCACAAATTGCGATCCTGTGACTCGCGACTCTACAACTGTCGTAAATACACAACGGCAGCCAAGTGCCCAAATACTGTGACTGGGGGGGGGATGCTGTGGCCATCACAAGTGTGAGGATGTATCACTATTTTTCAGTTCTGTTACAGCAGGGGTGTCAAACTCACTTTCATTGAGGGCCGCATCAGGGTTGTGTTTTTTTTTTAAAGAATTTATTTTTTATTTTTGAATAAACACAAACAGACAAAACACTCCCCCCCCGCAAACCATCTTCCATTACAAATTGTAGAAAGTGTGTCGATTGGTGTCAATTCGCACCAGGGTTGTGTTTGACCCCGGGGGGTGTTGGTCTAACTCTCTGCCAGTGAAAACGAGCTCCCAAGCTCCGTTTTCTGTTGCCACAGCCTCCTGCAACCCTCTGCCAGTGCTTGGATGCCCGTTTTCGCTGGCAGAGACACTGCAGGCCAGTCATTCACTGTTTCCAGGGTGGCTCCACGGGCCAGATCTAAGTACCCTGCGGGCTGGATCCGGCCCCTGGGCCTTGAGTTTGACACTCCTGTGTTATAGCTTTGAATGGATGCTGAATGAATGGTTGTAAATCCAAGATAACTGTAGGGCGTTTCCTATCTCAAGCACCTTGATTTGGGCTGCGGTAGGTCAATGACTGATTGTGTTAGTCATCCATTCAGACAGCTGCGACCAACTAACCGTGGTTGCAATCTGTTGGGCAGTTTGTGTATATGCAAGCGTTAATACGTTACAAATGAGCTACAGCATTTTATTTCCTTTCTGCTGTGCAAGGCTCTTGATGTGACTCTTGGTTGACTGCTGTGGTGCACCAGAAGACAACCAAAAATGGATTATTGTAGGCTTGTCAACTCAAATATTGTGCTTCTCCTTTTGTGCAACCTTAATACAATCATCTTAGTGGGTGCAACAATCTAGAT
Source organism: Natrix helvetica (assembly GCF_964273705.1). NCBI lineage: Eukaryota > Metazoa > Chordata > Lepidosauria > Squamata > Natricidae > Natrix > Natrix helvetica. The sequence continues at coordinate 7,162,120 of NC_138562.1, forward strand.
TTAACATGTGCATACAGATAATTCCTTGACTTACAGCCACAGTTGTAACCATAATTTCTGTTGTTAAGCAAAGCAGTTTTTAAATGATTAGCACACCTGATTTTGCAACCTTTTTTTTGCTATGGTTGTTAAGTGAATCACATGGTTGTTAAGCAAGTCCGGCATCCACCATTTATTTTACTTGACCAGAAGTTCACGAATGGGAAAGAATAAAAGGGAAACAATTCCTAGAAATACCAATAACAATGGAAGCATTGACACATCCAAATATCAGTAACATGAAGAATACTATTGGATATAAAGTTATCTTAACAGAAAGGGGAGAACTAAAACAAAAACTAGAAGAACAAGAGATTGATATAGGTTGGTTTTCGCAATTGCAAATATAATCAAGATATGAAAAAGATAAAAGGTAGTATGGTTTTAACCTGGGAAGCTCAGAGCTGGATAAGATACTTATGGAAACAGAAGAAAGAATAATTAAGAAACTATATAACTATTTATTAAGAATTAGACTAGAAAAAGAAATGGTTAAAGATACAATGTTAGCTTGGGCAAAGAATTTTGGTTACACAATTCAGTTAGAAAAGTGGCAACAACTGTGGGAAAGGAATTATAAACTAACCATGTCAACAGCCTATAAAGAAAACTTATACAAAATGTTTTATAGATGGCACATGTCACTGGAAAAATTAGCAAAGATGTTTAAGGACAAGTCAGCGAAATGTTGGACATGTCAACAAGCAACAGGTTCATATTGTCATATGTGGTGGACATGTGTAGAAGCAAGGAAATACTAGACTAAAATAAGAACATGGCTAGAGAAAATGTTACAACAAAAAATAGAATCTAGACCAGAGACATTCTTATAAGGTATTTTTTCCAGAGAAACACAAGAGAAAGGATACTGATTTGATTATACATGTAACTACAGCAGGAAGAATTGTATTTGCCCAAAATTGGAAATCAAATAAGTTACCAACAGATGAAGAGATAATAAAAAAAAATATTAGACTGTGCCTAGATGAACAGGTTGACTTTGAAAATAAAGGATAAAGAGGAATCGGTGTACTTCAAGACACGGGGAAGATTTTATGACTGGCTGGAGAAAGGAATCTAGAAAAGAAAGTAAGGGGAAGATACAGAAACCAGACGATACAGTATTAAATGGGAAAGGGCGGGAAGTGGGGGAAAACAGAAAAGAAAGTACTAAATATACAAGTATATATTCAAGAGTGAGATATAAAGGGGAAAAAACATGATTAGGATAGATTAGGGAAGGGAAGGGAATAAGAAATGATACTATACTATATTTGGGTTTATGGAAATACCATCCCTTGGTATCCCTTTCTTGGAAATACCAAGAAAACATAAATTGAGATTTGAAAGAGACACCTATAATAACAAAAGAAAGGGAGAGAGGAGGGGAGGATGAGAGGAGGGAAAGAAGAAAGACATGAGAGGAGGGGGGAAGGGAGCGAAAGAGAAGGAGAGAGGGCAGGAAGGGGAAGAGGAAGAGTAGGAGTAAGGGAGGTAAGGGAAGAAGGAAGAGGAAGGAGAGGAGGAAGGAAGGAAGTAGAGAAGGGAGGCCGGGAGAAAAGAAAGGGAAAATAAGGTGGTGTTAAAACAGGCAGATGGGATGGTAAATAAAGCAACCCAAACTGTAGATTATAATCTTTTAAATGCAATAATAAATGTATAAGAATGACAAAGGCAAAGAAGAAGAATAACTATATGAATGTATATCTGTAATTGTACGTAAGAGAATAAAAACTAAAAAAATTATCAACCAAAAAAAGGGGGGGGGAAGGAAGCCATGAATGGCGATCATGTGACCCCCCAGATGCTGCAACCATTGTAAATACACACCAGTTGCCAAACATCTAAGTTTTAATCACTTGACTGTAAGGATGTTATGATGGTTGTAAGTTCAGCACCCGTTGTAAGTAGCTTTTTTTCCGGTGCTCTGCAACTTCTAATGGTTGCTAAATGAATGGTTGTAAGTAGAGGACTACCTGTATGTCAAGCATGTAGGTATTTTGCCATTTTCTTCCAGATTGGATTTGCTCATTAATTTGCCTCTATTTATACAAGCCCAGCTACCTCGTTAAATTATGGTCCAGGATGTTGCATGAAACCAGCCAATATGATTAACCTAGTTAACTACAGTGAAGTTGTTGTTGTTGTTAGTTGCGAAGTCGTGTCCGACCCATCGTGATCCCATGGATAACATTTCTCCAGGACTTCCTGTCCTCTTCCATCCCCCGGAGTCCATTCAAACTCACACCTACTGCTTCGGGGACTCCATCCAGCCACCTCATTCTCTGTCGTCCCATTCTTCTTTTGCCCTCAGTCTTTCTCAGCATCAGGCTCTTCTCCAGTGAGTCCTTCCTTCTCATTAGGTGCTAGTCGTACCCAACTCTAGGGGGCAGTGCTCATCTCTTTCAAAGCCCAAGAGCCAGCCCTGTCCGAAGACATCTCCCTGGTCATGTGGCCTGCATGACTAAATGCCAAAGGCTCACAGAATGCTGTGACCTTCCCACCAAAAGTGGTTACTATTTTTCTACTTGCATTTTTACTGCTTTCGAAGTGCTGGGTTGGCAGAAGCTGGGACAAGTAACGGGAGCTCACTCCATTACCCGGCACTTAGGGATTCGAACTGCCAAACTGCTGACCTTTCTAATCGACAAGCTCAGCATCTTAGCCCCTGAGCCACTGCTTGTGTATAGGTAGCATGAAATAAACTCGTAGTACTTTGGGATCCTATCTTGGTCTCTTGCGCCTCATGTTAATAGAGAAGAGAAGGACCAGAGGATCAGGCAGGTATTTGAGTTTTAACCCATTGAGGCAGAAGAACCAAAACAACAACTCCAAACTAGAAATGGATTGCAGTCCAGTAGCATCTTAAATCATATAAATGGAATCTTTGTTTTTCCAGAAATTTTTTATTCTCTTATGTACCATTTTAAGTATACAGTCACATAATTATTCATTTCATTGGATAGGTTATAATGTACATATACAGCAGTGGTGGGTTCCGGATTCCGTTGCGACCAGTACAGTTGCAACGAGGCCCGGCGTCCTCCACATGAGCACGCATGCGTCTTACCCTCTAGTGATGCCTCCGTGAGCCTCTGTGATGCTCCAGCTGCTTGGCGGAGCATCGCACAGGTGCTGTACGCTCTGTGCATGTGCGCGGAAGTGCCAAAGACTTTAAAGACAGGTAAGGACAACGGGCGGGCGGGTGGGCCCTCCAGAGCACTGTACTGGAATGGTATCCGGTGCTCCGGGCACCGTACCGCCTGCAACCCGCCATGATATACAGTTTGGGTTGCTTTGTTTACCATCCCTTCCTCCTGTTGTAACATCACCCTTTCTTTTCTCTCTCCTTCCCTTTTCTCCTTTCCTCCTTCCTCCTCTCCTTCTCCTTCCTTCTTCCCTTACCTCTCCCCTACTCCTACTCTTCCTCTTCCCCTTCCTACCCTCTCTCCTTTCCTTCCTCTCCCTTCCATCCTCCTCTCTTTACCTCTTTCTTCTTTCCACCGTCTTCCTTTCATTCTCTCCCCCCCCCTCTTTTCTATTATTGTAGGTGACTCTTTCAGGTCTCAGTTTATGTTTCCTTGGGATGGTATTTCCACAAAGCCAAATATAATTGATATCATTCCTTATTCCTTTACCTTCTCTAATCTATCCTAACTATATTCCCCCCCTTTGTATCTCTCTGTTGCATATATACTTATATATTTAATATTTTCTTTTCTGTTTTCCCCTTCTCCCCCCCCCTGCTTTTCCATTTAACACGCGCAATTTGGGCGCGCAATTTGGGCGTCCTCCTTGATGCCCGGCTGTCAATGGATGACCATGTGGCGGCCGTGGCAAGGGGGGCGTTCCACCAGGTTCGCCTGGTGCGCCAATTGCGCCCCCTACTGGACCGGGATGCCCTACGCACGGTCACTCATGCGCTGGTGACATCCCGCCTGGATTACTGCAACGCTCTCTACATGGGGCTGCCCTTGGGACGCGCCCGGAGACTGCAGTTAGTTCAGAATGCAGCCGCGCGGGCTGTGATGGGGAGTACGAGGTACTCCCACGTAACACCTCTCCTGCGCGAGCTGCATTGGCTACCTGTGGTTTTCCGGGTGCGTTTCAAGGTGCTGATTACCATCTTTAAAGCGCTCCATGGCACGGGACCTAGTTACTTGCGGGATCGCATCCTCCCACATACATCCCTGCGGCCAATACGCTCACACAGGGAGGGACTTCTCCTGGTGCCATCCACTGGACAATGCCGGCGGGCGACACCGAGGAGTAGGGCCTTCTCTGTGATGGGCCCAACCCTCTGGAATGACCTCCCCCCCGACATTAGAACCACTTCTGACCTCCGCTCCTTCCGGCAAAAACTGAAGACTCACCTGTTCCGATTAGCAGGCCTGGCATAATTCAACTGTCCCTCCTGGCAAACGTACTATATCTGGTTATTTTAGGGGTTTTTTAATTTACTGTATTTGTTTTTAGGGGTTTGAATTTATTTTATATCTGCTTTGTACAGTTCTTTTAACGGCATTTTAACCTCCTCCATGTCAACTGTCAACTGTACATATTTAATTTTATTGTATCTTGTTATATTTTGTATGAACTGTACACCGCCCCGAGTCCCTTTCGGGAGAGGGGGCGGTCTAGAAGCATTAAATTAAATTAAATTAATTAAATTAAATTAAATTAAATTAAACAGTGCATCACCTGGGTTCCATATCTTCTCCCTACTTTCTTCTCTAGTTTCCTTTCTCTAGCCAAACATAAAATCTTTGAAGCTTGGCTTAGATCCCATTATTTAGATTTAGCATAAACTGTCTGCTGCTTCACTCTGGGCCCTTTGGTACAGCTGCTGCACCAGTCTCAAAAGCTTTGCTGCCCTGGACTTCACCTCCCACACTAGCCCAGCTTCTGAACTTTTCGTGGTTTGCAACCCTCTTGCCCTTGCAGTTGTCTCCTTCTGGTCCTCTTCCAAATGAGAAGAGAGAAGGCTTGTTCCAGTCCTATTATTGAAATCACCCTATTCTGGTGTTACAAATAAATTCCACTGATGGCTGACACTAAGCAGCTTTTCTTTGGATAAGAAGGCCTCTTCAGGGTCCTCTGCTTGGTGAATTAGGAAAATGTGATCTTGCGGGTAGGCTGGGCCTTAGAGCCAGATGTTTCTGAAGTTGTCACTTGCTGTGTCACAGTTGGTTTGCATCTGTAAGTGGGTGTGTTCTGCTTCTATTCTTATGCAGGCCCTTCAGTGGATAGTGTTGAATAAGCACGATAAGCAGTATAGAGGCCATAAATGTCAGGACTACATCCAGAGTATCTGGGGAACCCAGATATTTTTCTTAAATAGTTTTTATTGAACATTTTCAAGTTTAAAATCCCAGGTAAAAAAAAAGAAAAGAAAAGAGAAAAAAAACCCAAGAACAAATACACAAACAAATACAAAACAGATAAAAGCACAAACAACATCGCAATATAATATAATTTTACAGCTGATATAGCAACTACTGATATAGTAGTTGCTGCTTTACATAAACGACTGCTTTTGTACTTTACTGTTCGATTATTGCCTTCTCATAGTTTTTAACAGTTCTAATACTAGTGTAATAATTATATTGTAATAGAATAGTATAATACATATAATCAGATTTTACATACATACATTTTTCTTCATAATATATCCAGATTTTTTTATCCCAGGCATTTACATCTGCCTAATATGTAATACAGCCCAGGTTCAAATCCCAGTAAGGGTATGGCTAGCTGATGAGAGCTAAATAGCTTGAAATAGATCTATACTAGTCTCCCTTTATTTATTTATCAGCACAAATACAACACAAATGTAACAAAGGCAACATTAAAAATATGGTTTTCTGCCTGGATGGTCTCCTGGAGTGAGCCGATAGACAGAAAAGGGAAGCAGTGTGTTCCCTCCCATATTTGGGCATACCAGGGGTTGTGACACAATACATACCTATTTCCCTGGCTTAGCTGATAAAGGAGGAGAGCCTGTGGCTTAGTGGCTAATACATCTGCCTAATATGTAATACAGCCCAGGTTCAAATCCCAGTAAGGGTATGGCTAGCTGATGAGAGCTAAATAGCTTGAAATAAATCTTGTTATTTTTTAGGAGAAACAATTGCTCTTCGCCCTAGTCAACAATGAGGGGTGAATTGTTGCATAGCATCAAAGAGAGATGATGGTTTGTCTTGGTGGCATAGTGGTTAGATTGCAGTACTGTAGGCTACTTCTGCTGACTTCCAGCTGTTTGCAATTTGGCAGTTCGAATCTCACCAGACTCAAGGTTGACTTAGCCTTCCGTCATTCCGAGGTGGTTAAAATGAGGACCGAGATTGTTGGGGGCAAGAGGCTGACTTTGTAAACCGCTTAGAGAGGGCTGTAAAGCACCATTAAGTGGAATATAAGTGTAGGTGTTATTGCTATTGCTGAAATTTTGAACCTTAAGATCAGGGTTCAGAAATAGGTGGCTCAAAGAATGTGTGATGCTGATCAGGAAAATGAAAGTTCTTAGCAGATTAAAAGAAAGGACATGTTTTTGCTTTTCTCCAAGGAGGGAAAAGTTCTCCATCACTTTCTCCAAGGTAGGACTTTGGGGTGATGACATCATCATTGGAAAAAAAAATGCTAGAGAAAATTTCCTTCCTTGGCAAAGTTGAATTCTAGATTTGGAAAGCTAATCGTCACATTTAGAACATCCCTTTGCATTTGCCAGAAATGTAAAGAAGTATAAAAATGAAGACTGTTTCAAGTTTGGATAACACACCTGGATATGCGAGGAGCCTGAATGGGGATTGTCAAATGAAGATACTCCTTTTTTTTTGTATAAAGTTTTTTATTTTTTCATTTTCATAACATATAACCCACATGTATACTATTACATAGCCAACATTGTATTGTGTTATTAAATGTTTACATCAATTCATCTTACCATCAACTCCCAAAAACAATTATTGGCTCTTCTGCTTTCCATACACCATATTTGTACCTTATCCATCACTTTCTTCTCCCTCTCTCCTACCCCTCCCTATCTCCTTTCTTCCCTCTGTCATCCTTCTCTTCAAATGAAGATAGTCCTTGTTAGCCATGTTCAGGGTAATCCTCACAGAATCCCTTTCTAAACATAGATATTCAGGGAGATATGATTTGGCCAAGTCTGCCTTTTTTCTCTGTTTTCAAATGTTACCCCCTACTTAGCCGTGGTTGCAGCTGCTAAACTTCTTTAACCAACTTTCAACTTCATTTCATTAGGCACCGAGTTAATACTTAACTCCTAAGGAAGCATTTCCCAAATGGTTCATTTACAGAGATGTGGACTTCAGCTTCCATAATTCTTCCCAACTAGGTTATCTTTTGCTAAGAATTCTGGGAATTGAAAGCCACATATCTAGTGCTCTAGAGCACTTCAAACTTTTTAAACGGGGGCTGATTCATGGTCTCTCAGACTGTTGGGGGGCTGGACCGGCTGGGTGGGCGTGGCTAGGTGGTCATGTGACTGGGTAGGCGTGGCCAATTTAGCAGTTCATTTTGCCTTTGTCCTTGCTGTACTTGCCCCACCCCTACTCACCCATCGGATCACATGGCTGGGAAAAACATTCTGAAATGCTGTTTTTAAAGCGTTTTTAAAATCTTTTAAAGCACTACTTTACAAGCTGGCAGCACAGCTGCTTTTCAAGCCAGCAGCAGCCCCTCCCCTACTCACCCACCGGCCCTGGGCCACATGGCTGCACTGGCGAGATCACCCCTAAGTCAACTGGTCCTCCCCAGCACCCTTCGGCCTTACCTTCGGCAGCAGCGGTGTGATCAGAAGTGCAGCTCAACCAATGAATCAAGTAACCAGAAGTGCAGCTGGAGTGGATGCTTGCTGGAAGATAAGGCTGATGGTGAGGGGCAGGGTGAGGGGTGGGGCTGAATCCCACCACTCTACGGGCCAGATCCTTTGCATTGGTGGGTCGTATCTGATCTGCAGGCCGTAGTTTGAGGATCGGTGCTGTAGAGCAAGAGTTTCCAACTTTAAGATTTATAGGCTTCAAGCTATGCTGGCTGAGGAATTCTGGGAATCGAAATCCTCAAGTCATAAATTTGCCAAGGTTGGAGACCCCTGTTCTAGAAAACTGCTCTAAGCCTTGCATGACCTTTCTCCTATTTATAGTCTGATGCTTCCTTGCCTGGGAATTATTCTCTACCACTTACTTTAAGTAAAGATCTCCAGTTTGATTTCCCTCCACTCTCTTCTTGCTCATTATGTTTGAAGCTTCCTCTAAGAATAGTTCTCTTGCATCTTTCCCACTGCTCAAAATTTGGCTTTTCTTTGCAGATGATCTCTAGTTTCCATGTGGTTGTTTGGGCATTCTTCTTACAAAGTTTTGTTGGAGTGTGTCCACATCCCCTTTCCTTGTTCTCACAACCGCCCTACTGCCATCTACACACTGAGAGTAGGAAGTTCCTAGTCCTCCTGTTTACTAACTTCAGAGTTCCCTACAATTGAGCTATGGCGGTTTGAGATATAATCCTTATACAGGTAGACCTCATCTTACAATGGTATCTCAGTACTTGTTACTTGGTTCTGGGAGGCGTGATGAGTACTAAAATGATGAGTGCCAAACAAACCACGTGACTTACTATGTGACCTTTTGTTTCGGCCGGGAAGGACTTCCTGTCTGCCCCTTTTCCTATGTCAGTGACCTTCCCAGCATGGCTGACTTCCTGTCCGTTCTCTGTGGTGCCTCTTCTTGCAATGCATCAAGTACTAAACAAACGGCGAGTACCAGGACAACATCTTTGTGTCAAAATGCATAGAATACCAAATTCGACAAGTTTTGGAGCAGTTGGGTACCGATGTACCACTGTACAACCATTTGTTTAGCAATCATCTGAAGTTACAATGGCACCGAAGAATGTGCCCTATGACCAGTCCTTACACCTCTGACTAATAGAGTTGGAAGAGACCTTGGAGATTGTCTAGTCCAACCCCTGCCCAAGCAGGAGACCCTGTACCATTCTGGACAAATGCCTGTCCAGTCTCTTCCTAAACCTTCACAACCAACATGACTGTTGCAGCATCCCCATGCTCACATGATCAGAATTTTGGGCACTTGACAATCAGCATGTATTTATGAAGGTTGCGATGTCCCGGGGTTATGTGATCGCCATTTGAGAATTTCCCAGTCGGCTTCTAACAAGCGAAATCAATGTGGGAAGCCAGAGGCATGAGATTCATTTTTATATGATGAGACCCCCTAGGGCCAATAGCAAAGGCTTTGTGTATGTGCGTGCGTGCATGTGTGCCTTCTAGTCAGTGTTGACTCCTGGTGATTTCCAAGACAAGTCCTTACAGTTTTCTTGGCAAAGTTTTTGGAAGTGATTCACTATTGTCCCTGCCTGTATCTGAGAGAATGGCTGGCCCAAGGTCACTCAGCTAGCTTTGTACTCAAAGCGAAACTGGAACTCACAGTCTCCCAGTTGCTAGCTTGATGCCTTAACCCAGGGGTCAGCAACCCGCAGCTCTGGAGCCGCATGTGACTCTCTCGTCCCTCTGCTGTGGCTCCCTGTCGCTCAAAATATGCTTCACAACCACCAATGTGTGACGCCTATTGGCACACAATTTATTGAGCGTTTCGGGCCCCGGTAGGCCAACCATGGATAAATCCAAGAAAAGAAAAGTTTCACAGGGAAACAGAATGTTTAATTCAACTACATAAACTAGTTTTGTGGTCACTCAGGAAATACTCAGGCACGGGAGGGAGTTTTGTAGCTCCCGGTGTTTTCTTTTTTGTGGGAAACAAGTCCAAATGGCTCTTTGAGTGTTTAAAGTTGCTGACCCCTGTCTTAACTACTGCTCCAACTTGGCTCTTTATAACAAAGATATTTTAAAAACCATTAAGTGGCCTTCTCCTGTCAACTCTTTCCTTGCTCCCTTCTCCTTCCTCTACAATCAGTGAGGGATTGTAAATTTCCAACGGCGGAGCCTGGGTTCTTGCAAAGCTTCCCCCAACAGATGAGGCTATGTAAATAATAATTTAAATTCTGTTGACTAGGAAGAAGATTAGCAACACAATTCTATTCATGTTTACTCAGACAAAGTGTCACTGACTTGAGGAATTCCATATGTTTCACTTAAATGCAAGAGTAACTTTAGGTACCCCTGTTTCTCAGGAGAATCGGAAGGAGTCTGATAGCACCTTTAAATGATATGATTTATAAAGAGGCAGTCCTGCGCTGCAGTTCAAGAACAATTTTTTAATGAAATTAAAATGTGTACAGCACTACCTTTTAGTAGTGTATTGAATGTACTACATTAATACATCCAAATACATTCTAATTTATTTTATTAAACCAGTATAAATTGACAGTTGGAAAAGGAGCTGTAGAACTCTGGGAGTTGAAGTCCACAAGTCTTAAAGTTGCCAAGTTTGAAGACCTCTGATTTAAAATAAAATCCTCCCACAATTCTACCTACCCAGGAATGATCTTTGGAAGGTTGAGCTGAGGGTGAGGGAGTCACACAAGAGCCAACCTTTCTTCCCTAGTCTACGTTTCTTACTGTAATTCATGACTTCACCGCCTGTTCATTTCAATATGGACCAAGATTGTTACTCGGCTCAGTCTAAAGCTCACAAAGTCCCTCTTCATTCTGCAATTTATCCCTAAGGTCAAACCGGATGGAAAGCATTTCATGCTGAATTAAGCTATTTATCTTTGCAATAAAGAAGCATCCTTTGTCTTCCGACCATCTTAGACTCTGGACAGTTCCTGGGAACTTAGACATCAGTGGTGAAGTGGAATTAGTTAGAATATCTCTCCAAATATATATATATATATATTGACCTCATCTTCTTCTTCTTGAGGACTCGGCTTATCCTCTTTGTTCTGTGTTTTATTGCTGCGGACAAACAAACAGGGGGAAATCCAGGTTTTCTGCTCCAAGCTATTTCAAACAGGCATCTGCTAGCTTTGCAACTCAAAGCAAGGCAGTTATTTCTGAATGTTTGCACTCTGTGGCCAGTTTCGGACTGTGGCTGAGAGGCTGCATGTGAAGATGGATGAACAGGTTGTCAGGCCTGCAGCCATTTTTTTCTTTTGGATCTTTGGCCTGCCACACTTTCTATTATTCTACTATGCATTTTCTATTGTGGGGAAGTGGGAGGGGGGTGTTGTATGGAGTTAGATGATATGTAGCCATAACAAAATTCTTTCTAGAAAGCCAAGGTCATCCTTTGTCTTTGCACCTCTGCACCTGACCAGAACTGGATGAGTGGAACTGCCAGCATGGAAGATTGGACGTGTGGGTGTGTGGGCAAGATCTTGAACTTTCAGCTGAGGGGGGAAAACCGGGAAGCTTTCAGATTCGGGTTTTCCCAGATGTGCCAACACGGTTCTTTCAGTAAATTGCAACTTTGAGGAACTTATTGCCTTGGAGTTTGATTTGTTTAAGGATGCTATTTGGAACCCCGACACAGGCAGCTTGTGGTGATGGTGGGATGGTAGGACATGAGGTTTGTCAACAAGCAGCAGTTTAGCAAAGTCAGGATATTGCTCTCCATAGCTATGTGGTTTTTCGTGAGGTTCTTGGTTCTCGCGGAGCTTGGTTGATTTCTTGCAGGCATTTCCTTACCAAACTACAGTAAGTAGTGTCACCAATGCTAGCACTGATTATTAGCACATTGACACTGATGATATTACCTACTTTGGTAATAAAATGTCCGCAAGAAAACCACCCAGCTCAGAGAGCAGCAAGGATTCCACAGTTCAACCTTGAGCTTCAAATGTTCGCCTCCATTGGTGTGCGATTTTTATGTCTCGTCTGAACAGGTGAGCTTTTGGCCCTGCAGCTGTGGACACCAGCTTCACTTCTGGGACACACACATATGGATGTCCATGCTGGCATGGCATGGGTTTTGTAATGAACCTTGTTATACAAATACACACTTGCCTAAGTGGGGTTTGGCTTGGAGACAGTTGCCTGTTTGTTTGGAATTGGGATGGGGGAAACTTTGCTTTCCCAAAGGTAAAAGAGCCTGACTTAGCAGAAATGCTGAGATGATCATTTGGATCCATCCAACAAACGAAGCTGAAACATGTCTGCAGTATCTTGTTTACCCTGAGGTTCCTTTGTGATCTCAGCCAGTGGCAGCTTAAGGAATTCAGGGACTGCAAATCTAGGAAATTGGCTTGACTTGAGCAAACATGGTTGAGTAAACTGTAGGGCCAGATGGGACACAAACAAAATGTGTGAGTGTCTTCTACAGCAGGTGTAGTGGAATCAGAATATGCTGGGTGTAAAAGATGCAATTCCTAGTATACGAGGTCAACAAAGTCTAGGTTTTGTTAGAGCTAGGTCAGTTTGTCTCTGCCTGGAGTGTCTGCCCAAAAGATGGCACAGAGCTTGTTCTCATCTGTAAAGTCTAGAGCAGAGGTGGGGAACTACAGCCACTTTATGACTTGTGGATTTCAACTCATGGCTGGCTCAGGAATTCTAGGAGTTGAAGTCTATATGCATTATACAGGGTCCATAGTTCTTCACTTTCTGGTCTAGAGGAATCCATGTGTGTTAGTTAAGCAGTAAAGCACATGGTGACTGTACTCTTCGTTTGGCCTGTGGTGGTTTATATACAAACAGAATTTCTAACAATGTGAAATGTGGACGTGCCACGCAGAGGTGTTGCGTTCATCTGGAGCTGGCACTATACACTTGTATGCACTTCCCACCATTGTTCTTTGGCAGCAGAGTCAATTTATCTCTGGTTTTGCTATGGTATAGAAAAAGTCTCCATGAAGACAGATTTGTGGTTCTGAGCCCCCTGAATATCTAACTTTCCTTCTGAAACTAAGACGTCAGGGCCCATCTTTTTCATTCCAACAAGTAGAAAAGATGACATATGGAGGTTCGCTTTTAAATCCTGCAAACACGAGCATCCATCTCTGAGAAGTTGTTGTCTTGAACCATCTAGTCATGTCTGAACCTTGGTGCTCTCCATGCTAGTCTGTCGGGCACAGGTTCTTTCCATTGTTGGATGTTCAACTTTGCATCAGATTTGAGCATTTTCTTTGCTTGCCTCTTGTTCTACTAACCACTCTGATCATCATTGCCTTCTCCAATAAATTTGGCATGACATGTCCAAAGTAAATCAGGTGAAGTCTTACGATTTTAGCGTTTACTGATGTGTCTAGTTTTATATGGTTTAATACCTCTCTGTTAGTTACTCTGGCTGTCCATGGTATATGTAGTCATTTATGCCAGTTCAAAGGCATCAATTCTTCTTCGATCAGCCATTCTTAGTATGCAACTCACCCATGCAGTACCTCATTATAGGACAGACTACTGCTCTAACTAGCTTGCTTTTTGCATTTATATCAATATCTCTTGAGAAGTCGCTGCAAGAATTCTGGGTTTCTATTACAAGATCTTGGGAGGGAATGCATGGGAAGAGGGGTGAAGAATTGGGCCACCAAAGTGGATTTTGCTTTCCTTGAGTGTCCTCAAAACAGCTTTGGTAGGGAAGGAAAAAAACACCCACTGAACGATGCTAGCTGATGGCAAATTTCCTCCCCCAGCGAGTAAGTTCACACCTCATGCTGGGTTCATTCCAGCTTGTTGAATAAGCCATAAGTAGGTCACACATTCTGCTAAGTCAAACTCAGACAGATGGCGTGATGGCTCTGGATGGTATGTGTACGTAAGGCAAAGCTTTGGCTTTGGAGACGTTTCCCCAAATCATCTGAGCCGAGGCTGAATTCACACACCAGTCTAAGCTGTGGTTTGTTTAACTCCGCAATTTGTTGGGTTTGCACAATGTGCTAATCCATAAACCAAGTAAATCCCTTTATGGCTTTATGGCATTTTTTGTGTACTCAACCCAGAGTATCTCCTCAAAGGATGGGCCCCATCATTAGCTGAATTCCATTATTCTTGTCCACAGCTTTAGCTTTTGCCTGGAGCTCATTCTTGCATTTGGATCTCTTTCTCCTCTTCTGGCTCAATGAATCAGAGTAAGCCCATTTGTCCCACAATTTGGATGGGGAGGGAGCAAAGGGAGTGCAAATCCACTGGAATCATCAGAAAAGGGATTTAACTGAAGTGATGGCCTGTGCTAAAACTCAGGCATTCAACGTTGCCTTTGATGTTTTCCTCCAGTCCAGACTTCTGAAGACCAGTCTGGAGATAGTTGGACTGCTGGTGGCATTATTCCTTGAGTCACATCTTGGGGAACATGTACAGTTAAGGTTGGCCAGCTTGCAGATGTCCCCATTAATGACATATTAGACATGGGAAGAACACAATGTCATGAAGAACACTTGCAGGAGTTGGCTTTGTCTAGTCTAGTGAAAAGAAAGACTAGGAGAGATATGACAGGGTTCCAATATTTGAGGGGCTGCCACAAAGGAGAGGGGGTCAACCTATCAACCTATTTTCCCACGCACCCGAAGGTAAGGCAAGAAGCAATGAATGGAAAGTAATTGAGAAGCAACCTAGAACTAAGATGAAATTTCCTAACAGTGAGAATAATTAACCAGTGGAAGGGCTTGCCTTCAGAAGTTATGGGTGGTCCATCATGGGAGGCTTTTAAGAAAGGTCTAGACAGTCACTTGTCTGGAATCATATAGGGTCTGCTGCTTGAGCAAGGGACTAGAGGACCTCTAAGATCCCTTCCAATTCTGTGGTAGGGTTATTCTGACATCCATGGGTGTACGTGTACATCAAAAAAAGTCAGACTGTAGAACCAGCATTGCAAAATTGATGTACATAGAAAAGAGATGGAACTTACATCCCATCCGTTGTGTTGCCTTTTTAAAATCCCTCTCCAACCTAATAATGTTTCCTTCAATGCACCCCAGATAAGACCTGTTGAACGTGAAAGTATATGTATATTTTCAACTATGTAAAAGTGGCTGAAATCTAGCAATGTCAAGTCTCATAAAATTCCTACATATCTCATGAAGTTTGGGATAGTTCGTGCCAGATCTTGCATGGTTTGTAGGATTGATCTTGCTGAGCCCTTGTGAAATTTAGGGTATTTATTTTATTGATTGATTGATTGCATGCCCACAATCTCTACACTTACAGTTTGGTCTACCCAGTTGTCTTATTCACAGAAGTCACCAACCAAACTGCTTTAGAGGGCTGGAGGCTAAAACGTAAGAGGAACGCTTGCAGGAATTGGGTTTGTCTAGTCCCGTGAACAGAAGGAGTAGGAGTGACATGATAGCAGTCGTCCGATATTTGAGGGTCTGCCCCAAAGAAGAGGGGGCCAACCTGTTCTCCAAAGTTCTTGAAGGCAGGACAGGAAGCAAGAGATGGAAACTAATCAAGGAACAAAGCAACCTAGAACTAAGGAGAAATGGTGACAGCAATCAAGCAATGGAATAGCTTGCCTTCAGAAGTTGGGGGTGTTCCATCACTGGAGGCTTTTAAGAAGAGACTGGACAACCACTTGACTGGGATGGTGTAGGATCGTGATGATGAACCTATGGCACACCTGCTAGAGGTGGCATGCAGAGCCCTCTCTGTGGGTGTACGTGCCATCGGCAGCTGCTCTTCTGGTTTCTGGCACGCCAGCTGGTATTTGTGGCTACTGGAACACCTGAAAATGCCCCCCAAATAGCCTGAAAATGGCCCCCCAAATGGGTGGAAAACAGCCTGAAAACAGCTGAAAAATGGCCTGAAAATAGCCAGAAAATGGACCAAAAACAAGCATGTGTGTGGCAGCCAGCTGGTCTTTGGGTTTCTGGTGCTCCAGCTTGCGCATATGCATGTGTATGCACGCACATTCCAAAGGTTCGCCATCCCTGATATAGGATCGCCTACTTGAGCAGGGAGTTGGACTAGAGGACCTCCAAGATCTCTCCCAAATCTGTTACTCTCTTCTGCTCTACTTTACGGCTTGACTCCCTGTGTAAACTGACCTGGAATTGAATTGAGTACCCTAAATGAGTTTTGGGGCAACGTGTGAATTTGCACCTGGCCTGCTTAAAAGTCAAAATTCAATTGGGAGCGAGAGTTCCAGGATTTTGACAGCTGTACTTTCTGCTTTAGGAAAAGACCTCCAGCTTAAACTGCTGGGCTGTAAAGCATTTAATAAAACACTAAGTGGGTGAGTCATTGTGTTATAAAATTATCTCACAATCAGGGTGGAGGGTGGTTTTTTTCTTTTTTTGAAAGAACATAGCTTGAAGAGATAGAAAAGAAAGAAAGAAAAAGAAATCAGCTAGCAAATCCGGCATCTGTCTTCGTTTCACAACTATGCAGGATCTGACGATGTTAAAACAGCCCGTGGGTCTTAATTTATATGTGGCATCTTTCTTTTTCTTTTTTTTTCTTTCTTTTCTTTTTCTCTGCCCTGGAGGGTACAAAGCAAAATCAGATCCAGTGTTTCAGAGGTGGGTTGCTAATTTTTTTTACTACTGGTTCAGCTGCGCTTCCGTAAGAGGTGTCCGGCAGGTGGGTGGAGCCTCCCACCACTGCTACTACCCTGTTTCCCTGAAAATAAGACCTCCCCGGATAATAAGCCCAATTGGGCTTTTACACGCATGCGCTAAAATAAGCCCTTCCCCGAAAATAAGCCCTCCCTGAAAATATTGCAACACAGCAGCAGCCACGAGGTGACCTCGCTCGCTGCCTCCTGCACCTCAAAAATAATAAGACCTCCCTGAAAGTGAGGCCAAGTGCTTATTTCAGGGGTCAAAAGAAAATAAGACCCTGTCTTATTTTCAGGGAAACACGGTACTGGTTCGGCCGATCAAGCAACCCACCTCTGCGGTATTTGCATAGCGGATGATCTAGTGATTCTTAATTGAAGTTCTGGGATCCCGATAGCAGGATGCAGGATTTGGGTATGGCTAATCTAATGAAAAGAAGCACTAGGGATGATACGACAGCAGTATTCCAGTATTTGATGGGCTTCCACAAAGAAGAGGGGGGTCAACCTATTCTCCAAAGCATATGAAGGTGAGAAGCAATGGATGGAAAGTAATTAAAGAGAAAGGCAACTTGGAATTAAGGAGACATTTCCTAATGGGGATAACAATTACACCAACAGAGCAGCTTGCCTTCAGACGTTGTGGGTGATCTATCACTAGAGGTTTTCAAGAAGAGACTGCACAGCCACTTGTCTGGAATGGTACAGGGTCTGCTGCTGGAGCAGGGGGTTGGATTAGAAGACCTCCGAGATCCCTTCCAGATCTATTCTGAATGGAATCAACAGATCCAAATGACAGGTCTTCAGTTCAAGAATAGTGTTCTATAATCACGGAGCATCAGATCACATGAAATTTCTACTGCTGTGAGCTAGAGTTACAATCTTGTGTCCATGCACCTTTTCGTGCATTTTGTCTTTGCCGTGCCATGAAGGAGGAGTGAGGGAAAGTGTTTTTCTGGCAGCGGAAGTTTTATTTAATTTATAGGTTTGACAATCTTTCCCTTAGGTTTGTGGCTCTGGGTAGGGTGCAGCGGATTAAAAGACAGAGGGGAGACAATTTAAAGCAATTTGCGATACATGAACCTCCTTGACTATGCCACAAATCAAATATCTCAAGCCAAAAGGGGACTCTTCATTACTGGCTGGGGAATTCTGGGAGTTGAAGTCCATAAGTCTTAAAGTTGTGAAGGTTGGATACCCTTGCTGGTAGATAGATGTTCTCCAAGAGGATGTCTCCCCAACCAGATCCTTCAGATCAGTGGTGGGATTCAATTTATTTTACTACCGGTTCTGTGGGCATGGCTTGGTGGGCATGGCAGGGGAAGGATACTATAAAATTTCCATTCCCTCCCCATTCCAGGGGATGGATACTGCAAAATCCCCATTCCCTCCCCACTCCAGGGGAAGGATACTGCAAAATCCCCTCCCCACTCCAGGGGAAAGATACTGCAAAATCCCCTCCCCACTCCAGGGGAAGGATACTGCAAAATCCCTATTCCCTCCCCATTCCAGGGGAAGGATAGTGCAAAATCTCCATTCCCTCCCCACTCCAAGGAAAGGATACTGCAAAATCCCCTCCCCACTCCAGGGGAAGGATACTGCAAAATCCCTATTCCCTCCCCATTCCAGGGGAAGGATACTGCAAAATCCCCTCCCCACTCCAGGGGAAGGATATTGCAAAAGCCCCATTCCCTCCCCATTCAGGGGGAAGGATACTGCAAAATCTCCATTTCCTCCCCACTCCAAGGAAAGGATACTGCAAAATCCCCTCCCCACTCCAGGGGAAGGATACTGCAAAATCCCTATTCCCTCCCCATTCCAGGGGAAGGATACTGCAAAATCCCCTCCCCACTCCAGGGAAAGGATACTGCAAAATCTCTATTTCCTCCCCACTCCAGGGGAAGGATATTGCAAAATCCCCATTCCTTCCCCATTCCAGGGGAAGGATACTGCAAAATCCCTATTCCCTCCTGATCAGCTGGGACTCGGGAGGCAGAGCATAGATGGGGGCATGGCCAGTCAGAGGTGGCATTTATCAGTTCTCTGAAGTGCTCAAAATTTCCGCTAGTGGTTCTCCAGAACTGGTCAGAACCTGCTGAATTTCACCTCTGCTTCAGATTCTCCACGAGTCTTTTGCTACGGATCACACTTTCCTCCTCGTTTTTCCTTCCCAAAAGCAAATCTAAATATTTGAGGCTGGTCTTTGCACAACGGAAGCCCGGCTACCGAATGCTGAAAAAGATGCCCAGCTTTTTTTATGTGCTGCTTGGACATCGGCAGTCCCAGTTTCTTCCGCAGTTTCCAGATTTATTTTAAGAAAGAGCAGAGACAACCTTGGTGCATTTTTCATCCTAATAAAGTAGTTTGCTAAGGACTGGATAAGCTGTACAAGACAAATGTAGAAATTGTACTTGGCACAGAAGTATTTAATCTTGAAGCTGATGCTGATAAAAGAGGAACTTCTATTTTTTCTTTCCTTTTTTTAAATAAAGAAAGACGTAGAAGAATAGTGGTTTTAGATGGACAGGTTTAAGCTGTACTGAGCCGAAAAAGTGTGAATGGTGTTTTTATTTAAACAATTTTTTTTTGTTACATATTTTAACTTCTTCTATAAACAAAGTTGCTTGGATTTTCTCCCTTTACATCTTCTCTTATGCGTAGTTTATTTTATATCATATTTCCATTTCAAATTTCAGCCCTCTTATATTCTTTCCATGTTTTCCAATTTAACTTTAATTTCTTCTTAATATATAAACAGTATCATTGTTTGCCCCTCCAAGTTAATCAAATTTAACATTTCATTTCCATCCATTATTCTGTTTTACTATCGATAATATATAGCCGCAAATTTAATTTTGTACAGTAAATATTTCACTTAGTTAATTATCCACAATTAATAATATTCCTCTTTCCCTCACATCGTATTAGCTATACACCATTGATAATGTTACCATATTTCATTCTGTTCTACTCGTGAATCCTTTTCCTTCTTTCCTCCTTCCAACCATTTTCTCTTAGTCTCTCAGGAATTCCACTTCTCTTATATTTCTTTCTTTCCACCCTACCTTTTTCTTTTTCTTGTTTTTGTAATTTCTATATTTTTTCTTCCCACTTAAAGTATGAATGGTGTTGATCACCCTTTTCCAACTCCAGATTTCTTGGGATGACAATTCTGAAAATTTCCGGCATGGGAATATGTGGTCCTAATCCCAGCACATCTGGAGTACATCCATCAGGGCAAGACAGATAATAGTCAGGCATGACAAAATAATTGGTGATGGGGAAAGGGTGGAAAAAAATAAAGAGATAAGAAATAATGTTGACTAGTAAGTCATGATAAAAGTATACTCAGGAGTATTCAAAACAATGCCGTTTAGTGTCACGCTGAGTAAATCCAGGGCTGACAGTTGAATGGATATTTAAGTTTTTGGAAAAACCAACATTGGTGTTCTGGGGGAAAAAAAATATCACGGGTCTTCAGGATCAGTTGGCCTCATCCAGGATTTCTTGCAGCTCTTTCAAATATTGCCTTCATATTGCAGTTTTTAAGTCAGGCATGACAAAATAATTGAGAATCAAATGATTTTATTATCTGAATTTAATTAATTTGTTTGGAATTATATTCTGACTGTTCAACCACCACTAGCAGCAGCCGATTTATTTAGAAGAGTTAAATAAATTGACTGCAGTCAGCTTCTCGTGATTGTGTGGGAATTTCTTCCTGTAGTACTAACCTGTGCAAGTTGGATGGACACTTTTATCTCCTCCATTTAAGGCCAGGAGCCATATTCCTTGTGTATTCAAGAGAGGATCAGGCAAGAGAATGAATTACCATTGTGGAGGAGGTAGTAGAGCTCGATTAATTAATGCTTACACCAATTCTTCCGCTCTCACTGAGGGCATTTTTCATGTTTGTTTGTTTGTTTTTGTTCCATTCAAACTTTCCAAGATCTTCCTGCGGCAGAGTTCCCAGATCTCATTGCAATCATGATAAAAACAGCAGCTGCATTTGCTCATTTCATAACTGGACCGGTTTTGTATTCCCCTCCTGCCCTCCGCCAATGAATTTGGCCAAAAAAAAAAAGCAGCCATTATCTGCAACAGATTTGGGATTAGATAATGGAAGAAAATGTCTCCAATATTATCCAAACGGAGTTCTGTTATTAACCAGATGGATCATCCTTTCATTCTTCAAAACTTTTCCTTGTTCCCATAAAGGTAAAAAAGTTCCATCAAGCCTTTAATTATTTTTTTCTGGACAACCTTCTAGCATTTGGAGTCAATTATCTCTGAAGGACCAGTGTGGTGGAATTGAGTCTGGATTCCCAGAAGGGAAGGGCTGCATTCCAGAGAAAGAAGTGACAGCAAAGTTTAGTTAGTTTGATTGTTTAGATAGTCTGGTTGGGAGTAAGAGGGTCAAGACAGCTCCTCCCTAGACGTTCTCAGAATATATCTTCATTGATGCAAGTAGTTTGGTTTGGTTTGGATATATTTGGGTGAGGAATAATAAGGGAAGCAACTCTGCATGTGTTTGTCTATCGTCCAGGTATGATTGTCCCAAAGATGCTTTTCAAAAGGCAACTGGACTTTCTTGGGGGGGGGGTTCATTGAAAATGTTTTGCTCCTCACCCAAGAAGATGAAGAATTTATCCAAGAACTGAAGAAACGTCTTGGATGAAAAGTGAAATGCTTTCAAAGTAAAAAAACAAAACAAAACCCAGTTGTCTTTTGAAGCACTTTTGGAATGATTTGCATATCCTTCTTGGTTTTTAGGTCAGGACTCGGTGGCTAAGACACTGAGCTTCTCGATCAGAAAGGTCGGCAGTTTGAATCCCTAGTGCCGTGTAACGGAGTGAGCTCCCGTTCCTTGCTTTTTCCTCTACCTGTCCTAACAAAAAGGCCTATCAATTGTGGAGCCAACTGGAAAACCCTCCCCTTGACATAGAGTCTTCTCCTGGCGCACTGGGCTTCTCTCCCCCACCACCCACCGGAAGCTCCTCTCAAAATTGTGGCGCCGACCGGTGATGGAGCCGCACAGAGGGAGGAAAGAGCCACATGTGGCTCCAGAGCCGCAGTTCGCTGACCCCTGCCCTAAAGGATCAATCTCTGAGCTAGAATGTTCAGGCTAACTCAGTTGTAGGCTATTCCAAATGCTCCCAAAACTATGGGGACATTATACAGTAGCTCCTTATGTGCCAGAGGTGTAAGGTTGAATCTCAAAGAACTCCTGCACTAAAAATCCCACCGGTGTGATTTGGGACAAGCAAAACGCTGACTTAGGTAGCTAGCCTGACCCCAGGTACTCGCTAATAGTACTTGACTCTTCAACCCTTCCAAAAAGTCTTGCATGTTTCATAAGAGAGATTCCACAAACCAGGACATTTTTCTTCTTTTTTTCATGCCTGGGCGGTGAGATCATTTTCAAGTGGGGGAGATAGGAGGCCGTGGTGGGGGTGGGGGTGGGGGCAAGTTTCAGGTTGAAATTCCACTGGCGAAGGAATGTAAATGAAGAGGCAAGTATGGGCTCGCTTTCTGAAATATTTGGTAACCAGGCCTAATGAAGAATCTTCTAAGTTCATGGAAGGATTTGAGGTCCACCTCACTTTAACTATCTACGTATTTTACAGGGTAGAAGGTGTCAATGCATCATTCTGTCCAGAACAGATCATCTTGTGTGTGTGTGTGTGTGTGTGTGTTTATATGAATTGTTTCCAAATCCAGAACTGGCACATTTTGCATATATTTTGAATGAATGCAGAAAAGCTCTATATTTAATTATTTTCTCAATAGTGCACCTAAGTCTGGGTTCTCCTGACTTTTGAGGCAACCCCTTTTAACTCTCCTTCCAACTGAACTTTATATGAATTGTTTAGCTAAATATAGATCGGTAACTTTGTCATGCAGGGAAACGGTGCAAGGAGCATAGGAGGCAAGCTTTAACTTGTACGGTAAGTACTTTTTTTTTTTAAAAAAATGGATGCTCTGTGTCGAAGAAATAGAAATTACAGACAATTTGCTCTGAATAACCAAATCTGTGAGCTGCCTCCGGCTGTCTCTCTCTCTCTCTCTCCCGATGGAACTGTTTGATCCAGAGAGTTTCCTTCAAAGTAAAAAGAGAACTGGCATTTATATTAGCTATGTTTGTACTGTGTTTCTTTGAAAATAAGGCAGGGTCTTATTTTCTTCTGACCCCCGAAATATGGCCTTGGCCTTATTATCGGGGAAGGGAGCTTATTATTTTGGAGCCAGGCTCTTCGGGAGCCCACTCACAGGAGAGCAGCCATCCCACAATCCTTCTCTCCAGCTGGGCACAGCGCCGCTCACTGACCCAGCAGTATCCTGAAGGCGCCAAGCCATTCAAGCAGGGTGGGAGGGGGGACCGGTGCTCACGCGGCTTAGTGCCGGGTTAGTGAATGGCACCCTGTGCAGCTGGAGGGGGTGTGTGTTGTCCACTGAGCTTATTTTGGGGAGAGGGCGTATATTTTTGCCCACCCCAAAAATCTGGCATGGCCTTATTTTCAGGACATGTCATATTTTTGTGGAAACAGGGTACATGAATAGAATGGAATCGAATGGAATAGGAACAGGAAAGAATAAAATAGGAATAGGAATATAGAGTGAAATGGAATTAGAATTGGAAATAGAGATATAACTATCTCACTTAGCAACAGATGTTTTGGGCTATATTGTGGTCATACGTTGAGGACTATCTGTAGTGAATTTTGCAGATTGGCAGTGCTTAGTTTCTTAGAATCTACCAACTTTCACTTTCAGAAAACTGAGAAAACATGGTGCAAAAAAGGATGTGTAACTCACCCGCTGAACAAATTTTAAACTGTAACAATGTCAGGTTAGGATCTCCAAAGTCGAGGCTGTTCACCATAAAAGGCAAACCAGCAACAAGAACGACACTTGGTCATGGCCCTTGAATAAGCAAACATTCCTCCGGCTCATGAATCAAAAGCCTAGCTTAATTTTTGCCTCTTTTAAGAATTATTTGTCATTTGATGTCTCGGGAGACCAAACAAGGAAGGGTAATTGCAATAAAAGGAAGGGTGGGGGTGGGGTGTGTGTGAAACTTAATGCCAGACAAGAAAGAAATATGTGTGAAATAGATCAACCTGCAGGAAAATATTATATTAAAGATTTAACGCTTGTTGAAACTTTATCCAGCTGTCTTGTCCAAGTACAGCCAAACGTTTGAAATAAATAGAAAAAGGGCATATCATTTGCCTGTCCAACTGGCACTCAACATCCCATGTCCAGAAAGCAATTTTAGGAGGTGATTTCTCCCCTCCAACTGATTTTATGGAATTAAATACATTTATTTAGCAGTGGTATCCAATCTCTGGGACAGCATTCCTGTAGCTGAATTTCAGCACTGCTGTATTCTAGTCCACTCCTTACTCACAAAATAATCCCCCGATGCATAAATCTAGGTTCCCCTCCCCATGTTTTATTTATTTTATTTATATAGCATATAAACATTCAATTTCCATCAAGTAGTGTGTTGCCTGGGTACAGTTGTTTTTGGGCAATCATAATCAAAATGTTTACAATAGCATTCATCGCAATAACATTCATACTATAATAACTGTCATATTTAACTTATCTCCTTTAACAAATCTCCATTTTAACATTTATTCCTTTTATGTCCCCACATTTCTAACTTCTGTTTCTATCGTCTAACCATAGAAATCTAGGTTTTGACAGTCCAAGAATTTTTTTTTAGCCTTGTTTAGTCTTGTTTTACATTTCCAAATCCCCAGGAGAGGGTTTATATGATCATTCCCTCCTGCCTTTCTTAAGGGGTTTTGTATTCCATCATCATGTTCAAGTGACAGTTTGGGAAAATACACACATTGTTAGCAAAGCATGATAGCATCGTCAGAAGTACACAAATCTGGTGGAGCTTGCAGGATGTAGAATAATTCCAGTAATGTCTCTGGGAGAAGAAGTTTTGTGAAGGTTAAGGTGACCTGAAATTGCAAAGAACATGGTCTGGCTGTGATGGAGATGGATTTGAGCATGGTCTCCAGAGAGATTTCTGATGAAGATGAAATTCCTCGCTTCTGCTCTCCATTTCCCTTTGGGAGAGAGAAGGGAGAATGGTCCACTCCCTGTGTGTCCAGCCTGAGTCACGAGAGAACAGACTCCTCTCGTGGGTGGGTCTGTTCAAGGAAGCAGCTGTTGCCTTCTTTTGGGGGGACTTTGGAGAGGATCCCAAGGCAAGGGTGAGGAGCAAGCAGGATCAGCATTTTTGGATGCTTCTCCTTGCTCAATCCAAGGGAGGCAGAACGGACTCCGCAGAGTGAAGGAAAGTGGCATTTTGCAGATAAAACAGGGCACGGTGGTTGGGGAAGAAATGATTCAAGTTGGCAACTTGGCAGGTTGTGTCATCGCATTCCTAGAAAGGTGTGACACATGTTCTAACGGGACTAAAAATCAATTCCTGGTTGTCTTCATATCCATGCATTTCTTAGCTCAAATATTTATTTCGTGTATTTGGGTTTCTTTAAAGCATCTACATGGTTCATCTTTTACAGGCCTCTGGGTGAACAGGAAAGTTCAGGTACCAGGAGAAGGGATTCTGCCTTGTTGAAAGCGCTTCGTTTTGTGCTGAAAACAGCTAAAGAGGGTTCAAATAAATGATGGCAATGATGATTTCATTAAATTTATTACACTATAGCCACCCACAAACATGATGGTTTACTAAATAAAACACTCATTAAAACAATTAAAAACAGACAAACCAAACAGTCTGGGGCTAAAAACAGCCGTTAACCCAGAACAGAAGAACAGAGTTGGAAAGGACCTTCAACGTCTTCTAGTCCAAGCCCATGGTCAAGCAGGGGACCCTATACAAGAGGTCAGCCAACCTGTGGCTCTGGAGCCACATGTGGCTCTTTCATCCCTCTGCTGTGGCTCCCTGTCACTCAAAATATGCGTCACAACCGCCAATGTGCGACCCCCGCCAGCACACTTTTTTTGATTGAGCTTTTTAACCCCCAGTGGGCCAAACCTGGATTAATCCAAGAAACAAAAAGTTTCAGAAGAAAACAGAAGCTTTAATTCAAATACATGTGCTAGTTTTGTGGGCGCTCAGGAAATACTCAGGCCCGGGAAGGTTTTTGTGGCCCCCGGTGTTTTTTTTTCCTGTGGGAAATGGGTCCAAATGGCTCTTTGAGTGCTTAAGGTTGCCGACCTCTGCCCTATACCATTCCCATGGTTGTCCAGTCTCTTCCTGAAAACCTCCTGTGATGGAGCACCCTAACCTCTGGAGGCAAGGACTGGTTAATTGCTCTCACTCTCGGGAATTTTCTCCTTAATTCAAAATTGAATTTCTCCTTGATAGGTTTCCACTCATTACTTCCTGTCCTGCCCTCAGGTGCTTTGGAGAATAGGTTGGTCCATTCTTCTTTGTGACAGGCCCTCAAATGTTAGAAGACTGCTACCATGTCTTATATACTGTATAAATATAGTGGGACAGTCTCCACTAAATGTAGGAGAGGGAAAATTACTTTTAGACCTGGACTAAAACTAGGTATTAGTTTTTCAGAGGAGAATGAGCATCATTATATGTAAGAGAAATTCTCTTTTTTAATGTTTGTTCATGTATTCTTGTGGGCCCCATTCTAGCATCTCTGATAGCATTGCCATTAGAATTTGGATTTAACAATCCGCACTCACAGGTTAAGAGAGAGAGAGAGAGAGAGAGAGGGAGGGAGGGAGGGAGGGAGGGAGAGAGAGAGAGAGAGAGAGAGAGAGATGGAGAGATGGAAATGGAAGATGACGTTGCATTCCATAGAGTAAATGCATAGGAGGGTTTCCTGTCCTTTCATGTCAGGAAATAGACAGAAACAATGGGAAAATCCATAAATCAAGATTTAATTCATTTCCCTGCAAAAAAGAGCCCCGGATTCTAGTCCTACCCATAAATGATGCAACCTCAATTGAGCATTGCACATGGTTGGCTTCATCCTGCCACCCTGGCTGGTGTGACCTTGACTGCTCCAAAATTTGCATACTTTTTAAATTTCAAGACAACCTGGCCCCATCCATCTTGTTCATTTCATTCAAGTTAGGCATGATGCTTACAATTTTGCACATCATCTGAGTCACTTTGTCAATGCATCATCCCTTTCCCCCTCCAGCTACCTTCTCAATAACTCAATTTTTGCACCTCAGGGAGTTCAAAGGAGCTAAGTTGGCATGTGTCAACCCATGAGATCAACCAAACCAGACAACCAACTCCACAGGAAGACCAGAACTTTGTTTTATCGAGATAGGCTGTAAATAATAGTTGTTTTTAGTTGCAAAGTCATGTCCGACCCATCACAACCCCATGGACAACTTTCCTCCAGGCCTTCCTGTCCTCTACCATCCCCCATTTAAGCTCACGCCGACTGCTTTGGTGACTCCATCCAGCCACCTCATTCTCTGCTGTCTCCTTTTTCTTTTGCCCTCCATCTTTCCCAGCATGAGGCTCTTCTCCAGGGAATCCTTTCTTCTCATTAGGTGGACAAAGTATTTGAGTTTCACCTTCAGGATCTGGCCTTCTGAAGAACAGTCAGGGTTGATCTCCTCTAGGACTGACCGCTTTGATCGCCTTGCAGTCCAAGGAACTCGCAGGAGTCTTCTCCAGCACTAGTTCAAAGGCCTCCATTCTTTGTCCTTTCTTTGTCCAACTTTCACATCCATGCTTTGCAATAGGAAAACCATAGCCGTGACTATATGCACTTTTGTTGGCAGGGTGATGTCTCTTAGTATGCTGTCTAGATTGGCCATAGCTTTCCTCCCCAGGAGCAAACATCTTTTAATTCCTTGTTTGCAGTCCCCCATCTGCGGTGATCTTGGAGCCCAGGAAAATAAAATCTGTCACTGCCTCCATTTCTTCCCCATCTGTTTGCCAGGAATTAAGAATCTGTTTGCCACGATCTTCGTTTTCTTAATGTTGAGTTTCAAGCCAACTTTTACACTCTCCTCCTTCACCCACATCAAGAGGCCCTTTAGTTCCTCTTCACTTGCTGCCATTAGAGTAAATAATGGAATCTTGCATTTCCCAAATGCAGGATCGTGGAAATTGCAGTTCTTACCGGAAGAGCACCAGATTGCATTAAACCAGGGCTGTCAAACTCGGGGCCCGGATGTATCATGCGCTGGCCACGCCCACACCCGGTTTAACGAAGGGGGGGAAAGTCACGATACGTCATGTGACGACGCCGTGACAACACGAGTTTGATACCCCTGGGTTAGACACCTATGCACACAAGAAAGCAGCCCAAAAGATGGAGAAGGTTTGTTCCCATCTGCGCACTCCCCTCCTCCTCCATGTTGTTTACAGGAGGAAAGAAATAGTAGTACCCTGTAACTGTATCCAGAATTTCCTGCCAAAAAAGATCAAGTTAAGTGCCAGCGGCTAACTCTGTTTCCTGTATGTTTCTGGAACATTAAAAAAAAAAAAAAAAACTGGCAGGGTGGACAGAGCCTAAAAAAAAAAATCACTTTGTAAACATTATTTATTAAATGCAGGCACACGGCTCCTATCAAAAGGAAAGGAAAAAGACTTTCTTTATGTTATTAATCCTAGCTTGTTTTTTGCTAGGTTACGTTCTTTAAAAACAAAAAAGAGTGCATTATAACAGTGATGGCAAACCTTTTTGTTGTTGGGAGCTAACAATGGGAGGGCATGCACGTACGCATGCCAGCAGCCATAATGCAAAGCGCGGCCCCACATGCGCATACAAGCAAACACATTTCCCCTCCCCTGCACACACCTCACTACTCACCTCCAAGCTGAGCTTGGTATTTCCTCCTGGGGGCTCCAGAAAAGCCCCCAGAGCATGGGGAGGGTGAAAACAGCCTCTCCCTGCCCCCCGCCCTCCGAGGCCCTCTGGAAGCCGGAAATGTATCGTTTCCAAACTTCCACTGGGCCCGTTTTCTGCCCTCCCCAGGATCCAGAGGCTTTCCTGAAGCCTAGGGAGGCCAAAAACAGCATCCCCCGGCCCTCCGGAAGGCCAAAAAATAGCTGGCCAGTGCGCGCATGCATGCTGGAGCTGATGACTCATGTGCTGGCAGATATGGCTCCATGTGCCACCTGTGGCACGCTTGCCATAGGTTCGCCATCACAGCACTCTAAGACAAGGAAAATAACCGGGGATAAAAGAGATCCAAGGAGTATTTTTAAAAACAACTTTTAAAAACTTTTTAAGCATCTTGATATGCCAGGAGTCCAATTTGGTCAGAAAAGTTACACAAAGATTGTCCCTCTGCCTCCTTCCTTAGGCCGCTTCCTTCATCCAAGGCAACCGAAAGTTGCGAAGGTGCTTTTTCCTTGAAGATGTTTTGCTTCTTGTACAAGGAGCTTCCTCGGTTCTGACTTAATGGTGGGGAATGGAAGGGTTTCTATTCCTTGCAGTCCTCGGGTTGTTAGCACTTTGTCTGAGAGTCTTTGAGGCCTCTTGGAGGTTTATCTGTGCCCTCAGGGTCACCTGAATAGTGCCAATGGAGATGGAAGCTCCCCATTTCCCTCCACACCCCAAGTGGCCTCAACGAATCTCAGACGGAGTGCTAATGACCAGATGACTGCAAGGAATATACATTCTTCCATTCTCCACCATTCAGTCAGAACTGAGGAAGCTTCTTTTATAACGTCTTCAAGGAAAAACAAAGGAAGTCCAGTTGCTGCTTGGGAAAAAAACAAAACTAAATTCTTCCATTCCCCACCATTTAGAGTCAGAAGTGAAGAAGCTTCTTGAAGGAGAAGCGAAACATCTCCAAGGAAGAAATAATGAAAGTCCAGTTGCCTCTTGAAAAAGCACCTTTGGGACCACCATGGCCTGGATGACTTAAGAATCTCCATAGACAACTGAAAAGTTTCTCAGATAATGAACCATATTTTCCTGATCCACCTGTAACAATAGCAACAGCACGTAGACTTGTATACCGCTTCATAGTGCTTTACAGCCCTCTCTAAGCAGTTTACGGAGTCAGCATATTGTCCCCCAACAATCTGGGTCCTCATTTGACCCACCTCGGAAGGATGAAAGGCTGAGTCAACCTTGAGCCGGTGAGATTTGAACTGCTGAACTGCAGCTAGCAGTCAGTAGCTGAAGTAGCCTGCAGTAGTGCACTCTAACCACCGCGTCGCCATGGCTCATTCTGAGATCTGAAAAAAAAAAAAACCTTAAGATCTAAAGCAGTGTTTCTCAAACTTGGCGACTTTAAGTCCTGTGGACTTCAACTCCCAGAATCCCCCAGCCAGCATAGCTGGCTGGGGAATTCTGGGAGTTGAAGTCCACAGGACTTAAAGTCGCCAAGTTTGAGAAACACTGATCTAAAGTTTTGGCTTGGAGTTGATTTACATTACGGTTGCTTGAGGTGGTGTTGACCACTGCACCCATAATACTACTCCCTCTTAGGATCAGCAAAGTAGGAGAATGTAACCAAAAATGGAAAAGTAAAGAAATCAAAGCCCTAATATGAAACAGTTAAATATACTTCCCACGAACAGCATTCATTATACCTCTTCCTATCTTTATATCTTTACGAGCCGTCCTTGATTTCACCATGTCCAAACACTGCTTCATTCATTGCCTTTTGTACTTGATTTGTGCTCGGTTTATCTATAAAAAGCATATATCATGGCGTCCCAAGAAGAGAGAAAGTAAGCATTGGTGCCTTATAGAGCATGAGGCTCATTTTTGTGTTCATAAACTGAGATAGATACCCCAGGCACAGAGCCCTTTAAAGGTATTTTGCTACCCCTGCATATTTATTCTGGGCCAAGATATTTGATCTTTCCAAGAACGCCCCTAGAATAAAGGGGAGATCATTCCACCATCTTGCTCTTGATTTTTAGATGGCTAGAGATGAAGATTCCGGGATCCAGTCAGGGTCAGTCTCCGGGACCAGAGGTTTAATCTCCTGAGTTTTCAGACACAGGCAGGATGTACACATTCGGCAACCTTAAACACTCAAAGAACTGCAAAGGTACTAACCGGAAGGCCCCCCCCCAATTCTGGAGCCGGCCAGAAGTTCCCCCACCATAGAGTCTCCTTGTGCAGTGTCCTTTTTGTGCTAACCGAAAGCCCGATCAATTGTGGAGCTGACCGGTAACAGAGAGTCACAGCAGAGGGATGAAAGAGCCACATGCGGCTTCAGAGCCGCAGGTTGCTGACCCCTGCTTTAGGGAGAAGTTTGCTCAGGATGGGCTCCAGCACAAGTCCAAAAGCTCAGAATACTAACTCTCTGGTCCCAGTGCCTGACCCAGACTAAATCCTGCAACATTATCCCGGGCTACATATGTTTGACTTTGTCACCCTTGTGTTGTCTCCATCATCATCATCATCTTCTTTCTTCTTCTTCTTCTTCTTCTTCTTCTTCTTCTTCTTCTTCTTCTTCTTCTTCTTCTTCTTCTTCTTCTTCTTCTTCCTCTTCCTCTTCCTCTTCCTCCTCCTCCTCCTCCTCCTCC
The DNA here is from genome assembly GCF_964273705.1 of Natrix helvetica. Classification (NCBI taxonomy): domain Eukaryota; kingdom Metazoa; phylum Chordata; class Lepidosauria; order Squamata; family Natricidae; genus Natrix; species Natrix helvetica. The sequence goes on from NC_138562.1 coordinate 7,193,056, forward strand.
TCCTCCTCCTCCTCCTCTTCTTCTTCTTCTTCTTCTTCTTCTTCTTCTTCTTCTTCTTCTTCTTCTTCTTCTTCATTTATTCATTCATTAAACATTTTCAATACAGCACATTGTCAGGGCATATCATTTACAAAAAAGCAAAGAAAGAACAAAAAGAAATATTAACACGTATTAATAACGATAATAACAGCGTAACAGAATAATTTTAACTAGATCTCTCTTTATATTAGCTTATTTGTAATTCTGTTAATTATATTAGCATATTTATAATTACAAACCATCTTTATATTTAATTCATACATAGCAATAATCTTTCTTCATCTCGAACCACTCGTAAAGACTGTTCCATGTTAAGTAATATTCTGTGCCGTCTTTGTCCTTTATTTTTAATGCCAACCTGTCCATCTTTGCACAGTCTTAATATTTTCTGAATTACATCCTCATGTAATGGAGTGTTCGCATTTTTTCCAATATTGGGCAAATACAATCCTTGCTGCTGTCAATGCATGCAAAACTAAATGTTTTTCTTTATTTTAATTGCAGCGATTTTGAGAAAAGCCATTGAAGCAATTCAGTTCTAATGTCAGTTAGTTGTTGCAGAAGCCAACAATTGGTTCAAGATAATGTGTTGGATGGCGTGAGCTCTCTTTCACAGCCCTTTAGACATTTGCGGTTGATCTTTGATCATAAATAAATATGTCATCTTTCTCAAGTCAACAGCCTTCATTAAAGTAACTCCAGCTTGAAGGCCTCTAACAAAGAAGGCTTCATCGCTGATTATTCCTATCAAGTTTTCCCTAAAGTTAACATCAAAAGCTGCCTTCACACTCAGGATCTTCATTCCATGGTCTGTAGTTAACAAACTAGTCAGAGATATAATTTTGCAACCACTTCAAGTCACCTCTTTGTGAAGATTTTCTTAGTTTCTATCCATATTGTTTCCTTCAATCCAGCTTACGAAAATGGAAAGGGAGATCCTTCTGATCTTGGACACTGTTGGATGCTGAACCAATTGAACCATTGCAGTCAATATAATTATTTACTAGCTAAATATCTTATGTTTTAGTGCTTCTTTAGACATCACGGCAGGAATGATATTTTGAATAATTTGCATTATTTTCTCTTACCCTGGGAAACACAGTAACATCTCTCTCTCTCTTTAAGTTTTTAAAGAAATCTTCACAAAGGGACCACCCAAAGAGGTGTCAAAATTATTTCTCTGACTACTGTATTTTTCGGAGTATAAGACACACCATTTTCCCCCATAAAAGAGGATGAAAATCTGGGTGCGTCTTATACACTGAATGCAGCATTTTTGGACCCTTGAAACCCCTTTGCAAAGATGGCCCTGCATAGCCTTTAGGAGGCTTCCGGAGTGCTCCTGGGGGCTGGGGAGGGCAAAAACGAGCAAAAAACAGGCTGTTATTTACTCGCCCCCCCCCCCCCCCGTCCCCAGGAGCACTACAGGTTTCTGAAAGCCTATGCATGCCCTTTTTTGGCAAAACAACTGGCCCATTTTTGTTAAAACGTGGGCCATTTTTTGCTTGTTCCCTCCCCAGCCCCCAGGGGAACTTTGCAATGCCTCTCAAACTCTGTGCATGCCCTGTTTTTATAAAAAAATGAGGCGTGTAGATGGTTTAGGAGGCCTGCAGAGTGCAAAAACTTTTTTTAAAATTTACCTCTTCAAAATCTTGGTGCGTCTTATACTCTGAAAAATACGGTAGTTTGTTAACTACAGGACATGGAATGAAGGTCCTGAGTGAGAAGGCAGCCTTTTCTGTTAACTTTAGGGAGAACCTGGTAGGAACAAGCAAGAGTGAAGCCTTCTTTCTTGGGTGTCTTCAAGCTGGAGATCCTTCACTTAAGAATTCTGACTTGAGGAAGATTATATATTTATTTATGATCAAAGACGAATGTCTCAGGGACTGTGAAGAAGAGTTGGCTTCATCCAACACATTATTAACTATCTGGTCCTCTTACTTGGATATTGTTAGAGAGGCTCATCTTGCCGTTGTAAGATTCTTTTATTTCTTAATTCTTTTGAGCACTATCTTCATATTTATAGAAGATGAAGGTTAATTGAGAGGCAGAGTTTGGGGAGAGTTGAATTGTTGGCTCCGTCGACAAGTTAAAATATTTTGTCTCTGAGTGTTTGGGGTTTAAGGCAGCAGATCAAAATTTATCGTGTGGCTAAAACCTCTCTCCCAGTGACCCTTGAGATACAATTATTAAAGGGCAGTCTAGTTTTCTCCAGATCTACCACGTATTCAAAGCATTATATAGAAATTCTTTTCTGGCAAATAAAAATTGGAACCCATCTCCTTAGGCAGTTTCGTCTAATAAATTAAAATGCTCCAGGGGAAGGATACTGCAAAATCTCCATTCCCTCCCGATTATCTGGGACTCGGGAGGCAGAGAATAGATGGGGGCATGGCCAGTCAGAGGTGGTATTTACCAGTTCTCCGAATTACTCAAAGTTTCCGCTACTGGTTCTCCATAACTGCTGAATACCAGTCTCCCCTTAGTAGGTCATGAAGCTGGCTAAATGACTTTGGGTCAGTCATTCTCTCTGAATGCTAGGAAAAAAGACCATGGGAAATTACTTCGAAAAGGTTGCCAAGAAAACTACAGGGCCTTTTCCCAATAGTTACCAAGAACCCATGTTTATTGAATGGACAATAATAATAGATGCCTTAGCACCAGTGATTGGGCGTCCGAAATCTGGTGTTTTAATACAGGTGATCCTCGACTTACAACAGTTTGCTTAGTGAATGTTCAAAGTTACAACGGCACTCCCAAAGGTGCTTTTGCAAGAGGCAACTGGACTTTCTGGTTTTTCTTTGAAGATGTTTCTCTTCTTATCCAAGAAGCTTCTTTAGCTCTAAGAGTCCAGTCTCTTCTTGAAAGCTTTCAGTGATGAAGCTTCCAACAACTTCCAAAGGCAACTTCTGTTCCATCAGTTGATTGTTCTCACTGTCAGAAAATTTATCCTTATTTCCAGGTTGAATCTCTCCTTGATCAGTTTCCATCCATTATTCCTTGTCTGGCCTTCAGGTGCTTTGGAAAATCACTTGAACCCCTCCTCTCTGTGGCAGCCCCTCAAATATTGGAAGACTGCTCTCATGTCTCCCCTGGTCCTTCTCTTCACTAGACTAGCCATGCCCAGTTCCTGTAACTGTTCTTCGTATGTTTTAGACTCCAGTCCCCTAATCACCTTGGTTGCTCCTCTCTGCAATCTTTCTAGAGTCTCAACATCTTTTTGATAGTATGGTGAGGAGCTGATTTCCAACGGCCTTAACATTCACAATCCACCCATATTAATCTGTGGGACAAGGAGTACAATTTGCTTGTGCTCCTCTTTGGTGTTCTAAAACCCACAACCTGGTGAAAACCACACTTTCCTATTGTGTAGGACATATGACTAATGCCTTGGTTTAGGAGCACCTGCCTGGAACTGAACATAGCGTTCAGACTATTATCTTCTTCTTTTTTTTGCCAGTTATGTGGTGTGTCTAATTGTATTTTGTCATGACACACATTTATAAATCTTAATTTCCATCTGCTTTACAAGCGCTGTTCCCCCCCCCCCCCCTCCAGCTTAATTTTATCTAGCAAACTTGGAATTCTTGTGTCCCATTAAATAGGTCCTGGAACCATGCGTTAGTTACTCCTTGTTTTCTGAATCCCTTTGAGGGTGTGCTGACTCCCCTATTTCAGAAATATCTGGGAATGGAACATTTTCTGAAGGAGGCTTAGGATTATTTAATGGAGGCAAGGACCAGGTGCTAGGTCTGCTGAAACAGTTGACATATTTTGGAGAAGATGAGTCATTTTATTGTCTTGGGAAGAAACGGATCTGTTGTTAGGAGTATAGTAGCGAGATTGTTCTGCTAGGAGAGGAGAGACACATGATTAAAATTTTTATCTGGATCGAGAAGCTACGCAGGTGATGTCTGGATCATACTTGGAAGGCAGACATTCAGAAAAACCCTGGACTGTAAATTAGCTTGCGAACAAGTCAAGATTTCCTCAAAGAAGACAGGAGTTTAATTGCAAGTTGGTTCCAGAGCAGGAGGTTGGATGAGGTGATCTCCAAAAACGCTTGTACTTCTAAAGCAGTGGTGGGATTCAATTTTTTGGGCTACCAGTTCTGTGGACGTGGCTTGGTGGGCGTGGTGTGGCTTTGTGGCCGGGGCTTTGTGGGCATGGCAGGGGAAGGATACTGCAAAATCCCCATTTTCTCCCCACTCCTGAGGGAAGGTTACTGCAAAATCCCCATTTCCTCCCCACCCTACTAACCTGCTTTCCAGCTCCATTCCCCTGCTCAGGGCAACAAAAGAAGATCAGCTGGGAGGCAGCAGGGGCGGGGCCAGCCTGTTTGCCGGTTCTCCAAACTACTCAATTTCTGCTACCGGTTCTCCAGAACCTGCCGGAACTGGTTGAATACCCACCTCTATTGTAAAAGTCAGAAATAACCATCTGAAACTAGGAAAGAGTCTTTCTGGGTTTTGAAAACAAGATTTGTTAATGCCTGGGTCAATTTGAGGCAAGGAACTCCTCATCATACGACCAATATTTCTGAGCCCCAAATTTATGTTGCTAAGTGAGACATTAGTTAAGTAGTTTTGCTCTATTTTATGATTTTTCTTGCCACGGTGATTAAGTGAATCAGTGCAGTTCTTAAGTTAGTAACACAGTTGTTGGGTGAATCTGGTTTTCCCAATGACTTTGCTTCTCAGAAGGCCACCAAAGGTCATCGCACGACCCTGGGACCCTGTAACTGTCATAAGTATGAACTAGTTGCCAAGCATCCGGATTTTGATCATATGACCATGGGGATGCTGCAATGGTCGTAAGTGTGAAAAACAATCATGTCACTTTATTCAGTGCCTTTGTAATTTTAGACGGTCACTAAATGAATGCTTATTTTATTTATTTTATTTATTATTTTATTTATTTTATTTATTTTACTTATTTTACTTATTTATTTTATTTATTTTATTTATTTTATTTATTTTATTTATTTTATTTATTTTATTTATTTTACTTTTATTTATTTTATTTATTTTAATTAATTTAATAATAATAATAATAATAATAATAATAATAATAATAATAATAATAATAATAATAATAATAATAATAATTTTTATTTGATTAGCCGCAACCCTCTCCCGAAGGACTCGGGGCGGCATACAATCAAAACGGATAAAAATACACATAAAACAAACATATATACAAAGAGAACAGAGACATATACATATGTGCATGGAGGAGAGTTGACTTATAAGTGAAAGACAATTAAAAACACAATTTAAAATCCCCTTAAATAAAATTACTAAATTAAAAAACCCATCAGGAGCGTTACGAAGTTATGGTTGAGCCAGGCCAGCTATTTGGAAAAGGTGGGTCTTGAGCTTGACACGGAAGGAGCGGAGGTCAGTAGTGGTCCTAATATCCGGGGGGAGGTCATTCCACAGGGCTGGGCCCGCCACAGAGAAGGCTCTGCTCCTAGGCGCCGCCCCATGGCACTGTCTGGTGGACGGCACCTGGAGAAGTCCCTTTAATTTATTTATTTTATTTATTTTATTTATTTTATTTTATTTATTTTATTTATTTTATTTATTTTATTTATTTTATTTATTTTATTTATTTTATTTATTTTATTTATTTTATTTATTTTATTTATTTTATTTATTTTATTTATTTTATTTATTTTATTTATTTTATTTATTTTATTTATTTTATTTTTTATTTTATTTATTTTATATTTATTTTATTTATTTTATTATTTATTTTATTTATTTTATTTAGTTTGTCAAACATGTAAAAGATAACAGGTATAAGTATAAACATAAATATGAACATAGTAAATGGGTACGAATAAATGGGGACATTAGGACAGGGATGGCAGGCACTTTGGTGCACTTATGCACGCCCCTTACAGACCTCTTAGGAATGGGGTGAGGTCAACAGTAGACAGTCTAAGGTTAAAGTTTTGGGGGTTTGGGGGAAGAAAGCACAGAGTCAGGTAGGGCATTCCAGATGTTGACCACTCTGTTGCTGAAGTCATATTTTCTGCAATTGAGTTTGGAGTGGTTTACCTTGAGTTTGTATCTATTATTTGCCCGTGTATTATTGCCGTTGAAGTTGAAGTAGTCGTTGACAGGCAGGATGTTGTAGCAGACAATTTTGTGTACTACACTTAGGTTGGACCATAGGCGGCACAGTTCTAGGTTGTCCAATCCCAAAATTTCAAGCCTGATGGCATGAGGTATTCTATTGTGAGCAGAGGAGTGGAGGATTCTTCTCGTGAAATATCTCTAGACTCGCTGAATCGTATTAATGTCCAATATACAGTGTGGATTCTAGGCAGACAAACTGTATTTGAGAATTGGTCTGGCAAAGTTTTGTATACTCTAGTTGACAGTACAAAGTTACTGGAGAAGAAGCTTCACAAGATTAACAACTCTTAATGCCTTTTTGGCAATACTATTACAGTGAGCTCTGGGGCTTAGATCGTTTGAGATGAGTACTCCAAGGTCTTTGATTGAGTGAGGGTTGTCTGTGAGAGGTCGTATCTGCCCAGCTTGTATTTGGTGTTCTGATTTTTGTTGCCAAAAGACGGAGCATTTGTTGGTTGAGATTTGGAGTTGTCAATTGTTCAGCCATTCTGACACATAGTCCAGGCCGCTTTGTAAGTCGCTTTATAAGTCGAGGACTATCTGTATTGGAATGTTTTTTCAAATTATAGCAAAGGGTGTGATGCTGTTGTGAAATGCTCCAACCAAAATGATAGCTTGAGGACTACATGCTGTAGCATGGAGCAAAAAAAGAGGTCCTGATGTACAGATACCACTTCCCAACTTCTGGGAGACGATTTGTGCCTGAAGCTCTCTTTCTAGACAGACCAATGTTATCAAGATTATCAGTGATATCGGTTCTGGCTGAGGAACACAATCCCTTCCAAAGAGGGTTGACAAGGCTTTATCTTCTGCCTTATAGTCTGTTGCAACTGCGGTCAACCTAGAAGATTCATGTGAAGCTTTAGAACAACTTGGAATCACGTTTCCAACATTCATTGGCAAAATGATGACTCGCTGCACGATTTTCCCACCGAAATATGTATAGTAAGCTCCCCAAAAGTTCACTCGCTCTACGAAAGATTAAAAAATCCCCATCCTTTAAAAAAAAAACCAAGGAGAAAAAAAATTGAAAATTCTGCTATATTAAGATCGTATCTACTAAAAAAAGACCAATCTGTTTTGGTTTATTAATGCAATGGTATATCTTGGGAGACAGAGCAAAGAGATGCTGCCTAGGGAATGGTCAGATAAGAGATTGCGTAGTCCACAATCTCTACGAAAGAGGTTTGGACCTAGTTTCTCTGGCTGTAAAGGAGGCCGTGGGAGGATTGTATTTTCAGACATGCAAGACGATATTGAATGCAGATTTACAACAAAGTGGAATTAGTTCATATGGCTGTGTGTCTTGCCTGCTATACCTAACAAGCAGTGGTGGGATTTACTACTGGTGGGATACCGGCAGTAAAAATTTTTACTACCAGTTCTGTGGGCCTGGCTTGGTGGGCGTGGCATGGCTTTGCAGGCGTGGCAGAGGAAGGATACTGGAAAACCTCTTTTTCCTCCCCACTCCAAGGGAAGGATATTACAAAAATACCAATTCCCTCCCCACTCCAGGGGAAGGATACTGCAAAATCCCCATTCCCTCCCCACTCCAGGGGAAGGATATTGCAAAATCCCCATTCTCTCCTGATCAGTTGGGACTCGGGGGAATAGATGGGGGCGGGGCCAGTCAGAGGTGGTATTTGCCAGTTCTCTGAACTACTCAAAATTTCCACTACCGGCTCTCCAGAACTGGTCAGAACCTGCTGAATACCACCTCTGCTAACAAGGCTGATGATCAAGGAGACACTGTAAATCAACAAACGGTAGATTCTGATAATGACAGGATGATAGATTAGGTATTTTGGAGTACAAAGAACATTTCCTTCTATTGAGGCAAGACTTTTGATTTAATCCAGCCTAGTATTGACTAACAGTGGCACTTCAGTCTTTATCAGCTTTCCGAACCTAAATTAGAGATGGTAAGGAAGGAACCAAACTAGGACCTTCTCTCTACCATGATGCTAGGTCATCATAGATTTAAAATTTTTCCCTAGTGGATTTACTGTCCCCCTTTCTCTTAATAACTGCTCCTTGGGTGGAACACCCTTATAGTTGAGGAGCGTCACTCATACCTTCCTCTCTCTTCTCAATTTATCATTATTGCTGACTCTCACAAACCAACTGCCTTCCTACTTGGTTTGGACCACATCCTCTGTGTCTGAACCTCTGTTGAATGTGGTCCCCCCATGATTGTTTCTTTATTTTACTGGGGATCATCTGACCCCCTCAAACTCTAATCTGCAACACCATCTTTGATATGCCAACTGTGAACTGACTTTGCAGACTACACTGTTTTTGTCCCTGCAGGGCTCTGTAGTAGACTCATACTAAGCTGGCAGGAAGAGCTAACACCCTAGAAGATAGGCTCAAGATCCAGATAGATCTTGACAGACCTGAACACTGGGCCTTATTTAACAATATGAAATTCAATGTAGAGAAAAGTAAAGCCCTAATTTACTTTTACTTAGGTAAGAAAAACCAAAAGTACACATATAAACTGGGTGAAACCAGGCTTAATAGTAGTGACTGTGAGAGGGATCTTGGAGTCTTCGTGGACAACCAGCTAAATAGGAGCCAGCAGTGTGCAGCAGCAGCCAAAAAAGCCAATGCAATTCTAAATTACATTAACAGACGGATACAATCAAGATCATGTACTAATACCACTCTCTAAAGCCTTAGTAAGATGCACCTTTGCCAGTTTTGGTCACCATACTATAAAAATGATGTTGAGATTCTAGAAAGAGTGCAGAGGAAAGCAACCAGGATGATTAAGGGTCTGGAGACTAAAACATATGAAGAACGGTTACAGGAACTGGACATGGCTAGTCTAGTGAAGAGAAGGACCAAGGGAGACATGATTACAGTGTTCCAATATTTGAGGGGCTGCCCCAGAGAGGAGGGGTCCAAGCTATTTTCCAAAACATCTGAAGGCCAGACAAGGAATAATGGATGGAAACTGACCAGGGAGAGATTCAACCTAGAAATAAGGAGAAACTTTCTGACAGTGAGAACGATCAACCCATGGAACAGAAGTTGCTTTTGGAAGTTGTGGGAGCATTGTCATTTGAGACTTTCAAGAAGAGATTGGGCTGCCATTTGTCAGAAATGATGTAGGGTCCCCTGCTTGAGTGGGGGGGGGGTTGGACTAGATGACCTATAAGGTCCCTTCCAATTCTGTTAATCTGTTAAACTCATGAAATACTTGCACAATTGTGTTGTGTGTTTCCAAGGATCCTTCATGGAAATTTAGAATTCTCAAATATGCCCAGGATCAGGATCTGGTCCAGATTATTGTAAATTTCATATGGGTGGCATCCAGCTCTGAATGTCCAGGATGAAGCTTGTCTTCAGAAAGGGTGACAGGTGTTCTAACTGAAGGAATAGCCATGCTGGCCTGCGTGTTACTTTAACACAATAAAAGTTGGTCCAACAAGGCTTAAATAGGATCATCTTGCTTGCCAAATAGTTTTTCTCTCTCCACCTTTGAGATAAAGCTTAGTTGGACTGCAGATGAGCTCATGGTGCAGCTGTGTGTGACTTTACTGGCAGAGGAACAGACAGGGAGAACACACAATGTAGACGGCTTTTTCCCACACAACAATATTGTGTTATCTGGCTCCTTTATGAGCACGCTGTCTTCCTTTTCAAAACTCTGGGATCCATTTCCTTTTTCCTTCCCTTCTGCAGGGTGATGTGATAAGCAATCTTTGACCCATTGAGTGGCAGATTAGCCCACTTTAATGGAGAACTCTTCCTGGTTAGCAACCTGGGACCTCCAGAAAGTGCTTATTCTTTGGATGGCATTCAGTGGAATTAAGCTGGCATTAGCGAGGACTAGTAAGGATTAGAGACAGTCATTTGAAAGGAAGGTCCTCAGAAACGTTTGCACTGTGACGTAGGTTTCTTTCCAGTTGGAATATTTCCAACCTTCAGAGCCTGCTGGTGGTTTATATGGATAAAGGATACATTGTCAATCCACTTGAATACCCTTTCTTAGGAGTAGGTGAAGCTGACCTCTGTCCTAGCAGGCAACAAGCCTTCTTGGTCACTTTAGATCCACATAGGATAGAAAGGGCATCGTAAGGACTTAAATATATGGTGCCACAATGTTAGTAATTCATCATCTATTAATGGAGGAAAACTGCCCAACGGAGGGGACTGAGTGACATGTGGGCTATATATGGTGCTTTTGAAACCTTGGATAGCATTGCAAATTCTTGGTCACAAAATAGCTGAATTTTGGCAGTAGGATTTCATACCAGGGGTGTGGATGGAATGGGAAGGGAAAGGGGGCAGTTTGTCTCCCTGATGACCATCATTCTCATACAGCTTTCCTTCCCTCAAAAGGAAGAGGGGAAAAATGATCACTGTTTCTTCTTCTTCTTCTTCTTCTTCTTCTTCTTCTTCTTCTTCTTCTTCTTCTTCTTCTTCTTCTTCTTCTTCTTCTTCTTCTTCTTCTTCTTCTTCTCCTCCTCCTCCTCCTCCTCCTCCTCCTCCTCCTCCTCCTCCTCCTCCTCCTCCTCCTCCTCCTCCTTTCTTCTTCTTCCTTCTTCTTTTTCCTCCTCCTCCTCCTCCTCCTCCTCCTCCTCTTCTTCTTCTTCTTCTCCTCCTTCCTTCTTCCTTCTTCCTTCTTCTTTTTCCTCCTCTTCCTCCTCCTCCTCCTCTTCTTCTTCTGCTTCTTCTTCCTTCTTCTTCTTCCTTCTTCTTCTTCTTCTTCTTCTTCTTCTTCTTCTTCTTCTTCTTCCTTCTTCCTTCTTCCTTCTTCTTTTTCCTCCTCTTCCTCTTCCTCCTCCTCTTCTTCTTCTTCTTCTTCTTCTTCTTCTTCTTCTTCTTCTTCTTCTCCTTCTTCCTTCTTCCTTCTTCCTTCTTCTTCCTTCTTCCTTCTTCTTTTTCCTCCTCTTCCTCCTCCTCCTCTTCTTCTGCTTCTTCTTCCTTCTCCTTCTTCTGCTTCTTCTTCCTTCTTCTTCTTCTTCCTCCTCCTCCTCCTCTTCTTCTTCTTCTTCTTCTTCCTTCTTCCTTCTTCTTCCTTCTTCCTTCTTCTTTTTCCTCCTCTTCCTCCTCCTCCTCCTCTTCTTCTTCTGCTTCTTCTTCCTTCTCCTTCTTCTCCTTCTTCTGCTTCTTCTTCCTTCTTCTTCTTCTTCCTCCTCCTCCTCTTCCTCCTCCTCCTCCTCTTCTTCTGCTTCTGCTTCTTCTCCTTCTTCTGCTTCTTCTTCCTTCTTCTTCCTTCCTTCCTCCTCCTCCTCCTCCTCCTCCTCCTCCTCCTCTTCTCCTCCTGCTCCTCCTGCTCCTCCTGCTCCTCCTCCTGCTCCTCCTCTTCCTCCTCCTTCATGTTTTATTTGTTTTATTTATATTACTTTTCATTTCCATCAAACAGTGTATGATCTGGGTACAGTAATTTGAACAGTCATAATCTACATATTTGTTATTATATTTGTCACAATAATTTTAATAATATAACTACATATTAATATAATTACAATAATACATGACATCTTCATCGTCAAATTATCTCCACATTAACATTTTCTCTTTTTATATCTCCTCCTTTCTAACTTCTGTTTCTATTGTTTCTCCTTCTCTTTCTCTTTCTCCTTCTCCATCTCCTCTTCCTCTTCTTCCCCTTCCCCCTCCCCCTCTATTGGGACACTATGTGGTGGTCCTTGAGTCCCAGGTCCCTTTCTTAGTTGTTCAGGCTTGTTGTGAACTTACAGTTCGAGATAGGGGAGAAATGTATTCGGTCCACATGTTAATGACATCTTCCTACAATAATCAAAGTGAAACGTGACTTTCTTTTGAATATTCACTTGTCCAAATATTGTGTTGCAATTCTCCCATTTTCAGAAAAGATGCAAAGCTTTATAAATGCACAGCAGGGAAAACAATCCCCCTAAATGCATATTTTAAGTAAAATAATGTACACAATACATTAGGAGGAATTGCTTTCTAGTAAACAGAGATATTTTAGGATAAACATAATTAAGAAAATATGAAAATATGGTATATCTGAAAATTAAGGCAGAACTGAAATGAAGGCAGATTAGCTTTTATATCAGCCTAGCTTCTTAGTTTTGATTAATTAATGTTGCTATTTTAACAGTCTATTTCCAGGTAATTATTTCTACCATAACTTTGTCTTCGTCCTTATTTTAAAAAAAATCCACGTCAATTTATTTTTGATCTGCAGCTGCCTGAAGTATTTCAACTATTCTGAGAAATAGAAGTAGAAGAGATATCCCCAAATACTGCAAACTTTTGGGGAGTTGGCAATTTTTTTGTACATTGTTTTGAAGCCAGGAGCTGACTTATTTGTACTGATAAGTAGCACTGGAGCAGAAATTTGTTAAGTTAGCATTTTAATGTGAACCTAATTGGTCTTTAGTAAGCTGTGAACTGGAATCCACTTACAGTTTGATTTTTGCACTTTTTTTCCAGTAAGTGTGTGCAAATGTCTGGAAAATTCCATTAGAGGAAGTTATTTGCAAAAAGAAAGGTGTATGTTGAATGAAACTGAGAAAAACACCCCAACAAAGGGAACCATTTTTGTATGGTTTTATGATAAAATCTGGTGTATAGACAGATCCATTACAGAAGCTGAAATCTTTCAAATGTACCCTATATATTTCTGGGGAAAAGTCTATGGAGACTCTCAGTCATCCAGATCATGGTTATCCCAAAGATGCTTTTTCAAAAGGCAACTGGACTTCCTTGGCTTTTTTTTTTTGTTTTGAAAATGTTTTGCTTCCCATCCAAGAAGCTTCTCCTCTTCAGAACCTTCTCAGATAATAATTACTGCCAACCTGCCTTCCATTGAGGACCTGTACACTGAACGAGTCAAAAAGAGGGCCGGGAAAATACAGAGCCCTCCCATTCTGGACATAAATTGTTTCAACTCCTACGCTCAAAACGATGCTATAGGACACTGCACACCAAGGCAACTCGACACAAAAACAGTTTTTTCCCAAAAGCCATCCCTCCGTTAAACAAATAATTCCCTCACCACTGTCAAACTATTCACTGAGGCTGCATTATTATTACTATTAATCTTCTCATCGTTCCTATCACCCATCTCCTCTTTTTATTTATTTTTATTTTCTTCGAATTTCTAGACCACCCCCTCTCCTGAAAAGGACTCGGGGCGGTGTACTCTCACTTATGACTGCAGGACTGTAACTTTGTTGCTTGTATTCTTACGATTTATATTGATATTGATTGTTTCCTAGTTACTTATTTGTACCCTATGACTATCATTAAGTGTTGTACCTTATGATTCTTGACGAATGTATTTTGTCTTTTTATGTCCACTGAGAGCATCTGCATCAAAGACAAATTCCTTGCGTGTCCAATCACTCTTGGCCAACAAAGAATTCTATTCTATTCTATTCTATTCTATTATCCTATCCTATCCTATCCTATTCTATTCTATTCTATTCTATCGATTTTCTTTTCTTTTCTATTCTATTATTCTATTCTATTCTATTTGATTTTCTATTCCATTCCATTTTCCATTCCTATTCTATTCTATATCAATTTTCTTTTCTTTTCTTTTCTATTATTCTATTCTATTCTATTTGATTTTCTGTTCCATTCCATTTTCCATTCCATTTTCCATTCCATTTTCCATTCCATTTTCCATTCCATTTTCCATTCCATTTTCCATTCCATTTTCCATTCCATTTTCCATTCCTATTCTATTCTATTCTATTCTATTCTATTCTATCGATTTTCTTTTCTATTCTATTCTATTATTCTATTCTATTCTATTTGATTTTCTATTCCATTCCATTTTCCATTCCATTTTCCATTCCATTTTCCATTCCTATTCTATTCTATTCTATTCTATCGATTTTCTTTTCTATTCTATTCTATTATTCTATTCTATTCTATTTGATTTTCTATTCCATTCCATTTTCCATTCCTATTCTATTCTATTCTATTCTATTTTATAGAAGCGGAATATTTTCAAAGAAAAAATAACCCAAGGAAGTCCAGTTGCCTTTTGAAAAAAGCATCTTTGTATACCCCATCAATTGCATTGTCCCTCTGCCTGTGGAGATTCTCCGTCATCCAGGTCATAGTTGTCCCAAACTTGCTTTTTTAAGAGGCAACTGGATTTTCTTGGTTTTGGCTTGAAGAACGGAAGAAGCTTCTTGAATGAGAAGCAAAACATTTTCAAAGGAAAAAAAACCCAAAGAAACTCCAGTTGCCTTTTTAAAAAGCACCTTTGGGATTCTGTAGGAAAGGTTGAGATTTGACAAAGCAAACACTGCCATGTCACTGCTGATCCATGCATTGCATACTCTTCAGACTATTAAATTCAGCTCTTTATGCAACTGATTGATTGACTGACTGGTTATGTCCCATCAAGTCAATGTTGACGTCCAGCAACTTCATAGATAGGTTTTCTCTATGATGATCTATCCTTAGCCTGATCCTTCAGGTCTTCCAATGGTGCCCCATTGCCACTGTAGCTACGTTCGACCATCTTGCTGCTGAATTCTTGTATTGGTAAGTGGGAATGACCTTGGGGAAACGGATGGAAGAGAAACTGCCAAATGAACTGTCAGATAAGAGAAGGCATAGCCCACAGCTGCATAATGGACAGAGGAAGAAACTCAGATGATAGGAACCACCCTAGCTTATTATTATTATTTGTCCTGTTTATTACCTTCTTTACTTCCTTCTTTTATTGGCATTATTATTATTTCTGTTGCTTTGCAAGTATGCTGTCAAGTGTTTCAGGAAAATCAGGAGATGCAGTCAGTTCAAATGGATATAAAGCAGGGGTATCAAATTTGATTTCATTCAGGGCTGCATCAGGGTTGTGTTTGATCTTGGGGGGCGCAGGGTGTGTGTGACCAGAGTGGGCATGGTCAGCACGATGTCACAGGAGGCCTGTGGTGACCTGAGTTCTTTGGCAGCAAAAACGGGTTCCTGAGCTCCGTTTTCAGCTGCGGCGTCCTCCAGCAACCCTCTGCCAGTGAAAACGGAGCGAGAGAGGGCCGTATGGTGGGCCAGTCCTTCAATATTTCCAGGGCAATCCCACGGGCCAGATCTAAGCCCATAGATACCCCTGGTATAAAGATTTATTGCAAATATTTCCAGGGCAGTCCCATGGGCCAGATCTAAGCCCTTTATACCCCTGGTATAAAGATTTATTGTAAGCTTAAGCTCTCTACAACAATCTGAGCTACTAATGGTCAAAGCAATTTGGTGGTACATAAGAAATTCAAGGTGGGCTGGACTTTGCTCTCTTGTGGGCAGAGAAGGACTCATGACTGTTGATGCATTTGACCCCCCGCTCGGGCTCAACCCGGTCATCTGCTACATATACTGAGAGCTTATGCACCAGAGATAAATTCCTCGTGTGCCTAATCACACTTGGCCAAATAAAGTATTCAGTTCAGTTCAATTCAATTATCAGGCTGTAAAATGAAGCAACGGAGCTGGGAGTCATGGAAGTTCATTTCTGAGCGTCTTTCTCTGCCTGTTAGGTTGCTGAGAGCTAGTGGCTCTTTTATTTAATTGTTGCCTAGATTCCATCTCTCCTCACTCCTGTTAGTTGTCCTCTTCTTCTCTTTCTTTCCAACTTTCCAGCTTCAGAACCATCTCCAGAGAGTTGGTCTTCTCGTAATCTATCCAAGATATGCTCATTTAAGCTTTATCATTTGTTCCTGGAATGAGAACTCTGAATTGATTCGTTCAATGGTCCATTGGCTTGTTTTTCTTGGCTACTCATGGTATTTCTCAGTAGCTTTCTAAAACAACTATTAGTCTTTCTATCCTGCATCTTGCAAATTCCCCAGAATTAGCAGCTGGCAGCAGCCTTTGTGCTGGGGACTGCCTGAAACTTTGTGGATTGAGAGCTACAGGGTTTTAGAAAATAGTGGATTTGTAAAAAGACCAGCACCTGAGGACGTAGATAAAGGGAGGCAATTTAAAACAACTAAAGGGGCTGCAAGTTTTTCTAAGCTACATATGTCCCTAGACCTGCAGACTTCTTAGAGACTCATTTCAACAATCCGTGGATACTTGATTTTGTTTCCTTTACGTTTGCATTCAGTTAAAATTAAATACAGCTAATATAATTATTTTGTGGTCCTGCATGCTATAAATAATACAGTTACCCCCTAGTTATGCTACTTTCCCTTTTTGGCATGTCTATTTATTTATGTCCCTTCCAGTTTTATTTATACAAAAGACAACATGCACATTGCTGCCTCTTTCCATTGTTGTCCTTACCGCTATGAACTAAGTTGGGCTGAAAAAAGACTAGCTGGATTTGCATGGCAGAAGGTCTGTCCAACTGGGTCTGTTTGGGACCAGTCCCATGACTTTAACCGCTACTCTATGTTGTTGTTGTTGTTGTTAGTTGCGAAGTTGTGTCTGACCCATCGTGACCCCATGGACAATATTCCTCCAGGCCTTCCTGTCCTCTACCATCCTCTGGAGTCCATTTAAGCTCAAGCCAACTGCTTCAGTGATCCAGCCACCTCATTCTCTGTCGTCCCCTTCTTCTTTTGCCCTCCATCTTTCCCAGCATTAGGCTTTTCTCCAGTGAGTCCTTCCTTCTCATTAGGTGGCCAAAGTATTTGAGTCTCATCTTCAGGATCCGGCCTTCTAAAGAGCAGTCAGGGTTGATCTCCTCTGGGACTGACCAGTTGGATCGCCTTGCAGTCCAAGGGACTCGCAGGAGTCTTCTCCAGCACCAGAGTTCAAAGGCCTCCATTCTTTGGCACTTTCTAATGGTCCAACTTTCACAGCCATCCATTGCAACTGGGAAAACCATAGCCTTGACACTTTTGTTGGCAGGGTAATGTCTCTGCTTTTTAGTATGTTGTCTAGATTTGCCATAGCTTTCCTGCTCAGGAGCAAGCGCCTTTTAATTTTTTGGCCACAGTCCCCATCTGCGGTGATCTTGGAGCCCATGAAAGTAAAATCTGTCACTGCCTCCATTTCTTACCCATCTATTTGCCAGGAATTGAGGGAGCTACTTTATACACGTAGCCATTTAAACAAGAGCTGGCAGTGTGTGACAGCAACTCAAAAAGCGAATACAATCTTTGGTGGTATAAACAGAGGCGGGTGGTGCAGCAGTCGTAAATGTGAAAAGCCGTCACAAGTCACCTTTGCAGTGCCAGGGTAAGTTTGAATGGTCACTAAATGAACTGTTGTAAGTCAAGGACTACCTGTAATGTCCCTTTAGTTGCCAACCTGGAGTGTTACAAATGGGAACCTCTGAGTCATATAGTTTTCACTTTGGATTGCGGTTCTTGGTTGCTACACATGTCGTAAATGTAATTGTCCCCTTGGTTTATTCTATTCTATTCCTCATTCCAATATTCTATTCTTATTCTTATTCTATTCTATTCTTATTCTATTCTGTTCCTCATTCCAATATTCTATATTCTATATTCTATATTCTATATTCTATATTCTATATTCTATATTCTATATTCTACATTCTATTCTATTCTTATTCTATTCTATTCTTATTCTATTCTGTTCCTCATTCCAATATTCTATTCTATTCTATTCCTCATTCCAATATTCTATATTCAATTCTATTCTAGTCTATTCCTCATTCCAATATTCTGTTCTATTCTATTTTGTTCTATTCTGTTCTATTCTATTCCTCATTCCAATATTCTATTCTGCTCTATTCTGTTCTATTCTATTCTATTCTTATTCTATTCTATTCCACATTCCAATATTCTATTCTAGTCTATTCCTCATTCCAATATTCTATATTTATTCTATTCTATTCCTCATTCCAATATTCTGTTCTATTCTATTCTGTTCTATTCTATATTCTATTGCCACCCTGGAGTGTTACAAATGGGAACCTCTGGGTCATATAGTTTTCACTTTGGATTGCTGTTCTGGGTTGCTATACGTGTCGTAAATATAATTGTCCCCTTGGTTTATGCTGTGGCTTTGTCTGTGTGATTCTACATGAGTGAATTTGGATCAACTCTTTCTTATTCACAGAAAATACTTGCAAAGGGAGCTTAAATAGCATGGGAGGAAAACGATGTGCTTCACTCCAGCCACTAGAAATCTTTTTTCTGATCTCTTGCCTGGAAGGAGAACAAACTGTTTGTGGACAGGCAGGATACTTTAGGCATTCAATGATTTCACATAAATTTCGCTCCAGATTTATCTCTGTACTGTATTTTATCTCTCCTTTCCCCCTTCCCCTCCCCGCCTTCGTCCACACTGGACAGAAACCACTAAGTTTATCCTGCCCGAACCTGGGAACTTTAGAGATGTCGAATTGGAGAGCAGAAGTGGATGGGGGGGGGGGGGGGGAGATGCTGTTAAATGTTCCCCAGTCTTACAGTTCGACTTGGTTTTCAGACGCTGTTCATAAGGTCATTTTTTTTTTCCATCAGAAATTTCAGCTCAAAACCCAGTTCGAAAATGCTTAGAGAACAGTGGTTGGTTTTCTTTTCGTTTCAGCTTCTGGGCAGGGAAGCAAAAAAAACCCACGCACATACATTACACTCTACACACACACACACACACACACACACACACACACACACACACACACTGTGACAAGCCTGGGGCCTAAAGTTTCCATTCTCCACGTACAAGAATCTTTTTTTTTTTTTTTTACCCGGCTTCTCCAGAATATTCCTTGCAATACTTTCCAAAGCCTTCGCTGGGAGCTGGACTCAGTGAAGTGAAAGAGTAACATGGCCCTTTTGGCGCAATGCTGCCTTGTGGTTGTGCTCTGACGCTCTGCACCTGTGCAGTACATCCAGGAAAAGACATAGATGTCAGCCTCTGTTTCAGCTATTCGCTTTCGGCTGCCATTGAAACGGGGAGGGGGGAGGCTAGTATTTGGGAGGGAAAGATTTGGTACAGGAGAGATTGTTAAGAGGGAGTTTTGTTCTCGCCATCTACTGTGCATGCTGATGGCTGGTGTTTAGAGTTGGTAAAGGCCAACCGTCGTGCATACCAACCTGATGATGCTCCTTGGAGATGAAACCCACATGACACCTGAGGGATTTGCAGATTGGACACTGGGATGGGGGTTACCAGGGGGAGAGGGTTTGGTCACATATTGATATGTATGATTTTGCGCACTTTTGCCTCAGACCTTGCTTTGCTTAGCTGCTATCTTTTCATAACCAGTAAAAGTACTCTTAATTCTGCAAAACGGAGTTAAGTGGTTTCTTTCTTGGTTGCTGAAGGAGGCTGGCTTGGCAATATAACAGATATATAACCAACATTTGGGGCAGGTGGGCTCGTGGCTTTAGCCTGCCAAGGCACACAAACATTTATTTAGTGGATTGTCTGCAGTGCAGCTTGCTTCGGTCTCCAGAGGACTCGGGAGCTGCCCCAAAAAGCGGATTACATCTCACGCCTTGGCTTGGTGTTCCTAAAACATTTTTATGCCGGTCTAAATCGGACTGGAGAAAGGGTAGGAGAGGCCAGCTGTTTTCCAGAATGCCAGACCCTGCCTCTCAGTAAATTCAGATCAGGAGTCAGGGAAGAAATATGTTGATGCAAAGAAGTAGCTGATGCATTTGAAAATAAACTTCCGGTTGTGAGAAAAAGCACTTTTCTTAACACCATCTGAGTGTGGGGGGAGGGGGGGACACCACTGAATTTGTGTCCACTGTTTGAAGACATGGTTCACTCATCTAACAATAAATTGGGGGGTAATAAGTGCCTCTTTCCTCCCTGTTTCCCTGAGCTGCTGATCTACTTAAATATGAGTGTTGCAGCTGCCAAAAAAACCCATGCAATCCTGCATTGACAGAGGGATAGAATCAAGATCACGTGAAGTGTTAGTACCAATTTATAATGTCTTGGTAAGACCACACTTTGAATGTTGCATCCAGTTTTGGTCACCACAATATAAAAAAGATATTGAGACTGCAGAGAAGAGCAACAAAGAGGATTAGGAGGCTAAAACTTAAGAAGAATGGCTGCAAGAATTGCGTCTGTCTAGTCTAGTGAAAAGGAGGACTAAGGGGTGACACGTGATAGCGGTCTTCCAATATTTGAGGGGCTGCCACAAAGAAGAGGGAGCCAAGCTATTCTCCAAAGCACCAGGAGGCAGGACAAGAAGCAGCAGATGGAAACTAATCAAGGAGAGAAGCAACCTGGAAGTAAGGAGAAATTTACTGACAGAACAATTAGCCAATGGAATGGCTTGACTTCAGAAGTTGTGGGTGCTCCATCAACGGGAGGTTTTAAACAAGATTGGACAGCCATTTGTCCAGAATGGTGTAGGGTCTTCTGCTTGAGCAGGGACTTGGAATAGAAGACCTCCAAGGTCCTTTCCAACTCTGTTGTTCTGTTATTAGATTAGGACTAAGGAAACTATTATTCAAGTCTTCAGCTGACCTTGGTCATCACTTAATAGGACTTAATAGTAAGGACGTGTACATAGGGAAATGTAGCTCTTCTTATACTTGTTTGAAATAGTTTAGAGCTTTGGCTATCACTCATCTTAGACTTTCCCAACCTGGTTAGATTTCAACTCCCCGAATATCCTAGCCAGCATTGCTAAGCATTGTGGGAATTGAAACCCCCCCCACACCTTTTCTGGAGAATCCAAGTTGGGGTTGACCACTTTATCCTGATGAGGAGTTCTGGGCAACTGGAAAGCAAGCAGAGTTCAGATTGTTGGGGGGTGATTTTAATGAAACTGTGGATTCAAGAGGTCAGCCCCATTTGTTATTTCTGCCGTTTTATCTTGCATCAGCTGAAGTTCCTGGGATATTTTCTAAATCTGCACGGAGCAATTTAGATGTGTTTCGATTAAGATGTGCTTCCCTGGCAGTAGGGATAAAGTTTAAAAACATTTTGTATAGGAGCAAAGTAACTTGTCTTATTCTGTTGATTCTACTGTAGCATTTGTAGGAGGATGGGGTGGGGTTTTTTATATTTTTGCATATTTTAGAAAAAGGGTGGGGAAATAATTAAATGTAGGGGACTCAGTGGCTAAGATGCTGAGCTTGTCGATCAGAAAGGTCGGCAGTTTGGTGGTTCGAATCCCTAGAGCCGCATAACAGAGTGAGCTCCTGTTACTTGTCCTAGCTTCTGCCAACCTAGCAGTTCGAAATCATGTAAAAAATGCAAATAGAAAAATAGGAGCCACCTTTGGTGGGAAGGTAACAGTGCTCCGTGTGCCTTCGATGTTTAGCCATGCCGGCCACATGAACACAGAGACATCTTCGGACAGCGCTGGCTCTTCGGCTTTGAAACAGAGATGAGCACCGCCCCCTAGAGTCAGGAACGACTAGCACATATGTGCGAGGGAAATCTTTACCTTTCGTTTTAGGGAAGTTAGCATGGTAACTATATTTAACTAATTTGGAATTGCAAAGCATTTTAGAGGTTTTTTTCTGGTATAGAAAACTTTTCTTAATAATGTTGTAAAAATTAAAAAGTTTCCATACTCAACCTGCCTGCATTTTTGGAGTCCTTTGCTTAGTTCTCCAGGAAAACCACATTTTAATTCTCTCATTTATTTTAAGTTTGTGAGGTTTTGAAATATCTTTATTTTTTTCCTTTATGTTTTAGTTGAATTTGCATGTTTTCATTTTATTATCCTGTTTCCCTGAAAATAAGACATTCCCGGGATAATAAACCCAATTGGGCTTTTGAGTGCATGCACTAAAACAAGCCCTCCCCGAAAATATTGCAACACAGCAGCAGCCATGAGGTGACCACACTGGCTGCCCCCTGCACCTCAAAAATAAGGCCAAAGTCTTATTTCAGGGATCAAAAGAAAATAAGATCCTGTCTTATTTTCGGGGAAACACGGTACTAGCTTTTTGTAAATGCACAAAAATACAATCTTCCAACTAACTATAAAAAATACAAAATCAAGCTATAAGCAAAAATTAAAAAGCAGAAAAACTTAAGAACAAACAATTGCAGGGAAACTAGGAAAAAAGTTAAGAATCTAGGAACAATACTTTTATATCAACTTTGAACCAGTGTACGAGAAGTGGTGTAGGGTTTTCTGCCTAAGCAGGGGTTTAGACTAGAAGACCTCCAAGGTCCCTTCCAACTCTTTTATTCTGTTCTGTTCTGTGCTATGCTCTGCTATACTATACTATAACTATACTATAACTATACTATACTATTCACAAACGACAAGAAACAAAATCCCTGTTATTGCAAAATATCATGAAATCTATTCCAGAAGAAAACATATGATATTGTTTTTCAATTTTGGAAGCTTGCATATGGTGCATTAATTTTGGGTGATGAAATTTGTTGGGGGTGATAAGTGTTTTCTTTAAATATTTCCGGTGAATACTTAGAAAAAATATGACACAGATGAAGGGAAATGTTGTAGGTAGAGCATATTTTTTTTCTATACAATGTACAGCTTCTTGCAAAGTTTTATTTCCGGGCTGTCTGTTATAAAATATCAGCATCTTCCCTTTTTATTAAACCAAAAGCACAAATACTTGGAAAAAGGAAATACAAAGAATAACAAAAACTTGATTGTAAGTATAACATATAGGGGAAAAAACCCCAAATTAAGGCAGAATGTCATCCTGAAACCTGTCATCTGAAATGTTTATAAATAATAGTCATTTTTGTATAAGCAAGACAGCAACGGAGTGCTTTTGACTTCAAACAAAATAACTTAAACTTTACAAGCCACATGAATTCTCTTTTTTTTCTTTCCAAAGCAAGCATATGGAGCAAAATCTTCCAATGTCTGAGATTTTGGCAGGATTTTTTTAGCTATTGGAAGAGAAATCAATAACAAAATGCACACATTTTTCTTTGGAATTGCCCATTACAACATGGCAGACATTTCCTAACATGTAACATGACCCAATTGAATGGAGTTTCCTGCTTGAGCAGGGGGTTGGACTAGAAGACCTCCAAGGTCCCTTCCAACTCTCTTCTGTTATACTGTTATTTTCCAACTGACAGAATGGTTCTATTCCGTTTTTGGTAAATGATGCCATTGTTTCCAAAATCCAAAGTGGATTCCTGTCACTGTGAGGTGGACATTTCCCCTCTTAATGGCACTGTTTTATTTTATTTTTATTTTATTTACAGCAAATTGGCCCAGATGGTTTCTGATTTTATTTTTATTTTATTTTCAGCAAATCAGCCCAGGGAATTTGTGATTTTATTTCAGTTTTAATTTATTTTCAGCAAATTAACCCAGGTGATTTGTAAACTGGTGGGGTGAGTTAAAGGCTGGAGATGTTTATTAAGTAAGAAGTTGAAAAGGACGTCCAGCATTCAGGAGTGATAGTGAGAGAGAACTTAAACTTCAAACATTTAGATCACGTGAAGTGTTAATACCACTTTATAATGCCTTGGTAAGGCCACACTTGGAATACTGCATCCAGTTCTGGTCACCACGATGTAGAAAAGATGTGGAGACTCTAGAAAGAGTGCAGAAAAGAGCAACAAAGATGATGAGGGGACTGGAGACTAAAACATATGAAGAACGGTTGCAGGAACTGGGTATATTTAGCTTAAGAGAAAGAAGGACTAGGGGAGACATGATAGCAGTCTTCCAATATCTCAGGGGCTGCCACAAAGAAGAGGGAGTCAAGCTATTCTCCAAAGCACCTGAGGGTTGGACAAGAAGCAATGGATGAAAACTAATCAAGGAGAGAAGCAACTTAGAACCAAGGAGATAATTCCTGACAGAACAATTAATCAATGGAACAACTTTCCTCCAGAAGCTGTAAACGCTCCAACACTGGACATTTTAAAGAAAATGTTGAATATCCATTTGTCTGAAGTGGTGTAGGGTTTCCTGCCTAAGCAGGGGGTTGGACTAGAAGACCTCTAAGGTCCCTTCCAATTCTTGATTAATCATCATAGACAAATGGCTGGCAGGATGCTCAGAGATTGGGGTACATTTTGCATGGCATGCCTTACATTTTGTCTGGCATGGAGTGCCCAGATCTTTGAAAGCTTCAGACATGCTTTCTTTTGAGGATACGGTTTGGAACCTGAATGCAGGATAAATGCAAAGCAATTGAACATTGGACAAATCTTGGCTATTCTGAAGAATAGTTCCGTTACTGTGAGACCTTAGAAAACCCCATCTATTCTTATTGGGAAACTGGAATATATTTGTTCCAAAATAACTGGCTAATTATATTTATAGGTCTCTCTTCTATAATAACATAAACTATGGCAGTGTTTTGACATACAGTATATTAAATCCTATTTTACAGCAGGAGTGGGCCCCACAGGGGGGCAATTTGATTTTTAATCGGGGGCAATTTGAACCTTGTTTAAACCAAGTTAATGGCCTTTTAGGCTTCCTCTACCTGAGTAGAGTTCTTATACTATATTCTATCCTATCCTATTCTATTCCATCCCATCCCATTCTGATTTCTTATACTATATCCTATTCCATCCCATCCCATCCCACCCCATCTCATCCCATTCTGATTTCTTATACTATATTCTATTCTATTCTATTCTATTCTATTCTATTCTATTCTATTCCATTCTATATTCTATTCTATTCTATTCTATTCCATTCTATTCCCTTCTATATCTATTCTATTCCATTCTATTCTATTCCATTCCATTCTATATTCTATTCTATTCCATTCCATTCCATTCTATTTTATTCTATTCCATTCCATTCCATTCTATATTCTATTCTATTCCATTCTATATTCTATTCTATTCTATTCTATTCTATTCCATTCCAAATGAGAAATGTGCTGCAGAAGCTCACTCTTGTATGAAACCTCTGTTTTCAACCAATGTCTCTGGGTCTCACATCACCTTGAGAGCTCTTCTTGGAAAGATGGGTAGCTGTTAGTTAACTTTTTTTTTTGAAAGCGAGTGTTTCATCCCAGGAAAGAAGAGTCAAGTAATCTAAAATGATAAAGAATATCCCCAGGAGCTAGTGAAGATGCTGAGAACCATCTCAGCATTTTGTGACAGTGTGTGCTTTTTTTTTTATAGCCCTTTCTCATGCTTACCATAGTCCACTTCACTTTTCCTAGCCCTTTCCAACTGCTTGATCCTTCCTTCCTTCCTTCCTTCCTTCCTTCCTTCCTTCTTTCTTTCTTTCTTTCTTTCTTTCTTTCTTTTTATTATTTATTTATTTGTCAACAACTACAAGGAAAGCAGAATGAAAAACACATGAAAAAATGGCACAAATAAATGGATATCAATAAACAAAAACATAGCCATAAACACATAAAAAGAGTACATATCAATGGGGACAGTAGGACAGGGATGGTAGGCACGCTGGTGCGCTTATGCACGCCCCCTTAGGCACCTCTTAAGAAACACGTAAGGTCCACGGTAGACGGCTTAAGGTCAAAGGTATGGGGGTTAGAGGAACTAACAAGAGGATCAGGTATGTGCGAGGGGAACCTTTGCCTTTACTTAAGCCGCCTTGAGTCGCCAGGTGCCAATAGGTAGCAATATAAATTTCCTAAATTAATGAATATGGACCTTAAGCTGCTTCCGGTCTGTTTGCAGCTTGTAAGCAGAAGTGCAGGTTTTAAAAAGAACAGCAGGAAGAAACGGTTCGATCAGGTTTATTCATTTTGATCTAATGTGGCCTTCAAGCCAGGTATGCAGACCACTTGTTCTACGGGCTGGAGATGCCACTGAAAATACGCACTCAGTGTGTAGTTGGGACTTATTCTTGGGAAGTCAAACTGGCTTCATGTGGGATCGGTTCCACCCTGTCTGCATTTAAGATGGATAAAGGTTCTAATTTAGAAACTAAATCAGAGGATGGGTAATTTGAACAGGCTAATGATGCTGCTTTGCCTGTCTGGCTGAGAAATATGTTTAGCTTGCAGCCTTGCGAGAGGAAGGATAGAGGCCGCCTATGCTTAAAAGCAAATTTTAATTCATTGCATGGGACTCAAGACAGTTTTGTTCTGGCTGTGATAAATCTGTCCAGCACATTCTGTTATTTTTATTTGCCAGCCTGTAGAAGTTCTTTTCTATACAGAGAAGTAATTTATGGATGGAAGGGAGAATAATATAGCCAGCAGGTGCATCGGCCAGCTGGCCTTCGCGCGTGCTGGAGCACACAAAAACCAGCTGGCCAGTGCGCATGTGCAGGTATGCACATGTGCATTCTGGTTTAGGCACTCGGTGGCAAAGAGGTTTGCCATCGTTGGTATAAGATCTCCTTCCATGGGCAGTGGGTTGGACTAGAAGACCTCCAAGATCCCTTCCAACTCTATGTGCTATGAAGACTGTTTGAGACAACCAACAAAGTTGGATTTCTGATCTTTTGAGGAGGAATCCATTAGTTTCAGGATTCGAAGGGACATTTGTGCTGTGCGGTAGAGGATGTGGTCATTGGGGCCCAATGATGCCCGGCTGTCAATGGACGACCATGTGACAGCCGTGGCAAGGGGGGCATTTCACCAGGTTCGCCTGGTGCGCCAATTGCGCCCCCTATTGGACCGGAACGCCCTTCGCACAGTCACCCATGCGCTTGTGACGTCCCGGCTGGACTACTGTAACGCTCTCTACATGGGGCTCCCCTTGAGATGCACCAGAAGACTGTAGTTGGTTCAGAATGCGGCCGCGCGGGCAGTTTTGGGAGTCGCTAGATATGCCACGTAACACCTCTCCTGTGCGGGCTGCACTGGCTACCTGTAGCTTTTCGGGTGCATTTCAAGGTGCTGATTATCATCTTCAAAGCGCTCCATGGCACAGGGCCTAGTTATTTGCGGGATCGTATCCTGCCCCATACATCCCTGCGGCCGATTCGCTCACACAGAGAGGGACTCCTCCGGGTGCCGTCCACTAGGCTGTGCCAGCGGGCGACACCCAGGGGAAGGGCCTTCTCTGTGATGGGCCCGACCCTCTGGAATGACCTTCCCCCTGATATTAGAACAACCACGGACCTCCGCTCCTTCCGTAAGAAGCTCAAAACCCACCTATTTAATCTAGCCGGCCTGGCCTAATTCCAGCTCTTCCACCCCAGCCTGTATTTTTAAATTTTGGTCTTAGGCTTAGTTTTTAACTTTTATAAATTTGTACAGGGGTTTAACATTTAATTCGTTTTTAACTATATTTATGATTATTTGTAAGGTTTTTTAATTCGGTACCTGTACACCGCCCCGAGTCCCTTCGGGGAGAGGGGCGGTCTAGAAATCAAATAAATTACATTAAATTAATTAAATTAATCTAGCACTGGGGTCCCCTACTCATTTATCTCTGGAAGTTCTGTGTGTTCCATCTCTGGAGGTTTTCAAGAAGAGACTGGACAACAATTGGTCTGGCGTGGTAGAGAGTTTCCTGCTTGGGCTAGAAGACCTCCAAGGTCCCTTCCAATCCTGTTCTATGTTCTGTGTATCAGATTTAATCTCAATCTCCTGATCAGGCTCCGTTGAGTTGAGTTGCCTTTTCTTAACAGTGCTCATGGCCCAGGTTTTGTGCTTTTTATTTTACATAATTTTATATTTTATTTCTTTTTTGGGTCGTTGTACATATCGCACTTTACATAAATTTTAGATAATGTTACATTTTTGTAATTTTAGACGTCCTCTCATTTTATATAATTTTAGATACTTTCTTAGGCACCAAGTGTACCTTGCAGCCTTCACTTAACGGATTCTAATCGCACAGAGGCTTTTAAAGTTTGTTGTTAATTTTTATTTACAGCCTCTTAAGGTGAATTAATTCGGAGCACTCGGGCTCACATTACACGCACTGGACTAAGACTGTGATAGACTGTCTGGCTGACTCCTGAAAGATAAATAGGGGACGATTTGAAGCCCGGTGCTGGTTTCCATGCCCATTCATCCCGCAATTAATTTCATTTGAGGTTTAAACAGGGGAGCTGCCCTGGAGATTTTATGCACAGGTAGTGGCGTGGGAAAAAAAATCCTCCCTTTCTCACTCTGCCCCAGTCAGTCCTGAAAGCTTTACTTTCTCTTCTCCAACCTCTCTTGCATGTGTTTCAATTAAGAACCACAAATGCAATATTCTCTAATCCTATAAGCCGCCTATTACATAACCCGAGTCTTTGTATGAAACCTAATAGCCTTGGCCCAGGCCTGACATTTTTGGAATCTCTAGTTATTATCTTCCTTTTTTCTAAGGATCTGTTAAAGAAAAGAAAAGCAGTGCTGGCCTGCAGCTTTCTCACCAAGGGAACTCGCAAAAAATGAACGGGGCAACAGCTGTTGTGATGCCTCAATTAGTACCTTGGTTCTAAGCAGATACTAAATGGATGCTTGTAACGATAGTTTACTCGATTTGCAGCAATTGCGGGCTTTGCTGCTCGAGAGCTAAGATGTACAAATAGTCCTTTTGCAAAGCACTAATCATGATATATGACAACTGCAGGCGGATTATTATATGCTCAATGCTGGAAAGACCCAACATTATAGAGCCGTGATGGCAAACCACATGTGCCAGAGACATCTCTGTTGGCACGCGAGCCATCGCCCCAGCTCAGCTCCACTGCGCTTGTGCACGCACTTCCCGCTGGCCAGCTGGTTTTCTCTGCGGCGGGCATGCGGGGGTCGTATGCACAGGGGGGAAGAGGAGCACGGGAGTGTTGCATGCGTGGGGTGGGGTGAACATGCATGGGGGCAGGGCACACGGGGGGGGGGTCGCATACACATTGCATTATGGGTGCTGGCATGCACACTTTTGGCATGTGCCGACAAAAAGGTTAGCCGTTACTGCTATAGAGGAATTTTTGGTGAAGACAATGGGATTTGCAGAGATAGCTAAATTACAATGGAATACAATACAATACAATACAATACAATACAATACAATACAATACAATACAATAGCAGAGTTGGAAGGGACCTTGGGGGTCTTCTAGTCCAACCCCATGCTTAGGTAGGAAACCCTATACTGTTCCAGACAAATGGCTATCCAACATCTTCTTAAAGACTTCCAGTGTTGGGGCATTTACAACTTCTGGAGGCAACTTCTGTTCCACTGATTAATTGTTCTCACTGTCAGGAAATTTCTCCTCAGTTCTAAGTTGCTTCTCTCTTTGATTAGTTTCCACCCATTGCTTCTTGTTCTACCCTCAGGTGCCTTGGAGAATAGTTTGACTCCCTCTTCTTTGGGGCAACCTCTGAGATATTGGAAGACTGCTATCATGTCTCTCCTAGTTCTTCTTTCTCTTAAGCTAAACATACCCAGTTCCTGCAACTGTTCTTCATAGGTTTTAGTCTCCAGTCCTAATCCTCTTTGTTGCTCTTCTCTGCACTCTTTCTAGAGTCTCCACATCTTTTCTACATTGTGGTGACCAAAACTGGATGCTGTATTCCAAGTGTGCCCCCTTACCAAGGCATTATAAAGTGGTATTAACACTTCACGGGATCTTGATTCTATCCCTCTGTTTGTGCAGCCGAGAACTGTGTTGGTTTTTTTTGGCAGCTGCTGCACAAGGCTGGCTCCTATTTAAATGGTGTCCACTAGGATTGTCTTGCTTGATCAGAGAACAGACAATGCAGGCCATCCTTGACTCATAGCCATTCATCTAATGACCATTCAAAGTTGCAATGGCAGTGGAAAAAAATGACTTATGACCATTTTTCACATTTATGATTGTTGTTGCAGCTTTATGGTCACTGAATCAAAATTCGGATGCTTGGCAAGTGATTCATATTTATGACAGTTGCAGCCTCCTGGGGTCATGTGATACCCTTTTGTGACCTTTTGACAAACGACGTCGCTGGAGAAGCCAGATCCACTTAACAACCGTGTTACTGACTTAACAATTGCAGTGATTCGCTTAACAATTGTGAGAACAAAGGTCACAAAATGGGGCAACATTCACTTAACAATTGTATCAGTGAACAACATAAATTTCGGGCTCAATTGTGGCCATAAGTCGAGGACTATTGGCTATTCTCCTTTATGGTTTTATTCACCTTAAAATGAATCCTAGCTAGACTCCAGCTATACTTATTGGTGAAAATCCAGCATTACTATGACTTTACAGATCCAGATTAACAGAGTTGGAAGAGGCCTTATAGGTCATCTAGTCCAACCCCCACACTTAAGCAGGAGACCCTGCACCATTTGTGACAAATGGCAGTCCAATCTCTTCTTGAAAGTCTCAAGTGATGAAGCTCCCAACGCTTCCGAAGGCAACTTCTGTTCTATGGGTTGATTGTTCTCACTGTCAGAAAATTCCTTCTTATTTCTAGGTTGAATCTCTGCTTGATCAGTTTCCATCCATTATTCCTTGTCTGGCCTCCAGGTGCTTTGGGAAATAGCTTGACCCACTCCTCTCTGTGGCAGCCCCTCAAATATTGGAAGACTTTTGTCATGCCTCCCCTGGTCCTTCTCTTCACTAGACTAGCCATGCCCAGTTCCTACAATGTTCTTCGTATTTTTTAGCCTCCAGTCCCCTAATCCTCTTGGCTGCTCTTCTCTGAACTTTTTCTAGAGTCTCAACATCTTTTTGATAGTGTGGTGACCAAAACTGGATGCAGTACTCCAAGTGTGGTCTCACTAGGGATTTATATCTTCTTCTATCATATCTTATTGCTGGGGTGTTAAGTAGGGGTCTGAACTCCTAACTAGAGTCAAAGGAAGCCCGTTCTATAGCTGTATTGGTTCCGAAAGGCAAGAAAAATGCTGGGATTTCCCTTCCAGAAGGTCAAAAGCTGATTTTGATGACTGCATGCTTTAACCTGCTGTTTCAGTCACTTAGCAGGGCCTGCAGGAGCCTCTTCCGTAAATAAAATGCTTGTGTGACAGGCAACACCTGGGTTTTTGCCAACTGGCCTGTTGCACTTCCTCCCTGCTCAGATTTCGTTCATTCACAAGTGCGCGGATGACCTTTGTGGACAAACAAAGCAGAAGAAAGTTAGAAGTAGGATTTGAAGGTGGCATTTTATAGGACACGTTTCCTTATTTTTTCAAAACGAATTCTGTGCTTGGGCTTGCTGTGAGGCTATCTAATGTTTTGGAAACCCAGTCAGCCTTTGAAGAGAGGTGTTGGTAGCTGAAGAAAGAGTCCCAGATCCAAAATCTAAAATAGATTAATATATTCTCCCTTGCTGCAACGATTAAAAAATGCAATATATTCGCATTAGGTTAAATATGTGGCTTTCCTCGTAATGCACCAGCTAGAAAAGAGTAAAATCCACAGAACCTGACTCCCAATATAACTCATGTGGCCAAACTTACTAACGTGCATCAGATGTGGTGGCTCAATAGTTAGAATGCAGTGTTATAGGCTGACCCTGCCCACTG
This sequence comes from Natrix helvetica, assembly GCF_964273705.1. Classification (NCBI taxonomy): domain Eukaryota; kingdom Metazoa; phylum Chordata; class Lepidosauria; order Squamata; family Natricidae; genus Natrix; species Natrix helvetica. The sequence continues at coordinate 7,224,435 of NC_138562.1, forward strand.
CCAGAAGTTCGATTCCGACCAACTCAAGGTTGACTCAGCCTTCCATCCTTCTGAAGTTGGTAAATGAGGAGCCAGATTGTTGGGGCAATAGGCTGATTCTGTAAACCCCTTAGAGAGGGTTGTAAAACACTATGAAACAGTATATAAGTCTAAGTGCTATTGCTATTTCCAATATTTTGCCATTTGATAATCGATTACTTTGGATTTTAATGCTTTGGGATTCAGGGGTCTGGGGTCATATTTTCCCGCATCTCTTTCTGCAAAACTTTCAGAGTTTGTTGCAAAAATCAAATCCAGAAAGCACATACAGATAACTGATGCATCAGGATTCATTTAAATAAGAAACTTCTTTATATATAAGAATATAGATACAATACCAGCAGCAGAGAACAGTTTCAGTTCAGTTCAGATCAGCAGACAAGTCCAGACTAAATTAGTTTCTGTTTCCTTTTTCACAGCACCCAGAGCTGCAGTTAAGGCACAGCTAGACTCCAAACTTACATTTCTGTTTTCCAAACAAGCCCCATTGCCTGACCTGTTACCATGCCTATTCATTGGCTGACCTTGTTACCATGTCTCTGCCGCTTCATGAATATTTTGACAGGAGGGCTTGGGAGATGCTGTGTGATTTATATTGGTCCAGTTTGAATAAATGTTATTATATTGTATTGACCAGTGGTGGATTGTTTTTACTACTGGTTCATGTGCTCCCATGTGTGCCTGCACATGCGCACAATGCTTCTGCACATGCGCAGAGGTATCTGGCATGGGTGGGCGGAGCCTCCCACTGCCGCTACTACTGGTTCGTCCAATCCATGAGCAACCCACCTCTGGTACTGACTTATTTTGGACAAGTGGAAGACCAGTGAGAAGAGGCCAGAAGTATTTTTTGGGTTCATCGCAAGCTGAGATTCGGTGTCCAGTGTTAGATGACCCAGATTTTGCAACCGAATATAACTTGTCCATCCAATGAATGTTTTAGGAGGAAGATGAGTTAGGGCTAGAGGTGCCAAATTGTTAACTTTTGTTCTTGTTTCCTTTTTTTTTTTTACAGGGTGGGAAGAAATTTTACCATGGAGTCTGTGGAGGTCGCGATTGTACAGCCGGCTGCAAGTGCTTCCCCGAGAAAGGGGCTCGGGTAAGATGAGATGCTCCTAACCTTTATTGTCACTTTTTTTCTGTGAACACACCGGCACACATTTAAAAAATGAAATTCTGATGCCCACTCTTAAAAGAAAATAAATATACGTATAACTATACGCATACATGCACACATATATACATATGTTATATAAGCATATCTCAGTGTTCAAAGCTTTTATTGTCATTGTGCATCATGTACACAACAAAATTGGTTTAACCTCTACTGGTGCAGTCTATACAAGAATACAAGACAACACGAATATTATAAAGAATAATTATTATACAAGTAGTTAGGGGGGAAAACGACTAGTCATACGCTTCCATATGCACGTCGTATTCTGTGCAACATGCATATTACTCTGGTGTATAATTTTATATTATGGAATATACAGATTACATAGTACACTGGCACCAGTGAAATTTGTGGTATTAATCTGTTTACACAGAATATATATACAGTACATACATAAAGGTAAAGATTCCCCTCGCACATATATGCTAGTCGTTTCCGACTCTAGGGGGCGGTGCTCATCTCTGTTTCAAAGCCGATGAGCCAGCGCTGTCTGAAGACGTCTCCGTGGTCATGTGGCCGGCATGACTAAACGCTGAAGGCGAACGGAGCGCTGTTACCTTCCCACCAAAGATGGCTCCTATTTTTCTACTTGCATTTTTTTACCTGCTTTCGAACTGCTAGGTTGGCAGAAGCTGGGACAAGGAACGGGAACTCACTCCGTTGCGCTAGGGATTTAAACCACTGAACTGCTGACCTTTCTGATTGGCAAGCTCAGCATCTTAGCCACTGAGCCACTGCGTCCCTTATATACATATACATATACATACACATACACACACACACATATACACACACACATACATATATTCATACACACACACACACACACACACATATATATATATACACACACATACATATATTCATACACACACACACACACACACACACACATACATACACCAGGGGTTGTAACACAAATACATACTATTTCCCTGGCTCAGCTGATAAGGAGGAGAGCCTGTGGCTTAGTGGCTAAGACTCCTGCCTAATATGTAATACAGCCCAGGTTCAAATCCCAGTAAGGGTATGGCTAGCTGATGAGAGCTAAATAGCTTGAAATAGATCTATACTAGTCTCCCTTTATTTATTTATCAGCACAAATACAACACACACACACACACACACACATATATATATGTGTGTGTGTGTGTGTGTGTGTTGTATTTGTACTGATTAAAAATAAAATTTTAAATATGGTTTTCTGCCTGCATGGTCTTCTGTGATGAGCCGAAGGACAGAAAGAGGGAGTAGTGACCTTCCTAAATATGGGCATACCAGGGGTTGTAACACAAATACATACATACATACATACATACATACATACATACATACATACATACATACATACACACACACACACACACATATATTCATACATACATACTTACATATGTATATACACTGGACACACATAGTCCATTTTGAATACATAACAGAAAAAAGTCAATACTGTGGACCAATGTCAAGCAGGGCTTATATGCCACGTCCTGGAAAAGGGGAAGTGAAGTTCTAATAATCTTAAAATGGTAAGTGGCTCCTTTTGAGTCTGATGAAGAGGAACAGCCTTCGCCCTCATTCTGGCCTTGGAGAAAACAAGCACACCCTTAGTATTTTGCCTGGAGCATGAGGGCAAGAGCTGTGAAGGAGAAAAGCTGAATCCAGCCAACGCTTGAGAACTTCCCATGGACGGCCTGCAATCCATCCACAGAGATTTCAGCGAAGGCAGCCAGTGAGCAGGGGAAAAGAATAACCTTGATTAATTTGCACGGACATAGGAAGTAGTACATGATTTATAAGTCTCTGGGAAGTCAATTCTAATGCAGGTCATAACTCTTCCTGTTACTGAGCGGATTCCCTCCTTCCTCTGTTGGCAGCACTTACAGCTCGCTGCTGCTTGGTGGGTGGGCTGAAACATTCGGTGTAAGCAATGAGATGTTCTAATGGACCATGTTGGTCTATTTCAGAGATAAGGGGGGGAAATGTAGTTTTCTGGTATGTAGAGCAGCTAGAATGAGCCCCAGACTCCTAACTCTGGGAGATACACAAGCAGGACACAACTCCCCTCACACTTCACTTTAATTCTCTCTGACAGTTGTCAGATTGACGGGTGAGCTTCCCTGTCCAGTCGTGACCGATTCTAGAGTAAGGTGCTTATCTCCATTTCTTGGCCAAGGGAGCCCAGTGTTGTCCGAAGTCATTTTCTGTGGTCGTGTGGCCAGCATGGCTATTCATCGAGGCACATGGGACAATGTTACCTTCCCACCGAAGTGGTACTTGTTTATCTATTTGCATTTGCATCAGAGGTGGGTTCCTCCCGGTTCGGCCGAGTAGGTAGTAACAGCCTGTCACGCCCCTGAGCTGGTTCTATTGGTGGTGGCGCCATATTGATTTTCAGTTCTGCGCATGCCTAGACATTTTTTTGCATGCTGAACCAGCAGTATTGCCAGTAGCAACTCACCCCTGATTTGCATGCTTTCGAACTGATGGGTGGGCAGGAGTTGGGGCAAGGAATGGGAGCTCACCCCGTTGTGTGGTACTCAGGTCTCAAATCTGGGCTGCCAGCTTTTCAGCTGACAAGATCTTTAACCACTGAGCCATCATGGCCCAATGGTACCATGCTATTATTCCATGAAGTTGCTCAACCCCCTTGTAAAAACCTTCCCAATTGGTGGTCATTCCTATCTGATATGGTTGCAAATACCTTTATTGTCCTATAGACAGATTCCAAAAATCTATCCTTGTTTTTCTTTTCTTTTGGTAATTTCTTCTGAATGTTCATTTTTTAAGAAGTGTTCTGGGATCCTAGATTCTTAACTTTCTGGGAAGCAGAGAGAAAAAGTTCCTATAACATTTTCCCAAATGCAACATTGGTGTCATTTTGCCTGGGTTTTCCACCTGCTTGATTTCAAGTATAAATGACTGTTTTCTAAGTTTGGCTGGGGCAGTGTTGGGTTAAAAGCAGAAATTCCTGATCTGTTCCCCACAGCATAAAAATGGGTGGATCCCAGCATTGGTGGTCTCTTGATTACAATTTAGTAATACAAATGTACAAATGTATCTACTGGATTACTGTCAGCCAGACCTTTTAACCCCTTCTTCCTAGTGGAAATGGATCCTATTAAGTTTGGAGTTGCCACCCGTTGGAGTGAATTCGATTTTGCTATTGTTTCTGGCCATATTTTTCCATTTTTCAACTCTGAATCTCATTAAATATCCGAATATCTTAGATACTCCTTAGAGGTATCTCAGAAGAAAAAAAATATTGTTATTCTACCAACTCTTACCAAACATCATCCTTCTTGCGTTAAAGTGGATTAAAATCTCCATTCACACGAATGTATACACCAATGTCACTCTTCCTGCAGCTCATAAGCCTATGACTGGATTTAAATATTGCTGTTGCGGGATTGTGTTATGGGAATCCAGGTTGCAGGGTTTTACGACCACAACTTCCACCTTCGTGTGTCATGCAAAGCCAGACAAATACGATCAATTTACACCAACTGCAAGATAGTCCAATAATATTTATGTGTTTTGTGGGTGTGTCATACTTTGATATGCATACACACATCTCTGAAAACTTTTTGCAGTAACCAATTAGGGCATCTGAAGTTAAGGTAAAAGTAAAGATTTCCCTCGCACAAGCATGCTAGTCGTTCCTGACTCTAGGGGGCGGTGCTCATCTCTGTTTCAAAGCCGAAGAGCCAGCGCTGTCTGAAGACATCTCTGTGGTCATGTGGCTGGCATGACTAAATGCTGAAGGCGCACGGCACGCTGTTACCTACCCACTAAAGGTGGTTCCTATTTTTCTACTTGCATTTTTTACGTGCTTTCGAACTGCTAGGTTGGCAGAAGCTGGGACAAGTAACGGGAGCTCATTCCATTACGTGGTGCTAGAGATTCGAACTGCCGAACTGCCGACCTTTCTGATCAACAAGCTCGCATCTTATCCACGAGCCACTGCGTCCCAGCAGTTGAAGTTACACAATAATAAACTCATGTCTTTCTTAGAACTGTTTATCTGGAAGAATCATTCATATGTATGTAACCTGGTGAAGAGTTCTAGGAAATGCAGCAATTTTCAATGATTGCACAACTTGGGTTGGCTGTGTAAAAACATTTATCACATTATATTCTTTTTCTCATTGCCAAGAAGCTTGTTTTTTATGATTCCATATAGATATCTCAACATGTACTAACTCTGCATCCAAAATGCGTTTCATGTTTCTTTCCAGACATGTCTGGATCATTAGCCTTCTTCTCTTGATGTAAGGCAGCTCCTTTCTAATCCAAAGAGAGGCCCAATCAGAGAAGAGGCCAGGAGGTTATGAGCCAGCAATGTGCGGCGGCAGCCAAAAAAGCGAATGCAATCCTAAATTGCATTAACAGAGGGATACAATCAAGGTCAAGGGAGGTACTACTACCACATTGTAAAGCCCTAGTAAGGCCACACCTAGAATACTTCATCCAGTTTTGGTTACCACACTATAAAAAAGATGTTGAGACTCTAGAAAAAGTGCAGAGAGGAGCAACCAGGATGATTAGGGGAATGGAGACTAAAACAAATGAAGAACGGTTGCAAGAACTGGGTAAGACTAGTCTAGTGAAGAGAAGGACCAGGGGAGACATGATAGCAGTCTTCCAATATTTGAGAGGCTGCCACAAAGAGGAGGGGGCCAAGCTATTTTCCAAAGCACCCGAAGGCCAGACAAGGAATAATGGATGGAAGCTGATCAAGGAGAGATTCAACCTGGAAATAAGGAGGAAGTTTCTGACAGTGAGAACAATCCACCAATGGAACAGAGATTGGCTTCAGAAGTTGTGGGAGCTTCATTACTGGAGGCGTTCAAGAAGTGATTGGACTGCCATTTGTCAGAAATGGTGTCTCCTGCTTGGGCGGAGGGTTGGATTAGATGACCTACAAGGTCCCTTCCAACTCTGTTAATCTAATCTATTTTTTTGATAAGGTCCTCAGGTTCAATAGGATCTGGGATCCATAGAAAAAAATATTTATAGTCCAGGATTGAACAGTGAGGTGGTGTTACCTAGTTTGGTAATGAAATGTCTGAAAGAAAACCACCAAGCCCAGAGAGCATCAAGGATCCCACAAATATGGTGGAATTTGAGGTAGGCCAGGAACTTCCCCAAAGTATCCTCTGAATGGGTAGAGAAATCCTTGTTCTCCTGGGAATTCCCATGCAGGATGACGAGGTGGCCCAATTTTGTATCTGCTGTCAGACTTTGGTGCTGTGCGATGGCTTAGAAGTAGGATTTGAATATTACATAGTACGCTGGTACTAGTGAAATTTGTCATATTAATCTGTTTGCACAGATTATATATACATACATAAAGGTAAAGGTTCCCCTCGCACATATGTGCTAGTCGTTCCCGACTCTAGAGGGCAGTGCTCATCTCTGTTTCAAAGCTGAAGAGCCAGCACTGTTCAAAGACCTCTCCATGGTCATGTGGCCAGCATGACTCAATGCTGAAGGTGCACGGAACGCTGTTATCTTCCCACCAAAGGTGGTTCCTATTTTTCTACTTGCATTTTTTATTTGTTTTAGAACTGCTAGGTTGGCAGAAGCTGGGACAAGGATCGGGAGCTCACTCCGTTATGCGGCACTAGGGATTCAAACTGCTGAACTGCTGATCTTTCTGATTGGCAAGCTCAGCATCTTAGCCACTGAGCCACTGCGTCCCTTATATGTGTGTGTGTGTGTGTGTGTGTGTGTATACACACACACACACACACACATATATGGGACGCAGTGGGGAGGGAGGTTTCATCATTTTTATAACATCTTCCTTCTCCCATCCCAATGATTATACAGCTGGAGATGTCCTCCCACTGCCAGAGGTCACCATCCTGGAGAGCAGGGAGAACATTCTTTCCACCACCAATAAGCACAGGAGGATAGGTGTTGATTGTACATTTTGTGCCGAAGGAAATCTCCATGGTCCCTGGGTGTGGAAGAACTTGAGGAAGAGAAACAGTGGTCAGTTGAAGTTGAGCTTTGATGGGATTTCCAACTCTCCAACTGCCACATCTGATTTTCCACTCATTTATCAATCCCCCTTTTGACCTACAACTTGATGCAGCCTCATAGTCCCTGGATTCTCCTCCACCTGACATTCTTGAGTAGTTCCCGTACAAAGAGAGAGAGAGAGAGAGAGAGAAAGAGGGAGACATCTGGAAGACTGTATTTTTAAAAATTATTTATTTATACTGCTTCTTAAAATAATAACAGAAAAAAGGAAAGAAACAGCATGTTAACCTTCCCCCCAACTATGCTGTTTCAAGAGGTTAAAAGATCAGGATTGCGCTATGCAGATTCACCCACACAGCTAGTGAGTCTGACTTGTACATAATGAAGGGTGGCTAAGTGAGCTATACAAAAGCAATGTGTGTGTCTTTTAAACCAGGGGTCTCCAACCTTGGTAATTTTAATCCTGGATGACTTCAACTCCCAGAATTCTAAACCAGGGGTCTCCAACCTGGGGGAATTCTGGGATTGGAAGTCCTCCAGGCTTAAGCTGGCTGGGGAATTCTGGGATTGGAAGTCCTCCAGGCTTAAGCTGGCTGGGGAATTCTGGGATTGGAAGTCCTCCAGGCTTAAGCTGGCTGGGGAATTCTGGGATTGGAAGTCCTCCAGGCTTAAGCTGGCTGGGGAATTCTGGGGAATTTTTTTCCCATGTTTTATTTATTTTAATTTTATTACTTTCCATTTCCACCAAACAGTTTGAGATCTGGGTACAGTTATTTAAACAATCATAATCCACAGATTTGTTATTATATTCATCACAATAATATTAGTATCACTATAATATATCAATATAATTACAATAATACATAACATCTTCCTCATCAAATTCTCTCCACATTAACCACATTTTTTATATCCCCTCCTCTCTAACTTCTGTTTCTAGTGTCGAACCATTGATTAAACACATCCCACGTCAGAAAATGTTCAGTTTCTTCTTTATCCTTAATAATTAGCATTAATCTGTCCATTTCTGTACATTCTAATATTATCTTACTTACTTTCTCATCTGACAGTATCTCATCATTTTTCCACTGTTGTGTAAATACAATTCTAGCTGCAGTTAGTATATGTAAAACCAGATGTATAGTCTTTTTATCTTATTTTTCCAGTAGAATGCCCAACGAAAATATCTCAGGTTTCAAATCAATATCATTTTTTCCAACCAAGTATGCATTTTCGTCCAATATTTTTTAGCTTTTACATTTTATTTCTAATTTCCAATTGACTTCATGCACGGGCTGGACAGGGACAGCCAAAAAGCCAGATGTGGCCAAGGGGCTGTAAAATGCCCGGGACTGCTTTATTGGTTTAGCTTGTTTGGTAACATCAACCAGTTGTGATATTATTCAAGACACACTGATTCAAGGCGATGTTGAAGACCTATTTTTTCCCTACAAAAGGTCTTCAGCCTAGAACTGGATTCACACATTGAGTTCAACTCTAATATGTATTTTGGGGTTGGCTTGCCCTGATGTGTGAACTCAGCTGCTCTTGGTCTATTTTTCCCCTCCTCTGGCTCTTTAATTTTTAATCTCTGGCAGAATCTCAGTGATCAGTGATGAAGGAGAGGATTGAGGTCCTAGAATAGAATAGAATAGAATAGAATAGAATAGAATAGAATAGAACAGAACAGAACAGAATAGAATTTGTCTTTGGTGCAGATGCTCTCAGTGCACATAAAAAGACAAGATACATTTGTCAAGAATCATAAGGTACAGCATTTAATGATAGTCATAGGGTACAAATAAGTACAATCAATATCAATATAAATCATAAGGATACAAGCAACGAAGTTACAATCCTGCAGTCATAAGTGGGAGGAGATGGGTGATAGGAAGGATGAGAAGACTAATAGGAATAGTAATGCAGCCTTAGTGAATGGTTTGACAGTGGTGAGGGAATTATTTGTTTAGCAGAGTGATGGCGTTCGTGGAAAAAACTGTTCTTGTGTCTAGTTGTCTTAGTGTGCAGCGCTCTATAGTGTCGTTTTGAGGGTAGAAGTTGAATCAATTTATGTCCCGGATGGGAGGGGTATGTAGATATTTCCACGGCCCTCTTTTTGACTCGTGCAGTGTGCAGGTCCTCAACGGAAGGCAGGTTGGCACTCATTGTTTTTTCTGTAGTTCTGATTCTCCTCTGAAGTCTGCGTCTGTCTTGTTGGGTTGCAGAGCCAACCAGACAGTTAATGGAGGTGCACATGACAGACTCAATGATTCCTCTGCAGAAATGTATCAGCAGCTCCTTGGGCAGTTTGAGCTTCCTGAGTTGGCACAAGTAGGTAACCAAGCAACCAAAGGGTCAGAAATGATGTGGTTGAAGATGGATTAGCAGTCATGATCCTAAGCTCGTAAAGGCAGCAAAATGAGAGAGGGGCCCACAATGTCTCCCAGGAATGAGAAAGTCACATTGAAGATCTGAAAGTGGAGAATGTGTTCCTTTGTTCCCCAAATTCAAATAGCTGGATAAGCTATGATCTTTTATGGCTGTTACATGGACAGTGTCAAGTTTCATCCATCTTGTTACTCAGACTTCAAGTTCAGTAGGCAGAGATTCAAGGACACGACTCTTTGGCAAGCTGGATTTACTTAAGTATTAGAAGAGCGGTAGGAAAGTAGAAGAATATCAACTGCCAACAACAACAAACCCCATGTTGTTTGTGCATGCATTCGAGAGAGACATCTAGATGGATGCATACATCTCCAAGTTCAAATCTTACATAATGGACCTGTGTGATCATAGTCTGTTGGCATCTAACCTTAGATCTTCTAGTCTTCACACATGATGTCCTAACATAGAAAACTGTAATTTATTGATTAAACAATCATTGGATAGATTTGTTCAATCCCCTAAACCATTAATCATGTTTTGCAAAGCAGAAATGCTTTGTGCATTCTACACAATAATCTGAAGCCAGGCAAGTCACATTAGCATGAAGTGTGACTAGAGTTCTAGTTCTGTTTATTTATTTTTTAATTACCTGCATTGGTATATCATCCCTACTTTAAGATTCTGGCTGATTTGTGAAGTGCAACAAGTAAAATACCTTATCGGCACAACTGTAAATTTTGTACTTTCATGGAAACAATATAGATCTGCAAGTAGAGGGAAGAGTGAGGACTATAGTTAGAAGCTTTCAATCAGAATAGAGCTGGAAGGGACCTTGGAGGTCTTCTAGTCCAACCTCCTGCTCAAGCGGGAGACCCTATACCATTTCACACAGCTTTCTTAAAACCTCCAATAATAAATAGCAATATCAATTTTACTTAGACACATACCACTTCACAGTGATTTACAGCCCTCTCTAAGTGGTTTACAGAGTCAGCACATTACCCCCAAAATCTGGATCCTCATTTTACCAAACTTGGAAGGATGGAAGGTTGAGTCAACCTTGAGCTGGTGAGAATCGAACTGCTGAACTGCTGGCCATCGGCAGTCAGCAGAATTAGCCTGCAATACTGCATTCTGAAAATGAGCTGCAGTGGCTAAAACACTGAGCCTGTCGATCAGAAAGGTCGGCGGTTTGAATCCATAGCGCTGCATAATGGAGTGAGTGCCCCTTACTTGTCCCAGCTTCTGCCAACCCAACAGTCAAAAGCATGTAAAAATGCAAGTAGAAAAATAGGAACAACCTTTGGTGGGAAACAACGTTCTGTGCTCCTTTGGTATTTAGTCTTGCCGGCCACATGACCACGGAGACGTCTTCGGACAGCGCTGGCTCTTCGGCTTTGAAACGGAGATGAGCACCGCCCCCTAGAGTTGGGAACGACTAGCACATACGTGCGAGGGGAAACTTTGCCTTTACCTTACTGCATTCTAAGTACTGTACCACCATGGCACCTACAACTTCTGAAAGCTTTGATTCAGATATTCTGATATCCTGCAAATTAAACTGCTCATCCCCTTTTGTTGCGACCTAAATCCTTTCACAAGCCATTTCTTTCTGCTACCTGTAGCATCAATCCCTTGCCATGTTCCTCTTTTATGAAACATTCTTGAGTCTTCCTGTTTTTCTTCTGTGGTCTTTCAAATACAGTCATTGTTGCCTTTTTAAAAAAAAAAATCCTGGGGAAAGATTGCCAGCCCGCCCCTATCCCTTGAGATAATATTTTCTCACTATTAGAGGCTTCTAATCAGTAACAAATGTTAAATCTTTCCTATATTTGTCAGTGGGGTATTAATCAAGCAAATGAAAGTCATGTTTTCCTTCCCATGGGTACATCTGAGGAATATTTCCCTGGGGGAGAAATAGGATCGAAAAAACTTCAACATTGAGCCATCTTCAGCATCTGTGAAGTGTTACTTGACATGTCTAGAGCAAAACGTCAGGTGAAAATGAGGTAATAATAAATCACAAAAAAACAAGGACTTGGCTGGTGTTATTTTTAGTAAGTACCATTAAGACCCAAACTTTATCATTTGCAAAAATTATGTAGCCAAGTGGGACATTAAGTAATTGGTGTCCGTTTCTCTGCTCCCACGCATACAGCAGCTCTCACCATGGATTGAACAATAAAACATGGAATGCTGCAGCTGTTGCCCAGTCCTTCAAGGGAAATTGTACAGTTAGAATTAAACCTGTAGGTTGTGGCAGGTTTGCAAGTTTAGGAGGAGTATGTTTGCTGAAACATCTTCAGGGTGGAGTTTTGATGTCCTAAGTTCGCTCTCAAATATCTGGGTATTATTTTGGTCAAAAAGGCTCACGCGTTGGGACTTGGGTGAATCATAGGGCCTTCAAGGAGACAATAATGTAGAACATTGAATTCTTCAGAAAGCAGTGGTCTTTCCCAAAGAAATGTAGCAACTGTTTTTTGTATTCCTATTTCGCATGAGAAGCCACCTGGATGAGGGTGGACCTTAAGACATCTGGACGTTGTAAGATGGGCATTCAGAGCAAGGGAAATGGTAACCATCTTCCAGTATTTGAGAGGTTGCCACAAAGTGGAGGGGGTCAATTTATTCTCCAAAGCACCAGAAGGCAGGACAAGAAACAAGGGATGAAAACTAATGAAGGAGAGAAGCAACCTTGAATTAAGGAGAAATTTAGAGTTAGAACAATTAATCAGTGGAACAGGTTGCCTTCAGAAGTTGTGGGTACTCCATCACTGGAGGCTTTAACAGAGTTGGAAGGGACCTTGCATGTCTTCTAGTCCAACCCCCTGCTCAGGCAGGAAACCCTACACCACTTCAGACAAACGGATATCCAACAAGATTTGATTTAAAACTTCCAGTGTTCACAACTTCTGGAGGCAAGTTGTTCCATGCATTAATTGTGCTCACTGTCAGGAAATTTCTCCTTAGTTTTAAGTTGCTTCTCTCCTTGACTAGTTTCCACCCATTGCTTCTTGTCCTACGCTCAGGTGCTTTGACTATATAAAATATAGAATAATTTTCTACTGTTTCATGCTGCTGAATTTATGTGATGTGAATCATGTGACACCCCACTTTTTAATAAATGATCAAGAAACCTTTATTAATTAGGACCTGCTTCCTCCCATAAGATATACAAAGTTGAAAGGTAGCAACAACGTAAGTGTTGCATATAGATTTTACTCAAGCTTAGCTTGTTGATACAAACTATAAGACCTGGATCTTTGAATACAGCCGAAGGCAAAGTCCTTCCTGGAAAACATTTTTTTTTTGTGTCATTTAAAACCAAGAACCCCCAAATCATAAGTACTAAAAAAACTTTTGTTGCTCTTTGGGCTATTTCTCCTTCCATGTCAGGTTATGATGGACCTTCCAATTTTCCCCGCTGTTAATCATTCAAAGATATAATATTTGTTAACCAATATTAAGCTTTGCAGATGTTCTCATCACCCAGATCCCAGTTTAAAAGAAACGAGAAACCTGCTCCAAAATAATGACTGAAACAGATTCCTGATTTTGCACTTTAAAAAAAAATAAGATTATTAAAAATATTCACCGAGAATTAATGTCCATAAGAAAAAAATTGGCTACAGAAGTATAGTTGTCATCTTGTACCAATTATCTGGACATATCTCTAACAATCTTTGGACCATTGTATTTACTCCTATACTTAACAGTGTTGCACCCAGGTAAACCAGGGAGTGACCCCAACAATCTGAGAACATGTATGTTATTTTCCACTTTTAATGTCAATACTTTTTAATTGTATCTTAATGTCAGTACTTTTTAACATATTGTAAAAACTAATGTGTATTGCTGGTCTTTGACTGTAATAAAGTTTTACTTACTTACTTACTTACACTGAGAATTAATAAAGCTAACAACCAGAACTATCTGTCATTATATTTCTCCCCAAAGACTGAAATTTTGCCAATTCAAACCCTATATATCCGTGATGGTGAACCTGTGGCATGCAGAGCCATCTCTCCAGGCATTGCCCAATGCTCTTTTGGATTCCAGGGTGTGCATGTGTTGGTCTTCGCACTGGAAACTGGAAGAGCAGCTCCCCAACACGCATGCATGCGCCAGGAAGCTGAGCTTCCGGTTTCCGGTGTGCGCATGTGCGCTGGGCAGCTGGTCTTCATGCACGTACGCACAACAGAAATCAGAAGATCAGGTGGCCAGCACATATGCACCCCAGGCAGCTGCTCTTCCGGTTTCTGACCCTCCCCTGCGCCTGCACGCTCCTGTTTCAACACTTGGTGCTAAAAAGGTTCACCAACACCGCTATATATATAATACAAAAGGAGATCAAATGTCAGTATAGATATTCTTTTAGTTTGATTTCCCCATTTTATGTATACATGCATGTTTATATGTGTATTTTATTAATGCATATTTTAAATGCGTGCTTTTATTAATTCAACATAAAAAATATACAGTTATGATTAAAAAAAGAACTAAAAAACTTTTTAAAAAAGAGAAAAGTATAGTACAAACGATTTTATATTAATTTCAGCAAGTCCTTTCTGTTAAGAAAGAAAAAAACTATTTTGAAGTTTTACGTGACTGGCACATAATTTTTAATCAAGATGCAAAACATCTCCATTTAATGATCTGCCTAGAATATTAGGCTTTTTACCCTTTATTTTTAATACGTTACTTTTTTAGGAGTGGAAATATTAATGAGCTCTATTTTGTAAGGGTGCACCAGGCAGAAGTGTTTTCATCCCTTCTAAAAGCGACAGAATACTTTCATGGACCAAAATCAAGGAAAACCCAGGTTTTTTGGCAAAAGGACAGTTCTCCTTGCCATGCAGCTGCCTGCATATGGTTTATCAGTGCTGAAACAAATTTCAAAATCTTTCCCATACAAAAATGAGGACCTCTCCAAGGGTTTTGTAGTTTGCAAACTTCAAGCTTTGGAGTGAGGCCAAACTACTTCTGGAATGCCATCTGTTGCTTTTCAAGAGGTTTTTGCAAGGCTGACCCTGCTTGTGATTTATAGAATAGAATAGAATAGAATAACAATTGGAAGAGGCCTTGGAGGTCTTCTAATCCAACCCACTGCCTAGGCCGGGAACCGTACACCACTTCAGACAAACATCCAACAACTTCTTAAAAACATCCAGCGTTGGAGCATTCACAACTTCTGGAGGCAAGTTGTTCCACTGATTCATTGTTCTAACTGTCAGGAAATTTCTCCTTGGTTCTAAGTTGCTTCTCTCCTTGATTAGTTTCCACCCATTGCTTCTTGTTCTACCTTTAGGTGCCTTGGAGAATAGTTTGACTCCCTCTTCTTTGTGGCAACCTCTGAGATATTGGAACACTGCTATCATGTCTCCCCTAGTCCTTCTTTTCATTAAACTAGAAATACCCAGTTCCTGCAATCGTTTTTCCAATGTTTTAGCCTCCAGTCCCCTAATCATCTTTGTTGCTCTTCTCTGCACTCTTTCTAGAGTTTCCACATCTTTTCTACATCGTGGTGACCAAAACTGGATGCAGGATTCCAAGTGTGGCCTTACCAAGGCTTTATAAAGTGGTATCAACACTTCACATGATCTTGACTCCATCCCTTTTTTGATGCAGCCTAGAACTGTGTTGGCTGCTGGTAGATGAACTGAGTAGATCCAAAGGGACACCAGAACCTTTGCCTGGAGAAAAACAATTGATTTGTTTTGGGGGAAAAGAAGGTAGAAGGTAAAGACTATATGCCCAGGCGCACAGAACACAGTTATCTTCCCACTGAAGTGGTATCTATTTATCTACTCGTATTTGCTTGCTTTAGAACTGCTAGGTGAGCAGGAGCAAGAACGGGAGCTCCCTCCCTCATGTGTTGCTCGAGTCTCGAACCCAGGCTGCCAACTTTCCAGCTGACAAGCTCGGCATCTTTAATCATTGAGCCATCGTGGGCCCCCCAAAAGGAGGAGAGGATGCACACTAAATTCGTAATTGCCTTCACAGGTGTCTTTTGGTCTGCTTTGCAGTCAAGGAAGGACAAGGAAGGAAGGACAAGATAGATAAGGAGACCAAGCAGGAGTCCTAAATAAAGGTAGTCCTTGACTTACAACCATTCATTGAGCGACCATTTTGAAATTACGACAGCACTGAAAAAAAGTGACTGATGGCAGTTGTTCACACTTACACTGTTGCAGCATCCCTATGATCATATGATCAAAATCCGGATTCTTGGCAACTGGCATGTACTTATGACAGCTGCAGTGTCCCAAAGTGGGACTATGGTTTGTGTAGTTCCCAGGTGAACTGAATTCCTCAGAGGCTTTATTTAAAAACAAAAGAAAACTCCTTTTAGTTTAATTTTCATCATAACAGGTTTTTTGAAGTGGAAAGACTGAAGTCGAAACAGTTTAAGCCTTAATTAGTAGCATGATAAATTATCAGCCCTCGTACCCCAAAAATGTTCTTTCTGTTCATTTTCTGTTTCCTTGTTGGACTTCCTTTTGGATCATTCCGAGTTCCAGTAGAAGAAAAATATTCTTAATCTTTCTCTCTGTGAATATCCTGGAACAAACTTTGTTTGTTTGCTCTGAAAACAAATAGCTTCTACTTCACATAATTGGTTAATGAGCCATCTCTACTTAGCATGGACTGCTAAACTTTAGGGTTGATTAAGAGCCTCTGATATCAATCTATACAACATTTGGCTGTTCTGTTTCATCCGTAAATATCTCTGAGTCAGAGACTTTTAACTTTGGGGACCTTTATTTTTCTGTTTGTAACTTTATTTCAGCCAGAATCTAATGTCAATATACACACTTGGATTTAAAGAAGAAAATTATGTGAAACAGGCAGTGTAGATAATAATTTCCCAACAGTGGTCTTCATTAAACATTTCCCTGAATATAATGTGTTGTTGGGCTTTCGTTTCCTTGATCTCTGTTTTTCTGCACATTGTGAAATTCTGAAAAGAGTGTTTTTCTGCCATAAATGTGTTCCAGATCACTTGTAGATCTGGGAGACGTGGAATCAAAAACAGAACGTCCTTCCCTCCCTCGATCCTCAACCAGGCTCCTGTCAATGGCACGTACTTTCCTTTGACATCCGTTCCAATCGAGTCATGATAAAACTTGTTTCAGCGACTTCAGTGGGAACCGAGTTCAACTTCTTTGGTTGGGTCCCGGTATATTTCACGATCTGTGCCCTTCATTGTGTAGCAGGCGAAGGCATAATGTGACTTGCTGGTTTGGGGGGCTCAGAATTTGTAGAACATGTGTTATGGCTTAAGGTGTCATGGAAAGCCAGCCAGCTGTAGGCTTGTTCAATAAATCATCGTGAAAAAAGGCATGGCTTCGCATTGGTACGTGAATTCACTCAGGAAATAGGAAGAGGCAGAAGGAAGGGAACACATCACACGGACACAGGGTTAGCTTTTCTCCTGAAATGAGTTATTCCGAATTGATTATTGAGGACAACGACATTCTGGAACCACCCCCTGAAAGCTCCAGATGGATAAAGAGTTTAAAAGAATGCCAAAAAATCATCTGGCCAACAAGGGGTTTTGCCAAAACACTGAAAGGCAAACACAGATAGGTTATGAGGAAGTTCACCAACTACTGAGCCTGCAGCCAAATAGAATTTTAGAGTCAATTGGTTAATTCCCCACATTTTGCTCGGTTGCCAGTTGGCTCACAACAAAGATCAAGTTTATGGATATTTCTAAAAAAAAATAATGTTGGCTATCGTAATGCAAAGCATGTTTTTTTTCCAAGAGAAATAAAAATGGAGATTTTGTTGCAGATTGGAGTTCCTCCAGAGGTGGTGTTCAGCAGGTTCTCACCAGTTCTGGAGAACCGGTAGCGGAAATTTTGAGTAGTTTGGAGAACCGGTAAATACCATCTCTGACTGGTCCCGCCCGCATCTATTCTCTGCCTCCCGAGTCCCAGCTGATCAGGAGGGAATGGGGATTATGCAGTATCCTTCTCTTGGAGTGGGGAGGGAATGGAGATTTTACAGTATCCTTCTCCTGCCATGCCCACCAAGCCATGCCACACCCACAGAAATGGTAGTAAAACAATTTGAATCAGACCACTGAGTACTTCGCAATATTGCAGTGGTTTTGAGAATCTGGTATGCTTATCTATGTATGTATGTCTCTGTGTGGGTGTCTGTCTGTCTGTCTGTCTGTCTGTCTGTCTGTCTGTCTGTCTGTCTGTCTATCTATCTATCTATCTATCTATCTATCTATCTATCTATCTATCTATCTATCTATCTCTTATCTATATCTATCATCTATCATCTCTCTCTCTCCCTCTCTCCCTCTCCCCCCTCTCTCTCCAGCATATCACAGAAGTGAGTGTACCTCCTCCCATTTTGTAAATACATAAGTATATCTTTTCATGTGACAACACTGAAGAAATGACACTTGGCTACAGTGTAAAGTAGTGTGTATATAGCTTGTATAACAGTGTAAATGTGCTGTCCCCTCAAAATAATGCAGCATGCAACCATTAATGTCTATAATAAACACTTATTATAACAGATTATATATTATCTATCGATCTATCCATCCATCCATCCATCCATCCATCCATCCATCCATCCATCCATCCATCCATCCATCCATCTATCTATCTATCTATCTATCTATCTATCTATCTATCTATCTATCTATCTCTATAATCTAGCTAGCTAGCTATCATCTTCTATCTTTGCACTGCCTTAATTTTGATTAAAATGCCTTGTCATATAAATATGTTTACTTTTATGACCTTTTCTGCCACGAGATCCCTGCAGTTGTTAACTATACCATGCGGTCATTAAGTGAATCTGGTTTCCTAATTGATTTGTTGGAAGCCAGCTGGGAAGGTCACAGATGACCTGGGGGACTCCGCAATCACCATAAATGCCTGCTGGTTGCCAAGCGGTTGCATTTTGATCAAGGGACTGTGGGGATGCTATGACACTTGTAGGTGCAAGCAACTTTTTCCCACGGCCACTGTAACTTCAAACAGTTGCTAAACGGATGGTTGTTAAGTCGAGGACTACCCGTAATCCATGGGTGAAGTTGTATGCTTGCGTTTCTTCTGAAAAATGTTTGTCCTTCAAGTTAAAAAAAAGAAAAAAGGACCCTAAACAACGCATACGCGTAAGAGGAAGAATTTGAATCCCATGGACACTTTTTTAACCACTTCCAAATCCAAATCATTCAGAGCATTGGCAACAGAAATGAGGCAGAGGAATCCCGAGGGAGTATATTAATTTCACTGGGTATGATTAATAACAAGCACTGTGGTTTATGTGGTTTTCCTGAAGTTGATATTATTGGGCTCCGAAGGCCTTGCTGTGTTAGCTGGCGCGGCAAGTACAGGGGGAAAAAGTACTCCAGAGTGAAGTAACCTATTCATGGGGTCCTTTCCAGTTCCATAAATTGATGATGCTACAAATTCTTTCCAAAAGTAAGCTGCAAAGTCACCTAACAAATGTACGTTCCACCTTGAAATGTATCGAGGGGCTTGTAATATTTCCTTTAAAGCAGGGTTTCTTTAAATGTCCTGGAAGTCTCATGAAGACTCTTTTCAGGGGTCCATGAAATAAAAGCTACTTGCCAGGTATAGGAAGATATTTTCAAACATCTAAAACAAGGTCATTTACTCACTATTATTATTTTTTTGGTTAAAAAATAAGGTTTTTTTCATGAGAAATCATTTCTTTATGCTAGTATCGAATAGGTTTGTAATGGGACACGGTGGCTCAGCGGCTAAGATGCTGAGCTCGTCGATCAGAAAGGTCGGCAGTTCAACAGTTTGAATCCCTAGCGCCGCGTAAGGGAGTGAGCTCCCGTGACTTGTCCCAGCTTCTGCCAAACTAGCAGTTTGAAAGCACGTAAAAATGCAAGTAGAAAAATAGGAACCACGTTTGGTGGGAAGGTAACAGCCTTCCATGCACCTTTGGCGTTGAGTCATGCTGGCCTCATGACCACGGAGACGTCTTCAGACAATGCTGGCTCTTTGGCTTTGAAATGGAGATGAGCACCCCCTAGAGTTGGGAACGACCAGCACATATGTGCAAGGGGAACCTTTACCTTTAATAGGTTTATTATTGTGTTTACATGATTTCATAAAGGAAAGGAGAAATGATGATGATTCACTGATGACGTTACCTAGTTGGGTAATGAAACCTCTGTATGAAAGAAACAAAGATCAGAGCAAACGGAGAACTCCTTAGTTCAACCCTGAGCTAGAGATGGTCTCTTCTAAAGGAGAAATTCCCCAACATTTCTCCATATTCCCTTTTAACAGAGGGAAGAACACTGCACCTGAAAAAAAACCCATGGAAAGAAACCTTCCCTAATTTTTCCTCGGGGTTTAATGGCAACGTGGAGAGCAGCGTACAGAATCCCTGCGAGAGTCCTCTTAAAACGTGTGACCTGCTTGTCCTCTTGGAAGAAGGACTTGGGAGTCGAATACGCAACTTGGTGTTTGAGCCAAGATTCCATTTCTGCTTCAGGCTCTTATTTTTTGAAAGGAGAGTGGAATGTCCACTTGCACTGCGCACGTAGCTACACACAGAGTAGAAGGGTTTAGCTCCAGGGCCAAAATGGAATGTTATAAGCTAACAGCTCTCTCTGGTACAACATGCGCTCACCTGTGTGAGAAAACCAAAAGTCCAGACAAAACACAAACAAAGGAGCCAGCCTTAAACAAACCACTTGAAATAATTTAAAGAAAACCAGCTCAGGTACCGTATTAAGAAAAAAAAGTAACGGAGACAGAAAGCAATAGAAACATCAAGAATGTTTTAGTTCCTCAGCCTCCCTCTTGCCAAGTATTTGGAATGAGATGCCTTGTTCTGATTTAGTCCTCCCAAAATCCTTTTTTCCATCTTTAGTATTTGCAATTTTATTTTTTGAAAATGCCACTGCAGCCTAACCCAGGTTGATGCTTGGCCTTGCAGCATGCCAACCTTCCTTTAAAGCAGTGCCCCACATTTTGGGTCCTGTGGAGCAGTGGTCACCAACTGGTGGTCCGTGGACCGCTGGTGGTCCATGAGAAAATTTTGGTGGTCCGCAGAAAAATTATTTGTATTTTTTATATTGCACTAAATACTATTTATCTTTCTAAAAAAATCCATATTAGTGGTCCGTGGGATTTAAAATTATGAATTTAGTGGTTCCTGAGGTCCGAAAGGTTGATGACAGCTGCTGAGGAGAACAGTTTTTCCATGGACTGGGGGGCTTATATCCTGCACTTGCACAGATGGGACTTTGCTTTTTTGCATGGACCGGTTCCTGGCAGGCCACGGACCAGTGCTGGTCTATAGGGCTGGTTGGGGATCCCTGATTTAAAGGCAGGCACTAAAAATCTTTTAAAATCAGGCGGATAAAGAAAACTTGGTAGATGCCAGACGAAGTCTTCATATCCAACGGGTACTTCTAGGCCAGCTCAATTAATTTTCCCAAGGGGCCATATGAGAAACGAAAAATATTTTGGAAGGTTGAACCATTGGGGCTGTGAAGGCGCATAGGCGGACATGCTATCACAAACATAATTTTTAGTCGCTTTCAAAATAAAAGCAATCCATGTGTGCTAGACAGGGATAGCCAAAGGGCTGAATGTGGCCCAGGGGTGGTAAATTGTCCAGGTCGCTCTAGGCCAGGTGTCCCCAAATTTGGCAACTTTTAAGACTTGTGGACTTTAACTCCCAGAATTCTCCAGTCAGCTATGAAGTCCACAAGTCTTAAAGTTGCCAAGTTTGAAGACCTCTGCTCTAGGCAGTAGATAGGAAAAACCTAAAGAAGTAGAAGGAGGGGCTCAACTTAACCTTCTTCTGCCTGGAGGCATCTGCACAACTATTCTGCACGAAAGGAGCCCTGGTGGCATAGTGGCTAGAATGCAGTATTGCAGGCAAACTCTGCCTACAGCCTGGAGTTCGATCCTGATAGGGCTCAAGGTTGACTCAGCCTTCCATCCTTCCAAGGTCGATAAAATGAGGACCCAGATTGTTGGGGGCAACGTCCTAACATTGTAAACTGGAGAATGCTGTAAAGTCCTATATAGGGCCGAATATGTCTAAGTGCTCTTGCTATTTTCTACCTCCATTTGTGTTCCAAAATACCACTTGGGATATTACCAGAGGTGGATTCCTACCAGTTCGGCCCAGTTTGGCCAAACTGGTAGGCGGACTGGGTCGCTGGAACTGGCAGTGACACAGGCCTGCCACATGCCTGAACCGGTTCCCTGGTGGCTGCTGTCGCCATCTTGTTTTTGAGTTCTGTGCATGCGCAGAACAATTTTAATTGAACTGGGCTCGCAGCATGCATCCGGCGTGCATACGAGCGAACCAGCAGTAAAGCCAGCCAGAACCCACCCCTGTATATTACGTGTTCAAAAGGACCTATTGCAAGTAGAATTATACTATGGTTGGGTTACTCTCTGTAATGGGAAGAAGGAGTAGCCTTGAGGAACAGGAGAAAGAGTTCCCAGACCATAATCAGATAAAAGAAATTGCAGTCTGGGGCAGAAAGGTAATCCAAGGAAGCATCTCAGACAAGACCCTCCCTATTTCTTCTGAGGTTAACGTGTGGAGGACAAACACAGATATGATTTTTAAGATTCTTCTACTAGAACCTTCTGGTAATTGTAATCTTGGCATGCATGGCATGGGTTTCCTAGTTCAGTCTACCTTGAAGTGCTGTGACTCACCAAGAAAATATGGTTGTGAAGTCAAGACAACCAAGACCTTTCCTTGTTTGGATATAATACATTTTATACCCCGAACTATTTGACCTCCTCTCCCAACTCTATATACAAACTCCTGTTTCCAAAATGAGCTATCTATCCATCATGGCCATTGTTGAGAATTTAGAGAATATAGGATGGAGAAGAAGACTTCATTAAGCTTTCAGAAAACTCAATCAGTTAGACCGGATATTGGCCACAGTTAGTTGAACGAAGAGAATATTATTTGAAGAACTGATCTCCCTCAGGGAGATGACTTCTCCCATGTAGGAAGCCAGCATTTTCTTAATATTTATAAAAGAGTTTTCTTGTTGACTCTGCACTTCAGCAGACGGATGGGTTCTTCAGATGAAGGACACCTGTGGAATTGATGGGAAAGTGTGTGTTGAAGTTCCAAGTGTATAAGAAGTTGAAGTGGAAACTTTTGTGTTTCCCCCCCTTTTTTAAATTTTTCTTGGGGATTTTGTAAGTATGGTTGCAATTTTATTGCCCTTTGGAGGTGTTGGTATATAACTCTGGTCAACCACCTAGGCTCAAAATGTATTGCTGTTTATGAGAATGACCGACTGGCCAAATAGGTCCCTTCTGTTTGTGACTTCGTTGTGTTGGAGGTTGGGAGAAGTAAACTGTTTTTCCAAGGACACCAATTTTGCATCTTTAGCATGAGAAATCTACTTAGGGGAGCCAGTGTGCCCTGTGGTAGTCATCGTTGAGTGAAATTGTTGCTTCAAAGCACATTTGCCACTTCTTGTTATATATTTCCTAACAAGAAATGCATATCTTGCATGGAGCTGTGGTGGCGAAGTGGTTAGAATGCCCAATTGCAGGCTAATTCTGCCCACTGCTAGCAGTTCGATCCTGACTAGCTCAACTCAGCCTTCCATTCTTCCAAGGTGGGTAAAATGAGGGCCCAGATTGTTGGGGGCAATAGGCTGACTCTATAAACCTCTTAGCGAGGGCTATAAAGCACTATGAATATATCTAATTACAACCCTTTTTAATGTACATGTAAATAGATGGTTACATCGTGTGCCTCTGTACCATTCTTCAGAACAGGTAGTTCTCATTTATCAACCACGATTGGAGCTGGCAACTTGACCGTTAAGATAAACCACAACTGTGGTTATGATCTTACTTCAATTTTCTTTTACTTTACACACCTGAGAGGGTTGATGATAACACTACTTTTTTAAAAAATCATTGTAATAACTACAAATAGTCTCTAAATGAGGACTACCTGTAACCTTTTTTCCTTACTCATTTTTTACAGAATCAATAGTTGGAATTCAAATTGAACTGAAAATTGGTTGAAACTGTACTCTAGAAGATTCTACTCACCCCGGGAGTTTTTGAATGCATCCTCCTGGACTTATTGAAAGGAGAGAGAGGAAGTCAGCGTAGGATTAAAAGTGAACTATTAATCCACTGCAGTTGTTTACCCAGGCACTTAGTCTGTTTATCCCTCAGTCAGTATTAACTATTTTCTAGACAATTCACAAACGTGGCTTTAATCATTTGCTACACCAGAGCGGAAATAATAGTGCCATTCTGTGCACAAGAGTACTAGGCCAGGATAGGAAATTATGATTTCTACAGGGTCTTTGACCTGCAAGTCTTTTTTAAATTTGGAGCAGTCTTTTTTAAATTTGGAATTTTAACTGAGGGTATTTTAATTGTTAATTTTAATTCTATTATTATTAGTGTATGCATTTAACGATTGTTACCTCCTCCATGTACATGTACGTGTATGTGTTTGTATGTATGTGTATATGTATTGTATGTATATGTATATTTGTATGGGTTTTTATTGTACGCCGCCCCGAGTCCTTCTGGAGAGGGAGCGGCTAACAAATTAAATTTATTCTATTCCATTCTATAACTCTGGCCATACATATTTCCCTCTTTCTTTTTCTGAGGATTAGCTTGGAAGTTTTATTTTCAAATGAGCTGTAATTCCATATCTGGTCCAAAATATAGACAATGTCTTGTTAAAACTTTGGTTAATACTAACAAATAAAGATCAAACATGCCTTTCAGTGGCGGGATTCAATTTTTTTTTACCACCGATTCTGTGGGCATGACTTGGTGGGCATGACTTGGTGGGCATGGCAGGGGAAGGTTACTACAAAATCCCCATTCCCTCCCGATCAGCTGGGACTCGGAAGGCAGAGACTAGATGGGGGTGTGGCCAGCCAGAGGTGGTATTTACTGGTCCTCCGAACTACCACTTCTGGTGCCTTTCCTTAGGAGAGGAACTTCAAGTCCACTATTTCTGATGTTACTGTTGATCTTTTCTAATTAAACTAATACCTAGTAGTGGAACTGCACTATTGTATACTTGTTTGCTTTCAAGGCAGCCATCATGGTGAAGGTGTTGAGCTTAAAAAGTGGGGGACCCCAATGGTTGACCCCCTCCCAGCCACAGAAGATCTCTGGGAGACGTTGGGCCAGCTCCTCTTTCTCAGCCCAAATGCTAGTGTTGTGTAGTGTTGTTGGTGTTGGGTTACAAGTGTGGAGCCTCAGATTCTAGTCTACCCTGCTATGGAAGCTTATTGGGTTTTAGCTCTTTGAGGAAAAACCAGCTCCAAATAGCTGGGCCATTTTATGAAGGTAAGAATTGTACAAGTTTGATGTGATGGTATGCAGAAAGGAGATGGCTCCCCAAGAAGATTGTGCTCCAAAAGACTCAGAGATAGCTCAGTACACATGCTACCTGTGACAGAAGGCAGGTACTGTAGAGACAACCTCTTCAATAGTTTCCTAATATATTGTAGCTGCAGATAGTAGAACCTCCAGTCTGAAGATTTTAACTAACAGTGTGAAATAACGAAGAAGTCAGCTTGGAAGATTGACCTTGTGTCATTCTTGGTTCAGGGCCTGAGAATTGAACTGTCTTTATTGCTAACTTTAGAGGTAAATATGGAGTCTTGGAAACTGCCAGAGGAATTTGCCACCGTTATTATTTAGGGAGTTCATTAAAAATGAGATTCTCGGAATGTTTAAATGTTTCTCACCACCTGGATTTAGCAGCCATTTATGAGATAAGCTACGTACCAATGGCTCCTTTACTATCTCTAGGTTGTTTATATTTAACATTCTTTCTATTAGCCTCCCAACCTCCCTGCAGTCTCTCACACTGGATGATTTGAAGTCCATCCCGCTCAGCACAACCTAGCTCACAGAGTTTCTTAGGGGAAAAAATATCCTGCCTTCTAATAGGTGCATTTCTCCAAGACCTGAGGTGCTCAAATTGTTTCCTGTCCATGCAGCTACTTGCTGTGAGTCTTCTTAAACCTTTAGTTTGGTGAGATGAGCGAAGGGTGAGATGTTGCCTCTGTCCTGATTGCAAGTTTTTATTTTCTTGGTTTTTATTCCCCTTTTATTATCTGTATAAATGATTCAAGACGGGGAACGTACCTAATATTCCTCCCTCTTCCTATTTTGCACACAACAAAAACCCTGTGAGATGGGTTGAACGGAGTATGATTGACCCAAAGTCACCCAGCTGGCTTTCATGCCCAAGACGGGACTAGAACTCATCAACTCCTGGTGATTGGCCCAAAGTTATCCAGCCAGCTTTCATGCCTAAAAAGGTACTAGAACTCAGTTTCATGGTCTAGGTCAGCACCTTAACCACTACACCAATCCAGCTTTCAAATTGTCGTTTGCTTGATCAAGGGTATTATTGATATTCATCATTGATATTGATATCCATCAGACAGTTTGACAATTCTAATATTGCCATAAACCATATTTCAGTTCCATCATAAAGGACCAACAGTGACTTCATTCTGTGAATGTTTGACCTCATTTGGAATGCTTTGGCATCAAACATGTATATTGAATTAGCAGCATATGCAAATCTAGGGTTTTGTTGTTGTTAGTTGCAAAGTCATGTCCGACCCATCGCAACTCATGGACAATGTTCCTCCAGGCCTTCCTGTCCTCTACCATCCTCTGGAGTCCATTTAAGCTCATGCCTACTCATTCAGTGATTCCATCCAGCCACCTCATTCTCTGCCGTCCCCTTCTTTTTGTGCCCTCAATCTTTCCCAGCGTGAGGCTCTTCTCCAGTGAGTCCTTCCTTCTCATTACGTGGCCAAGGTCTTTGAGTTTCCTCTTCAGGATCTGGCTTTCTAAAGAGCAGTCAGAGTTGATCTCCTCTAGGACTGACCAGTTTGATCGCCTTGCAGTCCAAGGGACTCGCAGGAGTCTTCTCCAGCACCATAGCATTCCAAATGGTCTAGAAAAACCTGGGTTTGATACCCAGTGTTGAGCTTGAAGTAAATTTTGCTGGGCATGAGCAGAAGTGTGAGCTGAGCTTGAAATGATGGGATTAGGCTACTTGTGCCTTCAGAGAAAGTCTCTTTCCAGCTTTATCTAGTTGCGGAGATTCATGGGGAATGAATCTTATCAACCGTGCTATGGCATCTCAACAGAAATGTCGATTTATGAGGTTGTGTATCTTTTGAGTAATTAGGAAGATTGGGTGCATGTGTACATTCTTGTAAAATTGTATTCAATTTGATCAAATAGAATTTGCCCCTGGCATCCCTGTCTGAGGAGGGAAGACTTTAAGTGAAAGTCTTTGAGAGACACACCTGCTTTTGCATTTATTGAATTATAACGCGGCAAATAAAGTGGGGGATTATCTTGTCCTTCATTCATCTTTTTACCCTCACTGGTTTTTCCATAGCAACACTTAAGGTTTTTTTTTTCGCTTTAAGAACAAAAACTCATCAATTATGGAGATTTCTTAGTGATGAGAAATGCATATTAGAGAACAACCATGATAACAGAAATCTACTAGTCCAACCCTCTAGGACAGGGGTGTCCAAACTTGGGAACTTTAAGACTTGTGGACTTTAACTCCCAGAATTCCCCAGCCAGCCATGCTGGCTGGGGAATTCTGGGAATTGAAGTCCACAAGTCTTAAAGTTCCCATGTTTGGACACCCCTGCTCTAGGAGACCCTATACCACTTCAGACAAGTGGGGTGTCCAGTCTCATCTTAAAAACGTCCAGTGACGAAGCACCCACAACGTCTGGAGCAAACCCTTCCACCGGTTACTTGTTCTCATTGTTAGGAAATTTCTCCTTAGTTCCAAGCTGCTTCTCAGCTTGATTAGTTCCCATCCATTGCTTCTTTTTCATTGCCTTCTGGTGCTTTTGAAAATAAGTTGACTCTCTCCTCTTTGTGGCAATCACTCAAATATTGGAATCCTGCTTTCAGGTCCTCCCTCCCTAGTCCTTCTTTTCTCTAGAGTAACCAAACCCAGTTCCTGCAACCATTCTTCATACACTTTAGTCTCCAGGCCTTGAATCATCTCAGTTGCTCTTTTTTGCACGCACACACACACACACACACACACCCAAAGTCTCAGCATCTTTTTTGCAATGTGGTGACCATTAAACAGTATTCCAGGTATGGACACCATCACTATGGTGTCATATTTATTTTTAGATTTTTTTTAATGCCTCTGACGCAGCAGAAAGCTATGCTGTTTGGGTTGCACACACATCCCTCTTACTCCCTTCTCCAGCTCTAAGCTGTGTCAGCCTGAAATCCCGCGAAAGAAACTCCACAGAAACTCCACGGCCATAGCCAGGTCAGTTTCAGGCCTGACACCCACCTTTTTATTATTTTTGTAAATAACTCAGAGCAATGAACAGTGCCTAATACTCCTTTCTGCTCATATTTTCCCCACAATAATAACCCTCTGAGGTAGATTGGGCTGAGAAGGTGTAACTGGTCCAAAATCACCCAGCTAGCTTTCATGTCAAAGGCAGAATTAGAACTCACTACCCCCTGGTTTCGAGCCACTAGACCAGACTGTCTCTGACTTTGTTTTTTGAGTCATTCTTGATTCCTAGTGAGTACAATAATAATAATACACGTGTAATAATTCATGGGTAAACAATAGATACAAACTCCAGGTAAACCGCTCCAAACTCAATTGCAGAAAATACGACTTCAGCAACAGAGTGGTCAACGCCTGGAATGCTCTACTCAACTCTGTTGTTACATCCTCAGACCCCCATAGCTTCAACCTTAAACTTTTTACTGTCGGCCTCACCCCATTCCTAAGAGGTCTGTAAGGGGAGTACATAAGCGCACCAGTGTGTCTACCATCCCTGTCCTACAGTCCCCATTTATTTGTAATCATTTCTTTCGTTTATGCCCATGTTTATACTCACACCTGCTTATACTTTTACGTTTATATGTTATATTCATACTTATACTTGTTTCCTCATACACGTTTGACAAACCTCCCCAAAAAAGTCCCTGCAGTTTTCTTGGCAAGGTTTTTCAGAAGACATTTGACATTTCCTCTTTCCTAAGGCTGATAGAGAGTGATTGGCTCAAGGTCACCCGGTCAGCTTTCCTGCCTAAGATGGGACTAGAACTCACGCTCTCCTAGTTTCAGGTCTGGTGCCTTCACCGCTAGATCAAACTGGTTTATAGTGTACAGTTTACAGAGAATATTAAAAATACTGCCAAGAAAAATAAGTAGGCATTCTCAAGCAGGTTAAAATTAAGATTTTAAAAAATGCCTTTGAAGGTTGTCCACATAATATTGCAAGTAATGGTTGTTGTTGTTGTTAGTTGTAAAGTCGTAATCTGACCCATTGCGACCCCATGGACAACATTCCTCCAGGTCTTCCTGTCCTCTATCATCCTCTGAAATCCATTTAAGCTCACGCCTACTGCTTCTGTGACTCCATCCAGCCACCTCATTCTCTGTTGTCCCTTTCTTCTTTTGCCCTCAATCGTTCCCAGCATTGGGCTCTTCTCCAATGAGTCAGTAATGGTTGCTGAGTACCAATGATGAAGAGAAGAATAGCATTGTTGCACTCTGGTTATAAGCTTGCTGGGGGGAATCTGTTGACCACCGTGAAAAGATTCTAGACCACCTAATTCCCTTGACTGGATTCATCACAGATCATCATTGGTTCTTCTAATTTTTAATCCATTTCTCTTAGATCTCTTCTGCAAGTACTAAGGAATACTTCACATTCTTTTTGGGTGTGTAGGGAGGGATATTGACATAACTGAAATGTAGCTTTGAACTCTTCAAAGGCTTCGGGTGCATTAGGAGTCCTTGTACAACAGTATTATGTGCCAAGTATTGAGAAGATTCCCCCTTTTCCCCAGTGGTTTCCATTGACTTTTGGTTTTCTTGAGATATTTTTTTATTATTTTGGAGAGCAGCTTTTGATGGCCCACATCAACTTCCCCGAAGCTATGGAAAGTCCCAGATGGGCTGGTTATCTTGTGATCGCACCCAGATTGCTGATAGTTGCACAGTAGCTCCCAGCCATCTGAGGCAGCCCTACTTCCTTCTGCCTCTCGTCAACCAGCAAATGCATATAAAATCTTGACAGGTGAAATCTTTGTCCAGGCCTCAGATGTGGGTGTACAAAAGGCCTGGCTTAAGCCTCAGCCTGATACACAATTGAATATTCTGCACAGTCGTGAATTCCAGCCACAGAGGGACAGGAAGTCCCAATGAATGATGGATCTCAGCTTGACCGTAGATCTTCTCGCTCTTTGTTGTAGGGGATTTCGCAAACAATTGGAGCTGTCTATCAAAGATTAAGCAGGCAGGACGTGGACTTTATATCAACAGATGAACAAACAGCCTTTGGGAGTGTTAATGCAGGCACATAGTTTTTTTTTTTAAAAAAAAAGGCCAGGCACTTTATTGAAATGATGACAAGCATTCCTGGATTCAGCTTATGATTTGATAAACCTTTCCCAATGAGAATTCTAGATGAGGAACTTGGGTCTTTTGATGCTTCGTCTGTTCTCATTAGAGAGGAGAGATTTTCCTTTCATTCTCTTGGTCGTTTTGATCATGGGATTTTGCTTTAATTACAGCTTATTAGTTCCAGGAGAGGACAGGCATTGTAGCCTCTGGTAACAATTGCAACCAAGGTTCTGGTCCTTCTATACGAACAAGGAATGGGTGAGGACATGTAATATTTCTGCACTTGATTCATTGGAGAAGACCTAGAAGAGGGAATGTTAGGTGGGTGCAGTGGTGGGATTGAATCTTTTTTACTACCGGTTCCGTGGGCATGACTTGGTGGGCCTGGTGTGGTGTGGTGCGGCTTGGTGGGCATGGCAGATGAAGAATATTGCAAAATCCCCATTCCCTCCCAATCAGCTAGGACTCGGGAGGCAGAGAATAAAGGGGGGCAGGGCCAGCAATAGATGGTATTTACTGGTTGTCTGAACTACTCAAAATTTCCACTATCAGTTCTCCAGAACTGGTCAGAACCTGCTGAATGCCACCTCTGCTTAGGTGGAATTTTCTTCTTCTAGGTTGAGCCCAGAAATGGATGGGATGAAGGCTGCCCAATTCAAGGACGTTGGGTCTGGGGAAGGCTCTGATGAGGACTCTGTGTCAGAGGGGGTGCAGGGCCATATGCCAGTTAACAGCTGCTTTCAGAGTCAGACATCAGTGAGGCAGACGAACAGCTGGAGCCTGTTCCCAGTGTGTGCATGCACAGAGTTGCCAGACGAAGGGAACAGCCACAGAACAGGGGTCGACTTGGGAGTAAGGCCACAGGTGGATGATGAATGGCCCCTCCCAGAAGAAATCAAAGAGTAGCAAAAGGGGAGTGGAGTTTGCAGGAGACAATTAGCTCTCTTAACTGGTTCGTGACTCTCCGAGACTCCTTGCCAAGTTTTGCAGATACTGGCCTGTCAGCTCTCCAAGCCAGATAAGGTCTGTGACTGTAAATCCTCCCTTGAAAGACTTTGCTGGATGGGAATGAGCAGAATTCACAATAAATTAATAAAAGGAGATTTTGTCAAGACAAGGAGTTGACTTCATGCTCTTGGGAAGCCTCGGGCAGAACAAGAGTAAAGAGACATTCTTGCTTAGAGTCTGTTTGGGGGAGGAGATGTCTGCGGTTCAGACCCATAGGCCTCTCTCTGCCAGTCCCCACAGGAAGGCAGACAGTCTGGTGAGATTCTTGTAGTAGAGGTGATCAGCCCTAAATTATCCACTTAGGCCTATCCATACTGTATGCAGTTCTGATTTGTTTGTGCCTGACAAGTCCTCCGCATATAACAAGTTGCATAATGACCATTCAGAGTTACGACAGGTCCCCACAGAGCTACTTGTGACCTGCTTTCAGAGTTCGGGTTGCCCCAGAGGCACCTTGTGGTCACGTGATTGCATTTTGGGCGCTTGGCAGCTGGCTCAATTTTATGGCCGTTTGCATCATCCTGCAGTCACATGTGTGAGTTGTGATTCCCCCCCCCCCCTTTGCCAGTTTTCCAGCTTATTTCCAATTTCTGACCCCAAAAAAAGCCCATTGGGGAAAATAGATTTGCTTAATGACTGTGGCTTTGCTTAGCCTTCAAATCAGTGGTGGGATTCAAAAATTCTTACTACTCGTACTGTGGGCATGGCATGGCATGGCGGACGTGGTAGGGGAAGGAGATTGCAAAATCTCCATTCCCTCCCAATCAGCTGGGACTCGGGAGGCAGAGAATAGATGGGGCGGGGCCAGCCAGAGGTGGTATTTGCCGGTTCTCCAAACTACTCAAAACCACCTCTGCTTCAAATCCAGTTACGTTAACTTCAAATCCACTCACAGCATGCTTCAACGTATGACCACAACAATTTATAGCCATAATTCCAGACTCAGTTACAGCCGTAAGTCAAGGACTACCTATAGCCCTATATACCTGCTGGCAACAGATTGGAGAAGTTGGGTTTAGTGGAACTACAAAAAATGCATTCGGGATAAGGCAACTGTTGTAAGCACAGCATTTTCTTAGAAGTTTATCTCTACCAAGTTCAAGAGGATTGACTTACTTCGCATGTTTATTTTAATAAGACAGACTTTTTTTCCCCTGGGACTAAAAGCTACATTTAGGTTTGAGAGTGTTATTGTGCAGTAGACTGTTGCATTTCTTTTGAAAAACCAATGAGGGAGATGCAAATGCCACACCCATTGCTTCTCGCCAGGAGTTAACCTGTACTACCCCTCCCCGTTTTCCTTTCCCCTTCTCCCCATGTTGCTTCCAAAGCTGAACACACAATCTAGTCTTGATCAAAAGAGGCTGGTTCCATCTATCTATTCTAGCGATGGTGAACCTTTTCCGCACCAAGTGCCACAAAAAATGTGAGCCCGTATGCGTGTGCAGTAACGAGTGTCAAAAAGGGAGCATTTTGTGCACACTCATCTGGGCTGTGACCAGGAAAAGGGGCATGCGCACATCCGAAGATGAATTTCCAGTTTCTGGTGCAAGGATTCATGCCAGACAGCAAGTCTTCCAGTTACTGCTGGAAACATTGATCAGCTGGCCGGCATGCATCCTGACGCTGGAAAATTGGAGACCAGCCCTTCTGGTTTCCGGCACTGCTGCAGGCACCTAGGCCAGCTGATCATTGCATGCGCATGCACGCCAAAAACTCAGCAGAGGAACAGACAATGTCACGCGTGCCAAGCGACATGGCTCCGCATGCCGCTTTGAGCATGCCTGCCATAGGTTCGCCATCATGGATCTATTCTATAGGCAGCTCCTCCTTGTGGGGAAGTGTTGAACTGCAGTCAACTAGAGTTCCCAACTATAGAGAAGATTCCACCCATTCATTGGCTCATCGGGAGCTCTGTTGGGTTACTCTGTTAGCACTATCGGAGGATTTTGAAAGAAGGAATCTGGCTCAGGTTGTAGACGGTGAGAAGTGGGACAAGATTCATTAGATTTATTTCATCATCATCAATTGGTTGCCTTCATTGGCAGGCCCCAAGCTATGACTTCACCATTTTGGCCTTCTGTACATCAAATACTATTTTCCTTTGCCTCAAAGAAAATGCCATGGGCTAAGCTTAAATAACCAGGAAGAGGTAAAAAATCTTCCCTTCCTTTCCCTTCCTCTCCTCTCCCTTCTCCCCCCCCCTTTATCCATCCATCCATCCATCCAGTGGTGGGATTCAAAAAATTTTTACTACCAGTTCTGTTGGTGTGGCTTGGTGGACAAGGCGTGGCTTGGTGGGCGTGGCAGGGGAAGGATACTGCAATATCCCCATTTCTTCCCGATCAGCTGGGACTCGAGAGGCAGAGAATAGATGGGAGCGGGGCCAGCCAGAGGTGGTATTTACCGGTTCTCCGAACTACTCAAATATCTGCTACTGGTTCTCCAGAACTGGTTAGAACCTCTTGAATGCCACCTCTGCATCCATTCAATGCTTTGAATTGCTATCTAAAGGGTGTCCTAGTTTTCTTCTGTTTTAATCCGAGAGGCAGTTAAGTCCACTTGAGTGTTCCAAAGAAATGCATGCTATATTAATTGATTATGGAGGAAGAAATGTGGTTTCTGGGTTTGTACTGTAGCAGCATAGAAAAGGGGCTTGGAGTCAGGCCACTTTCGCAGCTCGGACAAGTGAGTTCTGTCAAATATGAGTGACAGAAGCAGAGGTTGCGCAGTTATGAAGCAATAGTCTGCCTATCCATAACTGATTTAATAAACCAGAATCTGCGGAATTCGAATGACTCATAAAACCCTAATCCATGCTATACGTCACTCTGGCTAAATCCCCCAAGATACACAAAGTAACACACGAGGCAAACCACATTGTGCATCATGAATGCACTTTTGCGATTTCTCCGGCCAGAAAAAGAAGTGAGATAAGAATTCAATGAATAGTGGCACTTTTTAAAAATCTGTTTCATCTGTTACCTTTGGCAGCCCCACAAAGTTGAATCTTTCTAAAAAAAAATTAACCTTAAAGCCATCAAAGTTACAGCCTGTTACATTTTGGGAGAAGGGAATAACTTCTGTAGATTAATGATTGTCAGGTGGATAGAACCAGGTCCATACTTAATTGCTCAAGCCTACATATGATAATCTAGTCAACTAATAGTGAGTACTAAATGGGAACTTGATAAGAGGCAACAGACTTCACGGGAGGTTGGACTCGGAATGTTTATGGACACGTAAGGATTCTAAGCGGATTGCTCTCTTGATTCCACCCCCAGGCTCTGCTTCTCCTCCTCCTATAATTATGCATTTTTAGTACCATAGGAAGCAGTGGTGAAATCTAAATTTTTTTTAACCACTGGTTCTATGGGCGTGGTTTGGTGGTGGTGGGTCATGTGACCGGGTAGGTGTAACCAACTTTTTTCTACTTTTTAAAGCATTTTTTTCCTGCCAGTTCAGGCAAATAGGTAGGGGGGGGGGGGGAAGTGGTATTCTGGGAGGCCGATCTAATCACCAATCAGCTGCTCATGCTAAATCAGCTGAAGCTGACCAGGCTGTTTGTTGCAAGGAGGCAAATTGCTGGGAGGCAGGGGCAGATTTCTTCTTCTTCTTTTCCTCCCCAAAAGCTAGGAGCATCTTATAGTCTGAAAAAATATGGTAATTTCATTAATTAAGCAGAAATCATGCAGCTGAGGATAGAAACAAGACTAGAATGGTGTGTGTGTGTGTGTGTGTGTGTGTGTGTGTGAGAGAGAGAGAGAGTGTTTACTCAGGCTGTTCCATGTTAAATACCTTGACTGGACACCCTAAAATCAGTGGGGATGTACCTGAAAATGACAACATATATGAAATCAACTTGGCCAATTCTCAGCCAGAAAAGCTCTTTACCCACCAGAAAGGACCAGCCCAAAGGACATCAAGCGAGGAGAAAAAATATGCACAAAGAGAGTGCAAGATAAAAAGTTTTATTAAGAGCTACAGCAGAAAAAAGTGCCCCAAGAAACCCATGTTTTACATTTGGCAGCCGTTTACCTCTGACTATATTTTAGTTAGCTTAGTCACGACTCAAATATTGTTAATTATATTTAAGAAACTTGGTTCCTAGCAAGCGATTGGCTTGGGGAATGATAAAATGGGTTTAAAGTATCTCTCCTCAGAGCTGAAGTAGACCAGATCTCTTCTGCAGAGCGCATACCTTATAAGGGATTGCTGGAGTGTTGACTGTCTTCATCCAAAACTGAAGTGTGTGTGTGTATGCCTGAAGGAGAGAGAGAGAAAGAGAGAGACAGAGAGAGAGACATACAGAGAGAGAGAGAGAGAGAGAGAGAGAGAGAGAGAGAGAGAGAGAGAGAGAGAGAGAGAGAGAGAGAGAGAGAGAGAGTAAGAGGGAGAGAAAGAGGGAAAGAGAGAGAGAGAGAAAGAGAGAAAGGAAAAGAGAGAGACAGAGAGAAACAGAGACAGAGAGAGAAAGAGAGAGAAAGAGGGAGGGAGAGACAGAAAGAAAGAAAGAGAGAGAGAGAGAGAGAGAATACACGCACAAGTGAATAAGAGCAACAACTCATGTGTGGAGCCAACTTTTTAAAATTTGAGGTGTGTTCCTCTCTCAAGACATAACAGCAATAGTTCCCCTATGTTGATATCTTGCAAGACCTCTTTTTTCCTAAAGCCTTCTGGTAGTCAGGGCTGTCTGAACTTGGCAATGTTCAAGACCCGTGGACTTCAAGTCTCAGAATTCACTGAGGAATTCTGGGAGTTGAAGTCCACAAGTCTCAAGGTGGCCAATGTTGGACACTCTCTTCTAGACCCTATCCAAGAAGGAAAAGGTTCGAGCTAAACTTAAGGCAAGAGTGATCAGGGCCATGAATGTTAGTTAACAGACCAGCATTGGATGGCAAAATCAAATCCCCATTTGTCTGTCCAAAGCACTTGTTTGATTGCATCTACAATTCATGGTGTTCTCGCCCGTCTAGAACAGATAACCTAGAGAGGATGTGCAGAGAGATAGTGGGGACAACCAGAGGTGGGATTCAGCCGGTTCGGACCAGTCCACCCAAACCAGTAGTGGAAATCATGGGTGGCCTGCCCAACCCCAACTCTATGCAGTCCTATTTAGGCACATTTTTGAGGCCAGGCGCATGCACGGAAGGCATACACATGAGCAAAGCACATGTGTGAAGCGGGCAGGCACATGACGAATCGGTGGTAACAAAATGTGGAAGCCACCGCTGGGTACAACACCAGTCCTGTATTTTCTTCCTGTCCTGGTGTATGTCATCTCTTAGGCCAGGGGTGTCCAAACTTGGCAACTTTAAGACCTGTGGACTTCTGGCTGGGGAATTCTGGGAGTTGAAGTCCACAGGTCTTAAAGTTGCCAAGTTTGGACACCCCTGTCTTAGGCAGACTGAAGCAACTGGGTCTCTTTGACAGCAGCTGTTGGAAAACCTTTGTGATGGCAACTTTGTTGTTCCTTCTCAACTACTTAGCCATTCTTATCTCTGGAAGTTCAGATTTGCCATGCGATTTATTCTTCAGCTCCCTAAACATCCTGCCAGGCCTAGCCATAAGGAAAAATGGTCTCTCCAAATGTCACAAGGGACAACCTCCCGATGTGATGTCGTAAGCGGCAGCATCCAATTCAGACGGTTTTTAGATATGGAACGGAAGGGGTGCCCTGCTGTCCTTCCCTTAAGTCAGCAAGATGCCTTCAGTACAGGGGTGAAATCCTCCCGGTTCGGCTGGACCGGTACGCATGGTTGTCCCTGGTTCTGCGAACCGGTAGTTTAAAAAAAAAGTTTCTGAGGATCGCGCGGCTCAGCTGTGAAGCTTTCCCCCCACTCCGCTTTTTAAAGCATTTTTTTCCTGCCTATTCGCCCAAACTGACAGGAAAAAAATGCTTTCAAAAGTGGAAAAAAAAAGTTGGCCACGCCCACCCAGTCACCTGACACCCCGCCACCAAGCCACGCCCACAGAACCAGTGGGCAATTTTTTTTAATTTCACCACTGTTTCCGTGACCCCCTGGTAACCCACGCATATTTTTTCCCCTAGATTATTACAATTTAGGTTTTTAGGAAGGAAAGGTTGGAGAGATGAGATGAGAAGCTGGAAAGGCAGAGAAGGAAGACGTTAGACATGGCTCGAGCAAAATAAATCAGTGAATGGTGACTTGTATAACAGCTGGAGATAAAAGTTATTATTTGTCCACCCGCGAATTCAGCTACAAGTATTTGCTTGAATTTCTCTGTGCAATGCCCTTGTCAGAGGGTGGAGGGGAGATCTAAATTAAGAAAGATCTACTGGAAAGCAGTTTTCAAAAATATCCCCAGTGCGATCCAAAATTGCAATTCTCTTAGGATTTCTGGCTACGATGGGACTTGTAGCGGGATGGAGGCCAAGTTCCTTGTTGACAAAAGTTTCCTAGAGTATTTTTAAAAGGAAATTTAAAAATGCAGACCCTGAAAGAGGGCATCTGAGGTGAGAAAAGGAGTCAGTGGATTGATGGCTCGCTCCTGAGTTTAGACAGTAAAAAAAAATAAAAGGTCTACTAGAGAAAGCAGAACAGATGTTCCTTATGTCTTTATTACAAAAAAGAGGAGAAAAGTTTTAAAAAAGAAAGACCACCTGTTTTGAAGCTGTCCTGCCTTGTGTGTTTGCCTAATGCAAGGTGAGTTATAACTACAGTAGTTTTGGAGAGGAGAACCACAGCTATTAACAGAGGCTATTACTATTCTAGCTTCGGGAGGTGGTGGCTCAGTGGCTAAGACAATGAGCTTGTCGATCAGAAAGGTCGGCAGTTCGGTGGTTCAAATCCCTAGCGCCGCGTAACGAAGTAAGCTCCTGTTACTTGTCCCACCTTCTGCCAACCTAGCAGTTCAAAAGCACGTAAAAATGCAAGTAGAAAAATAGGAACCATCTTTGGTGGGAAGGTAACAGCATTCCGTGCACCTTCGGTGTTTAGCCACGCAGGCCATATGACCACGGAGACGTCTTCGGACAGCGCTGGCTCTTCAGCTTTGAAACAGAGATGAGCACCGCCCCCTACAGTTGGCAACGACTAGTACATGTAGAATAGAATAGAGTAGAGTAGAATAGAATAACAGAGTTGGAAGGGACCTTAGAGGTCTTCTAGTCCAACCCCTTGCCTAGGCAGGAAACGATACACCACTTCAGACAAATCCAACATCTTCTTAAAAACTTCCCGTGTTGGAGCATTCACAACTTCTGAAGGAAAGTTGTTCCACTGATTCATTGTTCTAACTGTCAGGAAATTTCTCCTCAGTTCTAAACTGCTTCTCTCCTTGATTAGTTTCCACCCATTGCTTCTTGTTCTGTCCTCAGGTGCCTTGCAGAATAGTTTGACTCCCTCTTCTTTGTGGCAACCCCTGAGATATTGAAACACTGCTATCATGTCTCCCCTAGTCCTTCTTTCTCTTAAGCTAGACATGCCTAGTTCCTGCAACCGTTCTTCATATGTTTTAGCCTCCAGTCCCCTAATCCTCTTCGTTGCTCTTCTCTGCAAGGGTAACCTTTACCTATTACTACCTATGGAAGAAGGTTCATCTGCATACAATTACATTTCCCAAGGCTGGATTTTAAACTGTGTTGCTACAGTTTGCCATTTGCTCCCTGTTTCCGAAAGCCATGCCGTATCGTTCCTGCTTCTTAAAACAAAGGGGGGGATTCTTTGCATTTCTCTCATTCCATTCATTCCAAAGCCTCATTTTTGTTCTCAATTAAGGAGAAGGTAAGGAGCACTTCTCAGCCTTGGCTAATCTGACAAATCCTTAGATAGGACCTGGTATAATTGCAAGTTATCTGCATTCCGGCTGGCCTAGAGCTAACTTCACTGCCTCTGATGTTTAAACCATCTGGGTTTGATCCTCCCTGGTGGCAAAGAGCTTGCAAGCCAAGGTGGGGGGGGGGGAGGAGGAAGCAGCCCCAGAGAAGATCTTGGTGCTTTCACCATCATTCTAACCCACTTGGGGTGATGCATTTCAGCAAAGGTAATTAGCTGGATTTCATTCACCCTCTTAGGCTGCATTAACAGAGGAGATAGAATCAAAGAGCTGTGCTTTGGGTTCAGACAACATGTGAGACCGGGGTAAGTGGGATTGGTTTGTAGATTGAATAAGGCTGTCATTTTAAGCCAGAATCTGCTTTGTTTCTTAGGACATCACATCCTTTATTTTGAAATATTTATTTTTTTCACAATCTGTAGCTTGCCCATCCCAAACAGTTTTTGGGTGGGCTCCATTGGCCATTGGCATCCTTCAGTCTCAAAAGACTATGGTGGTGTGCTCTGGAAAGAGATCAAAGCTGGAGTGTCCTCTCCAGAACACGAGGCCTGGGTAGATTAATATGGAGGATAGATTGTTACCCAAGCAGCAGATTCCCTCCTCTCCACGTTGCTGAAATGGTCCAATGGAACGGCAGAGCTGATACGATTGGTTCCAGCTGCGTCTCAGGAGTTACCAGAACGTGGTTGTACACAGTCACGAACTTCTTCCGGGACTCCGGCTCTGGATTTTGCCTGGAGGTTGACTCCTGAAGCCTTTTCCAGTAGTGGATGTAGCCACAAGGCAGTGGAGGTTTGGAATCGGAGTTTCTCTTCTCCTAGAAGATGGCTCTGCCGCTTTATCTGCCGTTGGGGCGTAGAGCCCTCTTCCGCCTTCAAAACCCTGGACCGTCTTCTCCTGTAACCCTGGAAAGGGGACCTTACGAGGTGCTCCCAGCCGGGCCAGCTGGACCAAGGTTTTTTTTAAGGAGGTGTCACTCCTCCATCACTCACCCTTTGTCCTGGCTTGTGACAGGCAGAGCCAGGCTTCCCAAAAAATTGGGCCCAGGATGGCGGATTTGGGTGGGCTATAGCAAGAGTAAAATAAAGAACACAATATAAAACCCATAAACAAATAAATAAACCTGTCATCTGTAAACCAATTAAAGCATTACTGGTGCTATTAAAATTCATTATAGAACCCTTCCAGCTCTATTCTATTCATATCTCCATTATTATATCACCTAGGAACACTTAATGACTTCTAGAGTGGGAAATGTTCAAGCAATAGGATTAAAGTTTATTGTGGTTTTCTAAAATATGATTTTTTTATTTCCCCCCCCCCCAAGCAAAATTGGCTAAAATATTTAGCAATACATCACCAAAATTCTGGAAATGTAAATAATTACCAGGCACTTACTACCACATGTGGTGGACCTGTAAAAAAAAAAAAGCAAGGAGATTTTGGTTACAAATTCTGATGTGGCTAGAAAAAAATGGTTGGACAACATATAGAATTCAAGCCAGAATTATTTATATTAGGTATTATTGCAGAAGGCTATAGCAAAGGGTCAATATACCTAATACTTCACATCCTAACTGCAGCAAGAATGGTTTATGCACAGCAATGGAAAAGTGAACATATCCCTTCAGAAAAAGAGATAATAAGGAAGATATTAACAGGCGCAGAAATGGATAGACTAACATTAGAATTAAAAAGCGAAGGAGAGAGTGTTGTGAGATAAGCCAGATTTATCCTGAGCTTTGTGGTTAAGTGAGGACCCAAAACAGAGATGCACCACTTTCTTGCAACTATGAGTTGATTTGACTTCCTAAATCTTATAAGCAGCTGCTATGAAACTTTGAAGTATCTGCATGCAGTGAAGTTTGATATATAAAAGACGTTACCATGCAATGGAATTGTTTCCTCTTTGGTTGTTGTTAGTTGCAAAGTCGTGTCCAACCCATCGCGGCCCCATGGACAATGTTCCTCCAGGCCTCCCTGTCCTCTACCATCCTCTGGAGTTTACTTGAGCTCACGCCGACGTCTTCGGTGACTCCATCCAGCCACCTCATTGTCTGCAGTCCCCTTTTGCCCTCAATCGTTCCCAGCATGAGGCTCTTTTCAGTGAGTCCTTCCTTCTCATTAGTGGCCAAAGTATTTGAGTTTCATCTTCAGGATCTGGCCTTGTAAAGAGCAGTCAGGGTTGATCTCCTCTAGGACTGACCGGTTAGATCGCCTTGCAGTCCAAGGGACTCGCAGGAGTCTTCTCCAGCACCATCATTCAAAGGCCTCCATTCATTGGCGCTCAACCTTTCTTATGGTCCAACTTTCACAACCATATATTGCAACTGGGAAAACCAAAGCCTTGACTATAGGCACTTTTGACTGACCTCCAATAATGTAGTGTAGACATCATCAATGCTGAGCATGTTGTGACCTAGCATGACATTACTAATTTGGGTAATGAAACGTCTGCAAGAAAACAACCAAGCTCAGAGATTTCAACTCTAAACTGCAAATATTCTCCTTTGTTGGGACTGTGACAAACTGGAGAAAGTTCAAAGGAGGGCTACCAAAGTGGTGAAGGATCTGGAAGCCAAAACTCATAAGGAATGTTTGAAGAATCTGGGTACCTCTGACCTATAGAAAAGACAAAGGAGAGTAGATGCAATATCAAGTTTCAAATATTTGAAGATTTATCACAGTGGACTTATTTTCTGTGGCTTCAGAGTCAATAGAGGACAGGAAAGAATCAGTAGGTTCTTCAAATTGCAAGGAAGGAGGCTCAGAGTAAACCTCAAGAGGAACTTCCATATTATACAGGTGACCCACCGTGGATCAACCTGCTAAATGAAGTGGTGGGTTCTCTTTTATGTGCTTGTGATTTGACTTTAGCCTTCCTTGGCTTTTTAAGCGCTCATGAGGATGATGATTGATGTCTGTCAATAATGCCCAATGTTGGAGAATTACTGTAGCTGCTTCATTGGTTGGTTGGGATGTTGACTTTAAGGTTAAAGACGACCCCTCCTATTTATTCTAATGTGGAAGACATAGTTGTGAGGCCTCCTTGTTGACTTCCAAAGAAGGAGTTAATGACATCCATAGGAACTAGATGATTGGGTTCTATACATGTTATAGGGGAGATTAGTGATGGCTTACTGTGATTAAGAAGCCATTTCAGGGTCCTGGAAGAAATTTTGAAGAACTCTGAAATTTGCCTTTTAGGACATAAACTAATAATAGTGGTCCATGGAAAGAATCTTTTCTTTCCATAGACTAGAATTCAGAGCCCACATTTAATTTCTCCACCAGAGAGTTCTGCCAGTAATCTCACATCTGTGCAATTTTCTAACTTTCTAACCAGAGAGAAATTGAACATAATAAATTCCATGTCATTCTCCTGGAAGAAGGAAGAAATCCATTGACCACATTTCATTTCCTGGTCCTTTCTTTGACCCTCTTGAGCTTTCTATCACACCAACAATATTTCATGGCACAATGTTTTGCCTTTCCTCTTCCTGTCTCCTCCTCCTCCTCTAGCTTCTCCTCCATCTCCATCTCCTCTTCCTCCATCTCCTCCTCCTCCATCTCCTCCTCTTCCTCCATCTCCTCCTCCATCTCCTCCATCTCTATCTCTTCCTCCATCTCTTCCTCCTCCTCCATCTCTGTCTCCATAATCATCTCCTCCTCCTCCTCCTCCTCCTCCTCCTCCTCCTCCTCCTCCTCCTCCTCCTCCTCCTCCTCCTCCTCCTCCTCCTCCATCTTCTCCTCCTTCTTCCAGAAAGAAACAGAATAGGTGTATGAAATCACCTTCCACATGCAAAATAATCCAGCTGCAATGTTTCATGTCATCACAGTTATGTCATCACAGTTATTCTAGTAGTGCCTGGATTCTGATATTTTTTTAAAAAAGAAAGAAGCTGATTCCTTTGTTTTATTTTCTTCTTTTCATGCTGTTCTGCCAGCATGGAACAAGATGTAATGCAGGGAGAACTTGCATGTTCTCCATGGAGTTTTAGAACTCTGTATGCGATCCATATGTTGCAGCTATGCTCCTTTTTTTGCTTGGTCTTTTGTTTAAAGGAAAACTAGTATTCCAAATGGTTTTACGGTGTTATTACAGCCGAAAAGAATAAATTTAACTTGTTCAGAGGATTGGGGGCTCTTTTCTTCATGCCGCTTGAGTCTTTGTTTTGATTATATAATTCAGAAACTTTGACACAAGCGAGCCCTTTCAAAGAACAACTGTAGAACTTTTGCTGGCTATCCCAGCTCTAAAATTTTGAGTTTGCTTTCCAAAAAAAAATTAATGAACCAGTTGATGGTCCCAAGATGTGGCAGAACAAACATCAATGTCTATTTTTAGAATCTGCCAGAATCTGCTAGAATCTGGAGGTTCTCTTTTGTGTCTGGTCACTTCAAGAAGTTAGTTTGATAGATCACAGTATGCTTTTCCTATAGCAATCTATTGATTTTACTTCTTATTGTATTTATTTGTCAAGCATGTCTAAGATAACAGATATAAGTATAAACATGATTATGAATACATGAAATGGATACAAATAAATGGGGACAGCAGGACAGGGACGGTAGGCACGTTGGTGTACTTAGGAATGGGGTGAGGTCAACAGTAGACGGTTTGAGGTTAAAGTTTTGGGGGTTTGGGGAAGAAAGCACAGAGTCAGATAGAGCATTCCAGGCATTGATCACTCTGTTGCTGAAGTCGTATTTTCTGCAATCGAGTTTGGAGCGGTTTACCTTGAGTTTGTATCTACTGTGTGCTCGTGTATTGCTGTGGTTGAAGCTGAAGTAGTCATTGACAGGTAGGACATTGTAGCGGATAATTTTAAGTACTACGCTTAGGTCGTATGGAAGATGGCAAGGTTCTAAA
Organism: Natrix helvetica; assembly: GCF_964273705.1. Classification (NCBI taxonomy): domain Eukaryota; kingdom Metazoa; phylum Chordata; class Lepidosauria; order Squamata; family Natricidae; genus Natrix; species Natrix helvetica. The sequence goes on from NC_138562.1 coordinate 7,268,156, forward strand.
TTGTCTAAGCCCAACATTTCAAGCCTGGTGGCGTAAGGGATTCTGTTGCAAGCAGAGGAGTGGAGGACTCTTCTCGTGAAATATCTCTGGACTCGCTCGATTGTATTAATGTCCAATTGTAGTGCAGGCTCCAGACAGATGAGCTGTATTCAAGAATTGGTCTAGCAAATGTTTTGTATGCTCTAAATAGTACAATACTACCAGAGAAGAAGCTATGAAAAATTAGGTTAACAACTCGTAATGTTTAATGCAATAATTAAATGCAATGTGTGTGTGTGTGTGTGTGTGTGTGAGTGAGTGTGTGAGTGGTGGGTTGCAGGCAGTATGCCCCAGTACGGGCGTACCGGATCTTGCCCGGAGCACCAAATCCCATTCCCGTACGGTGCTCTGGAGGGCCCACCCACCCACCTGTGCTCATTACGGGTGCTTTATGCTGTTAGCGCTTCCGTGTACCTGTATGGCGCATACGGCACTTGCGTGATGCTCTGCGGGGTAGCTGGAGCATTTGCGGAGGCTTGCGGAAGTGTCATTTGACACTAGAACGCATGCGCGTGCCATGTGGGTAATTCCAGGGACGCTCAAACCGTACCAGTTGTAACGGAATCCGGAACCCACCACTGGTGTGTGTGTATGTGTGTATGCATGTATGTGTATATTTATTTATTTATTTATGTATTTATTTATTTATTCAATTTATAGGCCGCACCCTCTCCACCAAGGGACTCGGGGCGGCGGTAAACTGGATCAAATTACAAAAATAACGCCATAAACATAATGCAATGTTAAACTCTGAATGCAATCTAACTTGAAAGACCTACAAAGAAGAGGATTATTGGACACTTTTCAAACTGGTGATTCCTCTTCTTAATTTGAATTGAAGAGTTCCCCTGACATCTATCTTCTCAAAATTTGAAGAGCTTGGCATGTTAGCTTTGTTCTCCGAGACCCCCGAGAACATTATTTTTATTTACATATTCAGTTTTGATGCCAACCAACTCCGGGCGTCTCACCAGAAATGAAGAGCAACATAAAAAGAATGAAATTTAATATAGTAAACTGCATCAAATTACAAAAATAACTCCATAAATGTGTTGTGTGTCTGCATGCATGGCTTTTGGGTGTTGATTTCTGGCAGTTGCCTCAACTAGTTTCTTCAGGGTTTTTTTTTTTTTTTTTTTGGACAACAATTTTGAAAGTGGTTTGCCATTGCTTTCAGAACAGGGGATGAGAGAAAGGGACTGGCCTAAAGTCATCCAGCTGGGTTCATCCCTCAGGCAAGGCTAGGACTCATTCAGAGGTGGTATTCAGCAGGTTCTGACCAGTTTTGGAGAACCGGTAGCAGAAATTTTGAGTAGTTCAGAGAACCGGTAAATACCACCTCTGGCTGGCCTCGCCCCCATCTATTTCTATCCAACTGATCGGGAGGGAATGGGAATTTTGCAGCATCCTTCCCCTGGAGTGGGGAGGGGATGGGGATTTTGCAGTATCCTTTCCTTGCCACTCCCACCAAGCCATGCCCACAGAACCAGTAGTAAAAAAAATATGAATCCCACCCCTGGACTCATTGTCTACCAATTTCTAGCCTGAAGCCTTTAACCCCTATAGCAAACTGGCTCTCAGAAAATAATTAAAGAAATTGCAATTGAAGCAACATATCAAAACATTAATAATTATAACCAAGGGAGTTTCACCCACCCTACCCCAAGGTCTGGGATAGAAGCCAAATTTTGAGGGCTTCTTCTCCTTGTAGTTCAGTGAATTAGGAGGTGTCTGTCTGAGCCACTTCTGAATATTATCTGTCTGTTGTGGTTTAAAATCTGTTTCATCCCTTGTCATCCTGGCAACAGATCATACATATTTCTGTCAAGAGCATCTTTCTTACACTCTTTACATCTTGAGAAATTCTGAGAAATCAGCTTCCCAATTTCTCTGCTCACAGATTTGGTAGATATTCTTCAAAGGCTTTTAATGGCTTTACGTTTCCTGTAGCTCTGGTCATATTGATGCCACCTTCTTCACTCTTCTTCTTAAGGTAGAACGTGGACCTTCAGTTTAGGGCTTTCCTCTCAATGATTTTCTGATATTGACCTTAAGGGGGAGATCTGCGAAAAGATGATTGAGGAACAAAATAAAGCATTATTTCTTTCTTCTGCAGGGTCAACCAGGGCCAATCGGGAACCAAGGATCAATGGGCATTGAAGGCTTTACTGGACCAGAGGGAGTGAGAGGACTGAAAGGAGAGAGGGGTGTATCAGGAACACCAGGTGCAGCTGGAATGAAGGGAGACAAGGTAAGTTCATTCATGCTTTTAGGGCTCTCACACACCTTCAAAGTCAATCCTGTTTTTTCCTTCTGCTGTAGTGGCAATCTTAAACCTTGCTGTGTCCTTTGGGATACAAAACAATATTTAATATATCCAGGACAATAAAATTACTGGACGTTCACCAGTTACCCTGTATGTCTGTCTGTGTGTCTGTCTAATCTATCTTATTTATCTATCCATCCATCCATCCATCCATTCATCTATCGTCCGTCCATCCATCCATCCATCCATCCATCCATCCATCCATCCATCTATCTATCTATCTATCTATCATCTATCTTATCTTATCTATCCATCCATCCATCCATCTATCATCTAGCTATCTGTCCGTCCATCCGTCCGTCCGTCTGTCTGTCCGTCCGTCTGTCTAATCTTCAACATCAGCCATCTATCTATGTACACACAGAATGTATGAGTGTGTGTATTTCACTAAAAGTTATTTCTTACAGCTGTGCAAATCATGTGCCACTTCCAGAGTGTCCATCAGAACCTGCCAGTAGGAGGGTCAAGGTGCTGTGCTCCCTTAGGGACTCAGCATAGTTGCGCTTAGAACCTCCCAGCGTTGTGTATACAAGTGTGAAGCTTTACCACAATTGGAAAGCTATTTTAGCTCATGGTATGACTCAAAAGGAAAGGAAGACTGGTCTGTGTTTGTTTAACCAAAGTCTCTTTATTAATAGGACTTAGCTGAAGCACTGATCTCACTGTGGTTTACAGTGCTGCTGGATTATGAATTGTTTTAAAGAGTTCACAGGCTTTCTCTTACCACTTCATTTGACATATCTGTAGCCCACCCACCATCCAGGGACTCTCAGAAAGCATTTGCACAAAGAGTTAGTCATGACTGAGAACCAAAATACAACTAGGTAAAGCTAAAGCTTCCCCTCGCACACATGTGCTAGTTGTTCCCGTCTCTAGAGGGCGGTGTTCATCTCCGTTTCAAAGTCAAAGAGCCAGCACTGTCCAAAGACATTCCCATGGTCATGTGGCCAGCATGACTAAATGCCAAAAGCGCACACAATGCTGTTACCTTCCCACCAAAGGTGGTCCTTATTTTTCTACTTGCATTTTTACATGCTTTCGAACTGCTAGGTTGGCAGAAGCTGGGACAAGTAACGGGAGCTCACGCCATTACGTGGCGCTAGGGATTTGAACCGCCAAACTGCCAGCCTTTCTGATAGACAAGCTCAGTGTCTTAGCCCCTGAGCCATCGCTAGTCCCTTTAAAGTACAACTAAAACAATGCAAAAAGGTTGTCTATAGCAGGGGTCTCCAACTCAAAGGCCGTGGGCCAGCTTGGCCCACAGGGTGTTTAGACCTGGCCTGGAAACAGTGAAGGACTGGCCTGCAGTGCTTCTGCCAGTGAAAATGGAGCTTGCAAGGGCCACACACAGCCCCCCCCCCCCAGGCTCTGTTTTTGACTGCAACAGCCCCCTGAAGCCCTTTGCCAGAGAAAACACAACCTTCATGCGGTGCTCAATGAAATCATGTTTGACACCCCTGGTCTATAGCAAGTCCATCCTTGACATTATATCTAATGTTCTATGCTAGGATGCCTTATGGGGTGGACTTAAGAGCTGTAATGACCAGACCGATACTTAACTGCATTCCTTTTTATCTTCTTAGGGTCCGGTGGGTGTTCCTGGATTCCCTGGAATTTATGGAGTTCCGGTAAGTCTTTTTGGATTCCCCGGGACTTAAGTGTAGCTCTTAGTATGGCTTTTGGCCAACAACGTTAAGTATGACTCTGGGTTTGAATTCAAATGCTTGATTTTGTGGTCCTTGACGGAGGTCGATGTTGGGTAGTCCCAACAAAAATGCCACGGTGAAGGTGCTCAGGTGAAGTTGGTAGGGCAGCTCTTAAGTTCTGCTCCAAGAGGATAATTTTTGCTGCTGGTTGAAGTAGAGCAAGGACCATTACCCAGTTAATAATGCAACTAGGCCTGGACCATAGAATGAACATCGAGAAAATAACGTTGATGAGGTCAATAGGAGATGACAGCGACTTGATAACATGTCAAATTGAATGGAGAACTGCAAAGGTATTCGAAAGACTCGCAGTCCGGTGGAAGCATCTCCAAGAGGAAGGACATATCTGGTCACTAGGCATATGTCCTTCCTAGCCAGCATTTTCCCATTTGTTGGAAGGATTCAGACTGTTGGAGAAAATCGTGATTTTTGTCTGTCCATTGATGCATTTGCACATTTCCTAGCTGTCTTACTGTATAAAGTTCTCTGGATGGGTTACTAATGAACCAACATTAAAAAAATTAAAGGCAAAATGGAAGACAAATTCCTAAAATTAAGCACCAACATCCATAAATCAACAAAAATGTCCCATCAGTCTGTCCTCATTTTTTCCCCTTATTTTTGTTCCACAAAGTATTTATGTCATGCTTCAGTACTGTAATGATGCATAAAGACACTTAGATTCATTTTATTTTACTGTATGCAACATGTGACCTTAATTAGTGGGACAGACAGTGGAAATTAGGAATTCATTTTCTCCCCTCGGCAGTTTAGTTGTGTGTTTTTTTATATAATCACTCCTAACCAGAGCAGAAAATCGAAAGATTTCAGGTTATGTCCTTTTTTCTTTCTTTCCTTCCTTCCTTCCTTCCTTCCTTCCTTCCTTCCTTCCTTCCTGCCTGCCTGCCTGCCTGCCTGCCTGCCTGCCTGCCTGCCTGCCTTCCTTACTTCCTTCCTTCCTTCCTTCCTTCCTTCCTCCTTCCTTCCTTTCTTTTTGTCAATACTAACAATAGAACTAATAAACAACCACTAAAGCCAGCAACCTAAACTCAGCAAAAAAACAAATTGAACATGCAGATTTAGTTTAGTTTAATTCAATCAGGTTGAGCAGAGAATTGGGGGCTTTCAACGCATATTCTGGCTGCCCTATCTGTTTTCATTCGTTCTTTCTCTCTTTCCTTTTTTTTTTTTTGAGAGCATTAATTTTAACCTCCCCACCCCCACCTTTATTGCTTTGTGTCATAATAACAATTAAGGACAAATACTATGGTTTAAAATGCAAGAACAGAATGAGTTCAATGTGCAGTTTTGAAACCCCAGAGAAACCCAGATTTAAACTAAGGGTCCTATGAAAGACCTTGGCTAGGTAATCCTCGATTTATGACTACAACTGAGCTCAACATTTCTATTGGTAAGTGAGACATTTGTTAAGTGAATTTTGCCCCATTTTATGATCTTTCTGTTGTTAAGTTGGTAACATAGTTAGAATCGTGGTGGTGCAATGGTTAGAATGCAGTATTGCAGGCTACTGTGAAATGGATCTTGGAGTCCTAGTGGACAACCATTTAAATATGAGCCAGCCATGTGCAGCAGCTGCCAAAAAAGCCAACACAGTTCTAGGCTGCATCAACAGAGGGATAGAATCAAGATCATGTGAAGTCCACTTTATAATGCTTTGGTAAGGCCACACTTGGAATACTGCATTCAGTTTTGGTCGCCACGATGTAGAAAAGATGTGGAGACTCTAGAAAGAGTGCAGAGAAGAGCAACAAAGAGGATTAGGGGACTGGAGACTAAAACATATGAAGAATGGTTGCAGGAACTGGGTATGTCTAATTAAATAGAAAGAAGGACTGGGGAGACATGATAGCAGTCTTCCAATATCTCAGGGGTTGCCACAAAGAAGAGGGAATCAAGCTATTCTCCAAGGCACCTGAGGGAGCAATGGGTGGAAACTAATCAAGGAGAGAAGCAACTTTGAACTGAGGAGAAATTTCCTGACAGTGAGAACAATTCATCAGTGGAACAGAAGTTACCTCCAGACGTTGTGAATGCCCCAACACTGGAAGTCTTTAAGAAGATGTTGGATAGCCATTTGTCTGAAGTGGTGTAGGGTTTCCTGCCTAGGCAGGGGGTTGGACTAGAAGACCTCCAAGATCCCTTCTAACTCTGCTATTGTATTTCTGCTGACTGCCAGCAGTTCAAGGTTGACTCATCCTTCCAAGGTCAGTAAAAAGAAGAGCTAGATTATTGTAGGCAATATGCTGACCATTGTATTTGCACAAAATTGGAAAATGGAAAAAATCCATTCAGAGGGAGAGGTAATTAAGAAAATATTAAACTTGTGCAGAAATGAATAGATTAACATTGGCAATCAAAGGGAAGGAAGAATCGGAGTATTATAATATACGGGGGAGATTTTATCACTGGATAGAAACTGAATACAGACAACAAGAGATATAAAATTAAAGAAATGGGAAAGGAAAGCAGATTTATAGGGGAGAAGCAGAACTGAAGTGTAATTGAAATGTAAAGGTAAATGGAAAGATAACATGTATTTAAAACGATGGTAAATGTTAAATATGATGACACAAAAATTGTACCGAAATGGCACACTGTTTGATTAATGATGCAAGATTTGTTGAATAAAAATAAACAACTTTTTCTAAATATATATATATGCTGACCACTTAGAGAGGACTGTAAAGCACATTGAAGCTGTATCGACGTTTAAGTGCTATTGCTATAGTTATTAAAAGGATATGGCTTCCCATTGACTTTGCTTGTCAGGGATCATATGATCCCGGAACACTGCAGCCGTCATACATACATGCCACTTACCAAGCATCTGGATTTTGATCACATGGCATGACCCTGGGATTGTTGCAATGGTCCTAAGTGTGAAAAAAAGATCCTAAGTCAGTTTTTTCAGTGCCATTAGTAACTTTGACCTGCCACTAAAGGAACTATTGTAAGTCGAGGATTACCTGTAGTAAAGATGCTACAGAAATGGCAACCAGGTGAGACACCCCAAGCAGTGAATGTATGACCACAGTGGAGATGTGAGCATAGTAGGAAGATCCCCACAGGTTCAGGATGGCTGTCCATGAACGTGTGGGAGGGAAAGAGGTCACCACAGGTCCTACCAAAGAAACGGCTCCCAGATGGACTCCATTTATTGTGTTGCTACAGCTGTTGGGAAAACCTCGTCTATATCGTCCGTCTCTTCCTATATTTGTGGCTGGTTAACCACCAATGTCCCAGAAAAAGGGCCTGAAGGAGCTTCCCCTCCCCACCTGCCTGGCACATTCCTGATTTTCCCTCCCTGGCCCTCATCCCATCCTGATGTGGATGTTTAGCTTTTCCCACAGAAGGAGGTTGAGAAGTTTGGACGTTGAGATGCATCAGTCATAGTTTTTCAGCTGAAAATACAAGGCTGGCGGAATGGAAACATTTCAGGGAGCGATAGCATATGGACTGGCTTCTATCAGCTCGTGTGTCTGTGTGTGTGTACGGTTCAACAGCAAACCAAAACAAAACCACAGGCTGTTTAAAAGAAGGATCTGGCGTGGGCTCAAGTGGCCCCTTTTAATGTTCCTAATACACACAATTTTTGCCTTCCGATTCGGCTGATTTCTCTCTTCCTTAAGTACCGTGCCTCTCCTGTTTGGATTTACTTAGAAATACATTCCCTTTGCTGGAAGGAAAGAGATTGCATTTGTTTCAGCGTACGTAGGATTTTGGTTGCGTACTTTTCAATTTAGATTTGGACTGGCCCATCGTCTTAAAGCTCAGAGTTGCCAAAGGTTCTCAAGAGCTTGGTTTGGCCAAGAAATTCCTTCCAGAAATTAGCAACCTCCTTTTGTAGGACAGGAGAAGAAGCAATGGTTGGGAACTAATCAATGAGAGAAGCAACCTAGAATGAAGGAGAAATTTCCTGACAGTGAGAACAATTCATCAGTGGAACAGCTTGCCGTCAGAATTCATGGGTGCTCTAATTTTTATTGGATTGTGGTCTGCCCATAAATTTGGTTCAATTTCAATCTCGTGCATTTCCACTTAATTCTGAATTCATCCAGATCATGTCTATTCTGGACCAAGATTTGTGCACGTTAGAATAAAATGTATATTGTTTTTTCCCCAGGTTCATTATTCTCCAGGTGTCCAGAATAGATCATTCTTCTATCATTTTAGTAAGAGTTCCTGGTAGGGTCCTTCTAGTTTCCTTATTTATTTTACTACTTATATAGTCCAGTTCTGTATTAACAATTTTAGGGCAGGACAAGAAGCAATGGTTGGCAACTAATCAAAGAGAGAAGCAACCTAGAATGAAGGAGAAATTTCCTGACAGTGAGAACAATTAATCATTCTTGATTCCTGGTGAAGTCATGAACACCTGAGCATAGATTGTTGAGTTGCAATGTGGAAGGGGTGGACAGTAAGAGCTGGAGCTCATCCCCATTCTAGCTTGCAGCCCTGGGGTTTCTTGGGCCTCCTCCATCTAATTCCTTACCACCTAATATTATGTTAACCAAATGTAAATTAAATTTAGTTCTGGCTCCACATTTTCTTGGAGAGAATTCAACACACCATTCAAAGGCCAAATCAGGTCTTTGCCTGAAAAAAAAAGTGATCTGTCATAAGGGATTAAAATACTTTCCTTAAGAGAAGACATTAGAACCTTGGGTGACTTGTAGGGTTTTTTTTGGGGGGGGGGAAATCACACCAAGAAGTCACATAAGGGAAATATATAAAGTGGTGATATTTTTAGAAATAAAATACTGTATTTTTCCCCTACTACCATTGTACTAGAACTTTAGATACTTGGCTACAATTCTCATTATTCTTGGTCATTATTGGTAACAGAGTCTAGTGGGCAATGAATTGCCAAATTAATGTAATTGTCAAACTCACTAAGATAGTCTAAGTCATTGTTCTTCTTTTTTGTAATTCTATTATTATTATTATTATTATTATTATTATTATTATTATTATTATTATTATTATTATTATTATTATTTAATCTTTGGTGAGATTCACAGCTTTTGGAGTTGGTTGGTAGCTCAACAGCTCGAGTCCTAACCAAGGACCTAGGAACTGTTAAGGTAACGTCGGAGGATATAAGTTGTTCCAAGTAGGGTGGATTTTTGTAGAGTCAGAATGCTCAAGTCAGGTAAATTTAGAATTTCCAAATAGTGAGGAAGCCCTTTAGGTATTGCTCCAAGGGCTCCAATTACAATTGGGACAACACATGATTTCTTTTTCCACAGTCGCTCAACCTCAATTTGCAAGTCCCAGTACTTCGTGGTGGTGGTGGTGGTGATGATGATGATTACTACTAGTACTACTTTTAGATAAACTCTAGTAACAGAGTCTTGAAATCCTGTATTTCCTCTACTTTCTCTCTTATGCGATGGTGAATTACGACATAATCAATCTGATCTTCTTTCTCACTCTTTCTATTTCCTGGGCTTAATGCATGTTTTGTAATTCTCGTGTGATATTTACTCCAAGGCCATCTCTTTGGCTCTCTAACCTAAAGATAGACTATTGAGCATTGCAGCCCAAGACAAAAAGGGACCTGGTGGCTCAGTTGCTATGACGCTGAGCTTGTAGATCAGAAAGGTTGGCAGTTCAGCGGTTCGAATCCCTAGTGTCACACAACGGAGTGAGCTCCCATTACTCGTCCCAGCTCCTGTCAACCTAGCAGTTCAAAAGCATGTAAAAATGCAAGTAGAAAAATAGGGACCACTTTGGTGGGAAGGTAACAGCGTTCCGTGCGCCTTCGGCGTTTAGTCATGCCGGCCACATGACCACGGAGGCGTCTTCAGACAGCGCTGGCTCTTCGGCTTTGAAACAGAGATGAGCACTGCCCCCTAAAGTTGGGAACAACTAGCACATATGTGCGAGGGGAACCTTTACCTTTAGCCCAAGACAGCCTTGGAAAGTTGATGTAGGATTATTAGTGAGAATTGCCTTCTTAGACAGTGGTCAGTTAAATTATGGCAATTTGTAGTTGAAGAAAACAGCACTTCTGGCTTATGTGTATCCATAGTGAAATTCCTGAGGGCTGGCTTTGTAGCTAAATAGGAACTTATTGGCACCTCATATGAACTTTAAGGTCTTAATCTCCTTGAAGAAAACCTAGGCTGTTTTGCATCCTTTGTAAGTGGTGGTGAGCTAACATTTATATTTAATTATTTAGCAAATATATAAAAGTAAAGGTTCCCCCCGCACATATGTGCTAGTCATTCCCGACTCTGGGGGCGCGGTGCTCATCTCCGTTTCAAAGCCGAAGAGCCAGCGCTGTCTGAAGACGTCTCCAGCATGACGTGGCCAGCATAACTCAACGCTGAAGGCCCACGGAATGCTTCCCACCAAATGTGATTCCTATTTTCTACTTGCGTTTTTATGTGCTAGGTTGGCAGAAGCTGGGACAAGTAATGGGAGCTCACTCCATTATGCAGTGCTAGGAATTCAAACTGCCGACCTTTTTGATCGACAAGCTCAGCATCTTAGCCACTGAGCCACCTTAGCAAATACATACGGTTACCTAACTCATACAGAGGTGATTCCAGGCAACTTGCAACATTTAAAAAAATTGGATGAAAAGGGAAATGTCTTCAAGGTAAAACCAAGTCCAGTTGCCTTTTGAAAAAGTTCCTTTGGGACCTGGATGACTGAGAAATCTCCGTAGACAATGAAGAGAGAGATGTCACCATCCACTGAGAACCAGCACTGATCTTGCAACCTGAAACCCTGAGCAACAAACTCGAGTATAAGAAAGTGGCTCCTGGATGTTTATAGGGATATAAAAGGAGAAGATAATTTCATCCCTAAATCCTGGGTAGTCTTATCTGATTCACAGATCTTATCTTATTCACAGATAAGAGTGGGTAGTCTTATCTGTGAAAGGGATCTTGGAGTCCTAGTGGGCAACCATTTAAATAGGAGCCAGCAGTGTGCAGCAGCTGCCAAAAAAGCCAACACAGTTCTAGGCTGCATCAACAGGGGGATAGAATCAAGATCACGTGAAGGGTTAATACCACTTTATAAGGCCTTGGGAAGGCCACACTTGGAATACTGCATCCAGTTTTGGTCGCCACGATGTAAAAAAGATGTGGAAACTCTAGAAAGAGTGCAGAGAAGAGCAACAAAGATGATTAGGGGACTGGAGACTAAAACATATGAAGAACGGTTGCAGGAACTGGGCATGGCTAGCTTAAGAGAAAGAAGGACCAGGGGAGACATGATAGCAGTGTTCCAATATCTCAGGGGTTGCCACAAAGAAGAGGGAGTCAAACTATTCTCCAAGGCACCTGAGGGTAGAACAAGAAGAAATGGGTGGAAACTAATCAAGGAGAGAAGCAACCTAGAACCGAGGAGAAATTTCCTGACAGTTAGAACAATGAATCAGTGGAACGGAAGTTGCCTCCAGAAGTTGCGAATGCCCCAACACTGGAAGACTTTAAGAAGATGTTGGATAGCTATTTGTCTGAAATGGTACAGGGTTTCCTGCCTAGACAGGGGGTTGGACTAGAAGACCTCCAAGGTCCCTTCCAACTCTACTATTGTATTGTATTGTATTGTTTTGATTTTCTGCTTAGGTTTGGGATTGCCGGATTCCCTTTACAAACATATTTCTACCGGATTAGTTTGTCCCCAGGAGATATCTGCAGCCTTCTGGCTATACAACTAAATACATAAATAAATGTATGAAGGACAGCATATGTTAGCTCTGAGTTGTCGTGGGTCAGCGCCTATGTTTTATTACAAGATGCTTTGTTGACATAAAATACTACCAAGCCCCAAACAAGGAATTAATACAGAGGTTTACAATATATTTACATTTTTTTTTCCTTTATAGGATTAACTCTTCAGGCGGGTGGCACGAAGCCTTTTCAGTTCAAGGGACAGACTAACTTGTGGTTGCATAGCAAGGATCACATTCTACAAGGGGGGAACAATAGCTGGTTTCCCATCTGATAAAAGTTTTAAAGACTTTTATGAATGATTCTTAGCGTTCTCTGAGCTTCTTCTCTCTCCTCCTCTCTCCTTACCAAATGCAGAAAGCACCAAGAATCCCTCATTTCAGCCTTGAGCTACAAATATTCTGCTTTATTGATACATTAATGGGTGTTTGTTCCTGTAAGACTTCCTTCCTTCCTTCCTCCCTCCTTCTTTCCTTCCTTCCCTCCCTTTCTCCTCTCTACCTTCCCTCCCTCCTACCTCCCTGCCTTTTTCCTTTTCCTTCCTTCCTTCCTTCCTTCCTTCCTTCCTCCCTCCCTTCCTTCCTTCCCTTCCTCTCTCCTATCTATCTTCCTTCCCTCCTACCTCCCTGTCTTCCTTTTCCTTCCTTTCTTCCCTCCCTCCCTCCCACCTTTCTTCCTTCTTCCTTCTTCCCTCCTCCCTCCGATCTACCTTCCCTCCATCTCTCCTACTTCCCTTCCTTCCTGCCTACCTCGCTGCCTTCTTTCCTTTTCCTTCCTTCCTTCCTTCCTTCCTTCCTTCCTTCCTTCCTTCCTTCCTTCCCTTCCTCTCTCCTGTCTATCTTCCTTCCCTCCTACCTCCCTGTCTTCCTTTTCCTTCCTTTCTTCCCTCCCTCCCTCCCACCTTTCTTCCTTCTTCCTTCTTCCCTCCTCCCTCCGATCTACCTTCCCTCCGTCTCCCCTACTTCCCTTCCTTCCTGCCTACCTCGCTGCCTTCTTTCCTTTTCCTTCCTTCTTTCCTTCCTTCCTTCCCTCCCTCCCTATCTACCTTCCCTCCCTCCTCCCTCCCTGCTTTCTTTCCTTTTCCTTCCTTCCTTCCTTCCCTCCCTCCCTCCCTATCTATCTTCCCTCCCTGCTTTCTTTCTTTCCTTTTCCTTCCTTCCTTCCTTCCTTCCTTCCTTCCTTCCTTCCTTCCTTCCTTCCATCCATCCATTATCATCACCATCATCATCCTTTTTGGAAGTGCTCTCTGACTTGTTGCACATTAATTGTCTAGTCAAAGGAATTCCTTTCAGGCTTGTTTTTAAAAGTGATACAGCCATATTTTAAAGCGGTGGTCGTATTTGGAAATGCTTAATTCATGCCAGGAGTTATTTTCCATAGTGAGCGTGACTTACCCTTGGTAGCTGAGCAGCTTCCATTTAATTATATATTTATTCTCAATCAGAAAAATCTTTTTTAAAAAAATCAGGTTGGTTCGTCCATGATCATCACGTAAAATGGTTTCAGTTCCAGGTCTGGCTTTAGGCCTTTGCAATTAAATACATAATTTGTGCTGATGACATTCATCCTGTAGATTTTCAAACTAAGTTTCATACCTAAACAGATGGAGCCCCCATTTAAGCTTCTTACGTGAAAAAGTTGCCTGGGTAAAATGTTCTTCACTTGTTTTATGATGATGATGACATTTCAAAGGATAAAGAACAGTCAGAGTGCCCTAAATATTTGGATACTTTTGTTGGCATTTAATGGAGAAAGAATGCACTTAAAGTTACTGCAAACTTAGAGGTTGACTGGCCTCATACACCAACCTCACAGTACTTAGAAACACAATAAATCTTTTCAGTTTCTGTAATAGACCAAATGTATAAATCGTGCAAAGTGAGAATTCTCAAATAGTTGTCCCAAGGGTGCTTTTTTCAAAAGGCAACTGGACTTTTTGGGTTTTTTTCTTTGAGAACCTTTTGCTTCTCATCCAAGAAGCTTCTTCAGTTCCATTCTTCTTGAATGAGAAACAAAATGTTTTCAAGGGGGAGAAAAAACACAAGAAAGTCCAGCTGCCTTTTCAAAAAGCACCTTTGGGACAACCATGACCTGAATAATTGAGAAAATCCATAGACCTTCTCGAATAGTCCAGTATCTGCTGAATCTTAGTAGAATTCCTTTCTTGTCCTCTATGTTCTCAGATGACAAATTCTAAATGTTCTCGAGAACATCTTGAACTCCATCCCACTGAACCCTTCAGCCCCAATGGGAGACGTCCCTGTTTACTCACCCGTCTTCTCACCTTCTGTGAGGCAGGGGGGGTATGTGTCTTAAGAAGATTTATATATTTCCCAAAGAACCTGAAGGCAGGACAAGAAGCAATGGGTGGAAACTAATCAAGGAGAGAAGCAACTTAGAACCGAGGAGAAATTTCCTGACAGTCAGAACAATTAATCAGTGGAACAACTTGCCTCCAGAAGTTGTGGGTGCTCCAACACCGGAAGTCTTTAAGAAGAGATTAGAGAGCCATTTGTCTGAAACGATATAGGCGGACCTATGACACGCGTGCCAGAGGTGGAATGCAGAGCCTTCTCTGTGGGCATGTGTGCTGTTGCCAGCTGTGCTTCTGATTTCTGGTGTGCATGGTCTTCACATGCACCAGAGCGCCAGAAAATGGCCTGAAAACTGCCTAAAAAACAGCCCAAGAACAGGCTGTTTTCTGGGTTATTTTCAGGCCATTTTTGTGCTGTTTGTGGCCCATAAATGGCCTGAAAACATCCCAAATAATGGCTTGAAAATGCCCTGAAAATAGCCTGAAAATGGCCAAAAAACAGGCAGCCGCATCGGTCAGCTGTTTTTCGGCTTTCTGGTGCTGCAGCGCATGCAAAGACCAGCTGGCCAGCACACATGTTGGTGACAAAAACCCAAAGACCAACTGGATGGCATGCACATACGCACTTGCCAGCCGGCCTTCAGTTTTCCCCGCGCTGTGTCACGCATGCACACGCATTCTGGTTTGGACACTTGGTGCCAAAAAGGTTCGCCATCACTGGTATAGGGTTTCCTCCTTGAGTAGAAGGTTGGACTCGAAGACCTTCAAGGTCCCTTCCGACTCTGTTATTCCGTTATTTGGATGCCCGGAGGGGATTTCAGGTTGCCCACGGAGCTCTTTGTTTTTGCATGGTGGCAAAAGACTAACCTGTCTCTTGGAAAAATGCTATCAAAATCTCCAATGCCTGCAGATGCAGCTGAAACACACACACACCCTTCCTTCCTCATTTTGTTTTACAGTCAGAATTCAAAGCCACCGTGTAAGTCTGCTCTCGTAGAGAGCTATTTCTGCTGCCATCTGCTGTTTTGGTTTCAGAGGGTGGGGGGAAAAAGCTGTACAGAGATGAAAGCACAGCCAATCTCTTCAGTCCATGTACAACTGGTCAGGGCAAACCTTTGTTAGGAACAGTTAATAAGAATGTAGTTTTGTTCAATTTTCAGTGGGATTGCACCCACTGAATCAGAGCCCCCAAACTGATTAAGTGTCTCACTAATCCAACATGTAGGGTTATCACGTTGAGGCATGCAAATATAAACAAATGTACTTTGGGGTAACTATTTACATAACTATGCATTCCTTATAGAATGAGGAACTGGTTGAAAATTATTTTAGTTTTTTTTTCCCCCAGGAAGAGGATAACTTTTGGAAAGATAATTAACAGCCAGAGCGCCCTGAATATTGGGATAAGGTTGTTGGCATTTAATGAAGAGAAAAATATCTCTGGGGCTATTGCAAAGTTGGGAGTTGGCTGGGCTCATAAATAAAGGCAATAAACACACCAAATCTTTTCTACAGTTGAGTAAATGGGTAAAGCATCCCAAGTATGGGTATGGAGTAAATGTGTAAAAAATACACATCTGGTGTTATCAAGCTCAGGTATGCAAATATAAATGAATGTCCTCCTAAGCAAGGCCAATTCCATTCCCTTGCATTATTTAAACAATTAAGACGTGATTAAGAAATATTAATTTGTGCTTCTTTTTTCCCCTTGAACAGGGACACCCCGGTCAGCCAGGATCCAGAGGTCTTCCTGGTTTAGATGGCTGTAATGGTACCATTGGAAGTCCTGGCCCCTCTGGATCAGACGGATTCCCTGGTCCCCAAGGACCACCGGTATTTCTTGATGTAGCTTTGGTCCTAGGTTGAGATTGGTGGTTGACTGGATAACTTAAACCTATCTTTCTCAGCCTTGACGGCTTTAAGATGTCTGGGGGATTCTGGGAGTTAAGGTTCAGACATCTTAAAGTTGCAGTTGAGAAACACTGTCTTAAACAGTTACTACTATGGGTGGTTCTAAGGCTGCTTTCTTTATAACTGTGGTGAAAAGGTTTGGGGGTGTCTAATTATTTCCCCTTTTTAGCAGCCAAGCAAAAAGTCATAGATATCCCTCTCATCATGTCAACTCTTTCCTATCTTGAGAGCAGATGATTATCTAGAGATACCACCCTCTTTGGGGAAGTCCTATTATGGTAGTGGGTAGATTTGTACACTATAGCAAATCATAGTCCGACTATAAATAACCAGCAATATACTAAGCCATGATGTGTGGTTGGTAGACCACAATAGCTGGATTTCAATTTGTTTAAACAAAATTTAAATAGGCTATCCTAAATTCAAAGTGTATTGTGGCTTAAAATGTTATCTGAACCATATACTAGTAGTACTTATTCAGTAATGTATGTAGCCTAGCCTATCTTCAAAAGGGCAATACCATGAGGGTCTTCCAATAAACACATTCTGACATGACAAATTACATATAAAGTCTTCAATGTATATTGAATTGGTTGGTTGGTTGGTTGGGTTCAGTTGGGTTGAGTTGGGTTGGGTTGAGTTGGATGGTTGGTTGGTTGATTGGTTGTTTATGTACCATCAAGTTGATGTCACCTCATGGAGATCCACCTAGATAGAGTTTTCTCCATGACAATCTATTCCTCTCCTTTTTATCTTCCAACAGTATGTCCATCATAGCTGTAATAGAATGTATATAATGCAAATGAATTCTATATGCATTTCTTAGATTTTTAATTTCAGCTTCAGGACAACGAAGCTTTGAATTTACTCTGGCTATCTTTTTTATTTATTTTTGCTAAAGAGTATCTTTTGTTCTTTTTTTCTTAATTTCTCTATCCAGGGTCGGCCTGGTCCTAAAGGCCCCAAAGGTGAACCCGTCTATGCCCCAGGGATTTTTAAAGGAGTGAAGGTAAGAAATGTCCAGATAAAGGAACTGGAGCAGAAGGTATGTCTAAGCAATTAAGTTTGAAATTTTCTTTGGGAGGAAGAAGACAGCTTAAAAAAGGTTATGCCTGTGTTTGATAAATTGGCTTTAGAAATGTGAAGATTCCTTGCAGGTCATTGACCATTGTTGTTGTTGCTAGTCATGAATTGTTTCCTCTTTGGTTGTTGTTAGTTGTGAAGTCATTTCCAACCCATCACGATCCCATGGACAACATTCCTCCAGGCCTTCTCTATCATCCTCTAGTCCATTTAAGCTCACGCCTTCTGCTTCAGTGACTCCATCCAGCCACCTCGTTCTCTATCGTCCCTTTCTTCTTTTACCCTCAATCCTTCCCAGCATCAGGCTCTTCTCCAGTGAGTCCTTCCTTCTCATTAGGTGGCCAAAGTATTTGAGTTTCATCTTCAGGCCTTCTAAAGAGCAGTCAGGGTTGACCTCCTCTAGGACTGACCAGTTGGATCGCCTTGCAGTCCAAGGGACTCACAAGAGTCTTCTCCAGCACCAGAGTTCAAAGGCCTCCATTCTTTGGTACTCAGCCTTTCTTATGGTCCAACTTTCACAGCCATACATTACAACTGAGAAAACCTTGATTATACACACTTTTGTTGGCAAGGTAATGTCTCTGTTTTTTAGTGTGCAGTCTAGATTTGCCATAGCTTTCATTGACCATAGTGAAATAAATTTGATTATTAGATTCCAGATTAACCATGGAAGCTAAGGATTTTAAAAGTCATGCTTGATAAAAGGAACCACTTTTTAAATTCAACATACGGATACCTCTTGAAAGCCAGTAGAACAAAGCAACTAACTTCCTATTTAAGTTGGAAGCTGCCCAGATGTTCCAAATTGGCATCTGCCCAGATATCTCTGGAGGTTCTCAGGCATCCAGGTCATAGTTGTCCCAAAGCTGCTTCCTTTCACAAGGCAACTGGACCTTCTTGGTTTGCTTGAAGATGTCAGAAGTCAAAACTGAAGACGCTTTTTGGATGAGAAGGAAAACCTCTTCAAGCAAAACAAAAAAGCACCTTTGGGAGCTTTTGCCCAGATGTTTTCAGCCACTGGGGTGGGATTCAAAATACTGGATGTGCCTTGGGTCTGATGGGGCTTGATTCCCCTCCCCCCTAATTCATTTTCAATCAAATGTGGGTGTTTTTTTTTTTTTTGCTGCCAACATTTTGACTATCCCAACTAAGTCGTTCTAGTAATCAAGATATTCTAGTAATCGCTACAGAGATTGCATTTAAGTCTTTGATTGGGAAGCTGTCTCCCACAATTTAAAAAAAAAAAACATTTCTGAAACTTTTGTATAATACATTTCCCTGCTAATCTATGTTTCATCTAAAGTTCTTGCTGTTTTTATGTTATTATTTAGGGAGAAAGAGGTCTTCCTGGACTGGATGGTGCTATTGTAAGTTCATTTCCCTTGTAATTTCTGTTTTCCTTGCCTGTGTGTTGCATTATTTTTGGCAATTAGTAAAGAGAAAGAAAGTTTCAACTTTGTTTCCAGCATAATAGTGTTGAATTATCCTTAGAAAACCTTAGTCCTAAATCCACCACAGCCGTGGAAGCGTATTAATTGACTCAGTTTGTCACAACCGCAACTCACATTATAGACTTCTTATGAGGAGGGAAGTAGACTTGATCAATAACTCAATGAGATAGACAAGGAGTGCTTTACTTTTCTTAACTGCTGTTTAATCTTTACAAAACTTGGTTTCCCTCGCACGTATGTGATAGTGGTTCCCGACTCTAGGGGGCGGTGCTCATCTCCGTTTCAAAGCCAAAGAGCCAGCGCTGTCCAAAGACGTCTCTGTGGTCATGTGGCCAGCATGACTCAATGCCAAAAGCGCACGGAACGCTGTTACCTTCCCACCAAAGGTGGTCCCTATTTTTCCTACTTGCATTTTTACATGCATTCGAACTGCTAGGTTGGTAGAAGCTGGGACAAGTCACGGGAGCTCACTCCATTATGCTAGGGATTCAAACCACCGAACTGCTGACTTTTCTGATGGACAAGCTTAGCATCGTAGCCACTGAGCCACCACGTTCCCCCCGCTTTTTTTTACAAAACTTACAGAACCACCAAACTGTTTGCAGGGAGGAAATTCTACAAGTAGGAATAGAATCCAACGTTCCCCTGCAGAGTTCCACCCTCTGTGTGGTAGAAGAACAAACAATAGCTTTCTTGTTAGAAGAGGAAGGTACGAGTAACATAAGTCCAGTACAAGGCCAAAGGGTGTCATGTGTGCCATGTCACCATGGCATAAAATATGATGTCTGTGGTACCACTTGCCCCCACCAAGGGTAGCCAGGGGACCTTTTGTTTATGATTAGCATTTTTCCTATTATAGATTTTTTTTAGAATTTCTGATTTAAATCTGTTAGATCCTTTTGGAGGAGTAGCTCCCAGAAACAGCTAGTTAGAGAGAGAGGAGGAGGAGGATAGTTAGAATGGAGAGGGGGGGTGAGATAAGTAGAGAGAGATAGGATGGGTAAGATAGAGAGAAATGGAAGGGAGAGGGGTGGGAAGGATGAGATAGAGGGAGAGATAGGAAGGATAAGTGAGTGAGAGGGAGGGAGGGAGGGAGGAGGATCGATAAGTATTGGGTGGGTTACTGTGGGTTTGCAGGGGTTCGGGAGAACCTCTAGCTAAGATTCTGTGCAGTTTGGAGAACCCACAAATCCCACTCCTGGCTGGCCCCACCCACCCTTCCCAGGAGTCCCCACACATTTCGGATGCAGGTAAGTGCAGGGTGTGCGAGAAGGCTTGGGGAAGATGAGAAACACTCCCCGTTTCCATCCTCCGGAGCCTGGGGAGAGCGCTTTCACCCTCCCAGAGGCTCAAGGAAAGCTTCCGGAACCCGGGGAGGGCAAAAATGCCCTCCTACCATGATGCAGGAGGTCAACTAGGCTACGCCCACCATGGCGACGCCCACCCAACAACTGGGCAGATAACCCGTTGCTAAAATATTTGAAGCCCATCCATGGATAAGATGGATAATATACCGACAGATACAGTATATCAGTTTTTGGTTGTCCAACTACCTTCCATGAGAAAGACCTTTCATCTCCCCCCCCCTCACCCCCCAGCCTTTTATACGTTCCTTATGTAGGACTGGGTTTAGCTGAAAGAAAAGCCAATGGGATGAGAAAGGAAGATACAGATTAGAATCAAGAGAGGGGGAAGGAAAAAGAACCCCATAAAAATTGGCTTCCTACAACCAGAGCAAACCTTTTTCTTGGCTGGCTTTTGGGCTTTGCAAATAAACAGACATCCCGAAATTTGTTTCTACTTTTCACATCATGTTTTCTATCCTGTGGGGGAGTTTTGAATCTTCCTCTTGGGGTTCTACGCTCCAGGAGATGTCCTCTAACCGTGGAAGTAATCAAGCCAATGACAAGAGAGATAATAATAATAATGATAATAACGAGAGATAACAACACAGTTCTGGTTTTGCATGACATGTGATGATTGACACTGTGATGAGTTTGGGTTACAAACCTGACAACAGTCAACTCATTTGGGGATGAGCAGGACACGTGACTACTGAACTTTATTTCTTGCCTTTCCTGTCCTTCTTAACAGGGACCTAAAGGTTTTCCAGGTCGATCAGGCCCTGCTGGTCCCATCGGGCTACCTGGATTTCCGGTAAATCATTCTCTTTTTTTGTGTGTGTTATTAATTGCATCCTGAATACCATTGTAGCTAGTTCAGAATGTATGAAATAGCTACTGATTGCTATCTATAGTGTTTAGAATCAAACTAGAGCTGGAAGGGACTTTGGAGGTCTTCTAGTCCAGCCCCTTGCTCGAGCAGGAGATCTGACCTATACCATTTCAGACAGGTGACTGTCCAGTCTCTTCTTAAAAACCACCAGTGATGAAGCCCCCACAATTTCTGGTGTCAAGCTGTTCCACTGGTTAATTGTCCTCACTGTTAGCAAGTTGCTTCTTAATTGCAGGCTGCATCTCTCCTTGATTAGTTTCCATCTATTGTTTCGTGTCCTGCCCTCAGGTGCTTTGGAAAATAAGTTGACCCCTCCTCTTTGTGGCAACCTCTCAGATACTGGAATAACTGCTGTCGTATCACTCTTAGTCCTTCTTTTCTCTAACTAGCCAAACTCAAATCCTGCAACCGTTCTTCATATGCTTTAGTCTCCAGGAGTTTAATCATCTTAGTTGCTCTTCTTTGCACTTTTTCCAAAGTCTCAACAGCTTTTTTGTAGTGTGGTGACCAAAACTGGATGCAGTATTCCAGGTGTGGTCTTAGTAGGGCTTTTTTATAAAGCGGTATTAATACTTCACGTGATTTTGATTCTATGCCTCTATTTATACAATCAAGGATTGTATTAGCTTTTTTGGTTGCTGATGTACACTGCTGATTCATATTGAAGGGATTATCCACTAGGACTCCAAGGTCCCTTAAACACGAGCCAGCAGTATGCAGCTGCAGACATAAAAGCTAATACAATCCTTGGTTGCACTAAAGTACCGCTTTAGTACCACTCCAAAGCACCAGAAGGCAAGAGTCAATGAATGGAAACTAATCAAGGAGAGAACCAGCCTAGAACTAAGGAGAAATTTCCTGAGAGTTAGAACAATCTCTCAGTGGAGTAGCTTGCTCGCAGAAGTTGTGAATGCTCCAACACTGGAAGTTTTTCAAAAGAGATTTATCTGAAATAGTATAGAGTTTCCTGCTTCAGCAGGGGGTTGGAGTAGAAGACCTCCAAGCCCCCTTCCAACTCTGTTATTCTGATTAGGATAGATTAATCTATGTCCTAATGCAGATTATTCCTTCTTTGGTTCAGGAGGGAAAGCAGAATGACAAGGTGGGAAAGGATTTAATTCCACCCCCTTTAGCTTCTGATCCACTGTAGTTTGGGTGGGAGGTGTCTGCCCTTTTTCACATCTATTTGCTTAAATATTTAAGATAAGGGCATCAACCCAGGATAGGACGTAGGAGTGAGATTCTCATCTCACGCAAAGGAGGATTTGGCACAAATCAGCCGCTCTCATCTATTACTGAATAATTCATTTCTTTGCTTCCTAAATAATATTTCACTGTGAATAACTTGGGATATTCAAGGCGCCATTCGCTTTTCCTTTTTTTAACAACAGTTCCCTCTTTTTATTCATTTGTTCCACCCGTGAAATGACATTTGTTTTTCAAGTGCAACATCTGATTAATATTGTTTCCTTCTAATTCAGGGACCCCCAGGTTTCCCAGGGCTCCCAGGGTCTGTGGTAAGTGTGTTTGATGGATTCTGGGCATTTTGTCACCCAACAAATCAATAACATTGTTTTCTTCCTGATAAACCTTAGGACAACTTTTTTGCATTAAAGATGGACAGAAGATCTTGTGAAGCTTCTTCTCTTGGTAATATTGTATTGCAAACTAGGGCATAAAAAACCTTTGCTAGACCAATTCTCGAATACAGCTCATCTGTCTGGAACCCACACTGCATATCGGACATTAATACAATCGAACGAGTCCAGAGATATTTCACGAGAAGAGTCCTCCACTCCTCTGCTCCCAACAGAATCCCTTATGCCACCAGGCTTGAAATTTTGGGCTTAGACAACTTAGAACTATGCCACCTTACTACTAAACATAGTACATAAAATTATCCGCTACAATGTCCTACCTCTCAATGACTACTTCAGCTTCAACCACAATAACACACAAACACACAATAGATAGAAATTTAACGTAAACCGCTCCAAACTCATGTGACTACCATTTGGTACCTTCTCAACTGGCTTCCAACAAGCAAAGTCAATTTGGGAAGTTGGATTCACTTAATAGCCACGTGATTCACTTAACAACTGCAGTGATTCCATTAAAACCCATGGCAAAAAAAGGCATACAATCATTTTTACAACTGCTGATTAGCTACAGGATTTTACAACTCTACAACTGCTTTGATTAGCCACATAACTGGTCCCAATTATGGTCATGAGGACTCCCTCAATTAGATGTTTCTCAAGATCTAGGATTACAAAATATATATTTGTAATATATGCATTATTCTAATTATGCAGCTGTTTGTGACTAATGATGTTCTGTCCATTCCTATTGTGTCCGAGTGCTTTGCGTATGACATCAAGCTAATGAAATTAGTGTGAGAAAAGAGAAACATTTTAATACTTTGAACCCAAATAATTAGCTTTAATTCCTCATCAACTCAGGTTGGATTACCAAAACTAATACTAAAGAGTTTGTTTTTTTTTCAAATGGTGAATGTTGATGAACTCTTTTGGAAGACAGATATAAGAAAACAAGCTTTAATTCCATTGATTGTTTCTTTTGACTCCTGTTTGGATGTCTTTATGTTTCAATTGTACCATTTTTGGAAAGTAAAAATTACAACGATTTGGTGTTTATTTTTGTTATTTTGCAGGGCAGTAGCGGTCTCGTTTTCCATGGAGAAACAGGAGAAAAAGTAAGTTTGTTTTGGTTTTGCAATGGGACACTAAATAGCGTTTTCTCAGATCACTGTGAGATTAAGAAGATCGTTAACTGTCCTTCCACACGTTGGCCATGTATTCATGTTCTTGCCCTGAAAACAGGTTGCATATCAAGAAGAAGATTGGGTGATGGGGAAGAGGGTCAATTTTTTTCACTCTGCTTGCAACGTACAATTTCCAAAATTGGTATCGGCTTCCAAATGTTCTCCAGAAAAGCTTCATTTTCAACTCTTTTGGAGGTGATGGATATTAGAGCCCATCAAACTTTTTGTGGGAGAGCATTCTAGAAAACCCGTTCAATTATAAACAATTCCTCTAGGCTTTGGCTGCTTGACCTCCTGAAAGAGAAGGACAATCAGCTGCTTCTCCAAACATGACCAAAAAGCAGGGGTGAAATGCTACTGGTTCGGGCCGGTTTGGCCAAACTGATAGTAAAAGATGCTACTGTTCACTCAAAGGGGTAGTAAAAAAATGCTTTTAAAAATGTTCAAAACTTTCAACAATCAGCTATGCAATAATCAGCTGTGCTGGGAACTTTTTAAAGCATTTTTTAAAACTACCTATTTGCCCGAACTGGTAGTAAAAAAATGCTTTTAAAAAGGTCCGACTATCAGCTTGTCTGTGAGGCTCCTGCTTGTTGCATTTTGTGTGAAGTCCTGCTGCTTTTGCATTGTGTGTGAAGTCAGTTGTGCAGCCGTGCCCACCTGGTAAAGTGGGATAGTTGGTTTTTGAGCTCTCTGTGACTCTGTGAGGTTCCTGCATGTTGCAGGGGACATTTTTTTGTGTGAAGTCCTGCTGCTTTTGCATTGTGTGTGAGTCAGTTGTGCAACCATGCCCACCTGGTCACATGACCACCAAGCCACGCCCACTAATTTCACCACTGCCAAAAAGGCTAGGTTGATTCCAGGGGAAGATGGAGTTCTTAAGTAAGCAGGAACCAAGCCATAAAATGCTTTTTTAGAGGAAAACCAGCACTTTAAATGGCATTAGGAAACTGAGAATCTAAGGCAGGGCCTGAAAAAATCGGTGTAACATGCACCTGCCAACATCTACCTGGATGGATCTGGGCCACTGTCTTTTGTACTACCTAAAGTCTTTAAAGATAATCCAATGAAGAATGCATTGCAGGAGTCTAGAGCAGTGTTTCTCTACTTCAGCATCTTTAAGATATGTGGACTTCAACTTTGTGGACTTCAACTGCCAGAATTCCCTAACCAACAGATCTCAGAATTCCTGAGGTCGAGAAGTCCTTGTCTATGATATGATAGCTTTTTTTGATTAGCCTACAGGCCATATCAAAGCACAAGGTTCACACACATCTTGCCAATAAAACCTTATACTAACAATTTCAAGTAAGAGTAAGGTAAAATGCAATAGTTATAAGCTAAGATACAATATAATTTATAGAAAAATATATAAAATAGAATAAAACGACATAAAATTATGTTTCGGTGTCACCCTTACAATCTACTCCAATCAGTCGCACATATGTAGATCTCAACCGAACCATTTCCCTTAAATTCTTTGTTATTTTAAAAGTTATTTTCAGATTCTGGCTGCACATAAGGGAAATTGTTTTGATATGGGGATCGCAATGGGTCCTTCGATTGGTATATGGACCAAGGTATCTGTCTCTCATCCCCTTATACAAGCAACAATCCAATAGGATGTGAGCCAAGTCTTCTACCTCTGCCGCTCCGCAAATGCAGAGACGCTCATTGTAGGGTATAGAGTGGAATCTCCCATATCTGACCATTGTGTCAAGCTGTTCGAATCTCACTCAAGTAAATATCTCCCTAAGATGCTTTGGCTGTTGTAACTTTAAATAGTTGTCTACTTGAAAAGTACGTTTGCATTTGCTCAGCCACTTCAAGTTACCCACCTTACTAACGATAGCTACATCATTTTGTCCTTCTATATCCTTAATTCTTTGGGCGCAAAAATGGTGATAAAGGCACGAGCCACTTAATCAGTCTTTAAGATGCTTTTCTTGCATCTAATTTATTTACTGAATTTCTATAGTTGTCCATCTCAGTCAATGACTTTGGGCATTCAAAAAATATGATTACCATTAACAATACTGACCCATTTTTATTTTCCGATTAGGGAGATGTGGGGCTGCCAGGACCAGCGGGGCCTCCGTCTTCCACAGGGACAGAAGAATATGTTGGATTGACCAAAGGACAGCGAGGAGCAAAGGTTTGCTCTTTACAATTGATAAACACTGAATGAAATATTTTTTAAAAACGGATGCTGAAAGTCAGACTTGATTTCTTACAGTTTCATCAACAAATTAGAGGTGGGGTTTTTTGGGGGGGAAATAGCATAGAAAAGGTTGGACGTAAGCATCTTCAGGCACTTTTTTTCAATTTTCCAATCCATAGTTGCCTATCAAGATCACATGAAGTGTTAATACCAATTTATCGTGCTTTGGTAAGGCCACACTTGGAATACTGCATCCAGTTTTGATCACCACAATGTAAAAAAGATGTGGAGACTCTAGAAAGAGTGCAGAGAAGAGCAACAAAGAGGATTAGGGGACTGGAGGCTAAAACATATGAAGAACTGTTGCAGGAACTGGATATGTTTAGCTTAAGAGAAAGAAGGACTAGGGGAGACATGATAGCATTGTTCCAATATCTCAGGGGTTGCCACAAAGAAGAGGGAGTCAAACTATTCTCCAAGGCACCTGAGGGTAGAATAAGAAGCAATGGGTGGAAACTAATCAAGGAGAGAAGCAACTTAGAACTGAGGAGAAATTTCCTGGCAGTGAGAACAATTAATCAGTGGAACAACCTGCCTTCAGAAGTTGTGAATGCTCCAACACTGGAAGTTTTTAAGAAGATGTTGGATAGCCATTTGTCTGAAGTGGAGTAGGGTTTCCTGTCTAGGCAGGGGGTTGGACTAGAAGACCTCCAAGGTCCCTTCCAACTCTTCTCTTCTCTTCTATTCTATTCTATTCTATCCTTCCTATAAAGGACAAGTATAATACATATTTTAATGAGAACTGGCACAGTCAAGATAAATAAACCGGTTCTCCCCCCTCCCAATTTCCTCACTTTTCTAAATTTTACAATGTGGCCATGTGAACTACATCCTAGGACTGCGATGGTGAACCTATCGTATGCGTACCACAGGTGGCCTGCAGAGCCCTCTCTGCGGGCAAACCAGCTATCGCTCCAGCCCAGCTCCATCGCACATGCCCATGCACCTCCCACTGGCCAGCTGGACTTTGGGTCTCTGCCGCATACAGGTGGGTGGCGGGATCTTCCCCAATCTCCACAGGTCATTCCCCCAGTGCGCCCTACCTTTCTCCTCCATTTCTGATGCCCGCACCAATGTGGAAGCCAAAACGGGGCATGGGGGCGCTGTGCGAGGTCCCCCCCATGCCTGTTTTGGGCCTGGAAAACCTCCTGCACCAACCTGGAAGCCAAAACGGGGCATGGCTTGCTGCATGCACCGGGGTGTGTGTGCTCGCATTGCATTTTGGGGATTGGGGCATATATAAGTGCATTTGCACACATGCACTTTGGCACTCGGCAGCAAAAAAGGTTAACCAACACTGCCCTAGGATATAATAAAATGAACATCCAGGGAAATGTCTACAAAACTGCATATGTTGGAAGAAAATATAAGCACATGCTGTACAGGCAGAGAAACATGTCACAAAAAGCCCACAGATGTTCCTGCTAGCTTTTCAGCCCAATATTTGCAAATGTGCACAGAAAGAAATTAGAAAGTACGTTTCAGAAAGTATGAAAGTTGAAGCTATCAGATGAGGCAGATTTATTCATGGCTGAGCACAGGGCAACACCAATTAATTTATTATGATATAAGCTTTGGCAAGCGAAGGTCTGCTTTGTTTCTTGAAGCAGACTCTAATCTCGGAAAACATTCATATGCCTGGATACATTTGTCATTCAGTAATGGAATAAAGTGATGTGTAGGTGTGGAATGGAATGTGTGTTCCTGGAAAATTTAAAATGTTGGGGCTGAAATGAAATTACTCTTCACTTTCTTGTAACTTTGATTCTTTGGCTGTTATGTAAAAGATAGCACAACTAATTAATTGGAAATTCAGAGAGAGCTCCTAGATTAACTCCTTGGTGAATCAGTAAACTTGAACACATTCCTTTTTGTTAACAAAATGTAGGAATTTGCTGAAGAATTTAAGCACATCCTCCCAACCTTTCCTTCCCTGGGGAAAAGCAAAGATAAGAGAAAGTAGCATAAACCTCCCAACAATTAAAATGATGTTCAGTCTGTTTAGAAAAGTGATTATTCTCCCTTTCAAAAAAAAAAAAACCAGAAGAAAAAAAGCAATTTAAGGCAGTCATGGACACTTCTTCATTTCAGTAAATGATTAACTCATTTAAGGTCTAATTTCTGCAGAGTTTGATCAATAATTTCCAACACCGCCAAGAATCCTGAAGGTTTACTCTTGAAAGAGTAGGACTCTTGAATGTTTGTCTCTGAGAATGTCAACTTTCCCGAGACAAGAGGCAATCAAAAGAATGTCCAAGGTTGTAATCATTACCATGGAAATGTTGACATACCAAACTGTTTTTTCAGCGAAATCTCTGGGTCGTGAAATTCTGCTTACCCAGGTGGAAGATGTAATCTCTTAAAGAAACAAATAGCGGCACTCAAATGGTAGCTTTTGATTTGTACCATGTACAAATGTGTCCGATAGCCCAGTTGCCTTAAATTAACCAATCTCAGCTCTTTGACTTCCTCAAGTTGTTTTAGATACATGTAATTGCAAACCACACTTTATCTTCCCCAGCAGAGTTGCAAGAGAGAGTGAGAACTTTTTTTGCTTCAGTGTTAGATAACAGAAGAACAGAATTGGAAGGGACCTTGGAGGTCTTCTAGTCCAACCCTCTGCTCGAGGCAGGAGACCTTAAATCATTCTGGACAAATGGTTGTCCAATCTATTCTTGAACTCCTCCAGTAGTGGATCATCTACAACCTCTAAAGGCAAGCCATGCCAGTGGTTAATTGTTCTCCCTGTCAGGAAATTTCTCCTAATTTCTAAGTTGTCTCTCTCTCTCCTTGATTAGTTTGCATCCATTGCTTCTTGTCCTTCCTTCAGGTGCTTTGGAGAATAGATTGAAACCCCCCCCCCCTTTCTTTGGGGCAGCCTCTCAAATATTGGAAGACTGCTATCATGTCACCCCTTAGTTCTTTTCTCTAGACTAAGTGTACCCAATTCCAGCAAATATTCTTCATATGCTTTAGCCTCCAGCCCAGTGGTGGGATTCAGCCAGTTCGCACCTATTCAGGAGAACTGGTTGTTAACTTTCTAAGCAGTTCGGAGAACTGGTTGTTGGAAGAAATCTCCTTTTGTTTTTTTTCCACTTTCCAGGCCTAATCTTGTAAGGAAGGCAGGAAGGAACCATTCTGGTGTTGCTTCTAGCCTAATCTTTGTTGCCCTGCTTACAGAAACTGCCTCTCCGGTTAACCCCTATTACATTTTAACAGCTAAGGCAAAGCACCCATCGACATGAGTGACACTGAGTTGGCCATGTTCACATGTTCACATGACCACTGAGCCATGCCTACCCAGCAAGTCATTAGGGCAGAGAACCGGTTGTTAAATTATTTGAATCCCACCACTGCTCCAGCCCCTAATCATCTTTGTCTTCTCTGCAGTCTTTCCAGAGTCTCAACATCTTTTTTTATATTGTGGTGACCCAAATTGGATGCAGTATTCCAAGAATTGGAAGGACCTTGGAGGTCTTCTAGTCCAACCCTCTGCCCAAGACAGGAGACTTTATATAATTCTGGACAAATGATTGTCCAATCTATTCTTGAAACCCTCCAGTGATGGAGCCTCCACACCCTCTGGAAGCTGTTCCACTGATTAATTGTCCTAACTGTCAGGAAATTTCTCCTTACTTCTAGGCTGCTTCTCTCCTTGATTAGTTTCCACCCGTTGCTTGTTGTCCTTCTTTCAGGTGCTTTGGAGAATAAGTTGACCCTTTCTTCTTTCTGGCAGTCCCTTAGATATTGGAGCACTGCTATAATGTAACTCCTAGTTCTTCTTTTTATTAAGTTCATGTTTTTTCCGGCATGTTGAGTGATTCTGCTCACTCAAATTATCTCTATTAGAGCACCGCAGCTGACACCAATGCAGAATGTAGAAATTCCCTAATTTTCCAGACTCAACAAATGGATGAGTCTTAACCATTTTGAAATAAGTAACTTCAAGCTGTATGCTAACAAGATGACTCAGTATAAATTGGCGGTGATGGTTAACCACGGTTTAGAATTTGGATGTCAATAGGATAAATGAATGGACGTAAGAATGAATGTTCAAATCTAGATCGGAACAGTAACGAGTAGTGATACATTACTGAGTGTTTTGATTTTATACTTGTTTGTTTCAGGGAGTTCCTGGGGCCAAAGGAATTCCAGGCCCACCAGGACTTCCTGGACGTCAGGTAAGATGTTTCATCCAACCTTTGTTGACTTATCTCCCCTTTGAAGAGGTTGGAAGTGGCACATAGTTCAGAACAAACTCCAACCCAACCAAGGCATCTATCTAGAATGAAGCCATGTTTGACAAACGTGGAAGCAAAAGACGCTTCTTCTGAACATGTGGGAGGAGGAGAAAGAGGAGAATCTGAGCATCTTCCCACCACAATTTGTCTTCTCCTTGTCCCCATCATCCCGTCATTGTCTGAGTATGTATGAGCATGGTTTCCACACAGGGATAACAAAGCCTTGTTAACGAGTCCTACTCGTATTGGTGTATTTTCATTGCAATAATGGAAGCATAATTTGTTGGCTTGTTTCTGTTTTGGGTTTTCTGTTACATATAAACAAATTCCCTCTAATGTAAATTGGAATTTTTGACTAATGCTTCTCATTCAGAAGGATGGTTTCAATGACAGCTCATATAGGCAGAGGTTTTTATTGAAGCTTCTTAGCATCTGGCGCAAATCCTACACAATGACTCTTTCTCCCCCTACCCTCCAACCCCACCCCACCCTCTCTGGTCTCTTCTTGGGTGGTGGCAATGAATTTTCTACCCTCACGAAACATTTGCAAATGACGTTGCTGTCTTTGTAATCTAAGAAAAGAGTGTTTTAGGAAACTTTGCAACCATGGAGTAAATTGTTTACTAATTGTGTCATTAAATGGCTTGCAGGGTATTCTCTTCTCCAAATGAGAGGTGCATAATGAGGGGTTTTCTGTTGATGGTTGGATATTCCAGAGATGTTCATTGAGAAGATACGTGCTTTTTAATGTAATCTTTGAGTGAGCCGTAATGCAGAAAATTGATTTTAAAAAATGGAGATGGGGAACAAGCAGTAAAGTGAGGTCAGCAGGGGTTGTGCTTACAGATCCCCTGAGCGATTCTTGTTTATAGATAAAAACTTACTTGAACTTATTTTGAACATAAACGATGAAGCATGCAAAGTAAAGCCATTGATTGCATGTCAATTCACCACAAATTAACACAGATTCTTTCTGTGCGTGCATATTTTTTATTTACCAGTGAAGTCTAACAACTGAACAATATGAACTGTATTGATATTGCAAAGGAAAAATATATGCATCTCAGCGATTAAAATAAACTGAAAATGAAGCACAAGGATGAAACCCAGGAAAAAGGGAAAAAAATGGAAAACAAAAGATCCATGGTATTAAATAAAATTAATTTGGGCCTTAAACCTACATCTATTAAGTGTAAGTCTGTTAAATATAGACCATGTTCAGTCCTATTGCTTCATCTTTTTATTTTTATTTTTTTGACTACTATGGAGGCAACTTGGCTAACAATGGGAAGAATGGGAAGTAAGCCATCCCACAAACATTGGCAAGAATAAAAAGTTTTGAGGAAATATTTTGAAGAACTTTTACCTGACTCAAAATGAGCTGGCCATGACCATCTTAGTTTTCAAATTGTCAAAACTGGTTCTTACCTGCAGATAAAGGAAAAATGCATATCTGCAATGGAAATAAACGTCTGGCTATCTATTGTTGGGGAATGCTGTGAACAAAAGGCCATTTGTTCTAGGCTTATGAATCTAACTTGTGGTCTTCTAAGAAGCATATCATTAAGCCACCGTAGAATAAGTTAACGGTAAAGGTTCCTCTCGCACATAAGTCCTAGTCGTTCCTGACTCCGGGGGCGGTGCTCATCTCTGTTTCAAAGCTGAAGAGCCAGCGCTGTCCAAAGACGTCTCCATGGTCATGTGGCCGGCATGACTAAACGCTGAAGGTGCACGGAACGCTGTTATATTCCCACCAAAGGTGGTTCCTATTTTTCTACTTGCATTTCTACGTGCTTTCCAACTGCTAGGTTGGCAGAAGCTGGGACAAGTAATGGGAGCTCACTCCATTCCGCAGCGCTAGGGATTCGAACCGCCGAACTGCCAATCTTCCAATCGATAAGTTCAGCGTCTTAGCCACTGAGCCACCACGTCACTGAAACGTTACCCAAGTTTGGGTAATGAAACGCCCACAGGAAAACTACCAAGCTCAGAAAGCACCAAGAACCCCCTCACTGTATCTAGTACCTACACTATGGACATTTTTCCAAAACATTATCTTTCCCAATAAATTCCAAAAGCAAAGATTCCAGCAAAGAGAATGAGGAACAGTAAAAACAAACAAACTTTTTGCCCGATCCTGGTTAGGATCACTTTTTC
Source organism: Natrix helvetica (assembly GCF_964273705.1). Classification (NCBI taxonomy): domain Eukaryota; kingdom Metazoa; phylum Chordata; class Lepidosauria; order Squamata; family Natricidae; genus Natrix; species Natrix helvetica. Next base: position 7,300,337 of record NC_138562.1, read on the forward strand.
TCCCCATCCTGTTTCCTCCAAACTGCCGAACTTTCTGATCAACAAGCTCAGCATCTTAACCATTGAGCCACCATATCCCTAATTGTAGAACAGTATCCATATCAGAATATTGGATGCTAAATCCTGGGGCAGAATAGCAAACCTTTATCTGCCCATAATCCACTACAATCTGGTTGATGCTGCTACAGGTGGCTTCAGCCACACAAGAGGCCTGTGTAAAGCATATACAATCCCGTGTGTATTATCTCATCCTGATAATCAGCTTAGTCTGATCCAGTGCTTCTCAAATAGTGGGGCGGGCCCCCCAGGGGGGGGCGAGGCTCCGTAAAGGGGGGCTCAGCTCAAATTATTTTATATGTTTTTGTTTTGCAGGTTAAAGTTTTTTTAATATTGTGTTCCTTTAAATCCTGTGCTCCTTTAAATCTTTTCTGCTACAGTTAATAAAGCTATTCTTTGTTGTAAATTGATCCACATTTCTTTCTTTTTTTATTCTCTTATACATTAATAAGGATACAGTGTTATGCAGAGGTGTACTTATAACAATTTTATAGACAAATGATACTATTTACAGTTGCGCGGGGGGCGCAAAATGTTTTCTTCTTCCTAGGGGGGGCATGACAGAAAATAATTGAGAAGCACTGGTCTGATCCAACTATGTGAATGGGTTGAGTAAATAGGTTTGAGGTGATCCAGATCTTTTTGTTAAAACTACAAAAATAGTTTGTTGCGAAAGCGATTGCCTGCGAAGGCTGCTGGATTGGGGCTGAAAGGCAAAGCAGAACCAGTATACGCCACTCTATATTTGGGTAGATCAGGTTGCTCTGAAAAAACCCAGAAAAAACACTTATGCCATTCAAGATTGTTTTATATTTTAATACAAATAATACATATTATACGGGAAAATTACTAGAGTAGTAAAAGTAAATGCTCCGAAGAAAAGATACAATAATCACAAAAATAGGAAAAAGAAATTAAGGGAAAGGGGGGGAAAGAAGGAGAAGAATTAAAACTGGAATTTTTGAGCGCCCAAGAGAAAATGGTTAAGAGAGGAAGAAAGGGAAAAAGAATTACATTCGTAGACTAAAGAGAATAGTAGTAAGATTGTTATTGTGATGTAACTAATTAAGAAATAAAGAAATGATCGTGCGTTGTTAATGGTAGAAAAAAATGTGAAAGAAATGCTCTCTATGCTTACATTGAACTAGAGCAGGGGTGTCCAAACTTGAGAACTTTAAGACTTGTGGACTTCAACTCCCAGAATTCCCCAGCCAGCATGGTTGGTAGGAAACATTTAAGTCTACACAAAGACATGGAATCATCAATCCTATCTTGTTCTTGTTCTTTTCTATTTTTTTGTTTGTTTGTTTAGGGTTTCTGGGGTTTTGGAGAAAAGGGAGAAAAAGGCGTCCCCGGTTTACCAGGACCCAGGGTAAGTAATTTCACAAAATCTTGCTCTTTGGAAAATATCTGTACAGGTAGAATAGAATTCTTTATTGGCCAAGTGTGATTGGACACAGAAGGAATTTGTGGCTGGTGCAGATGCTCTCAGTGTACATAAGGAGAATAAAATACATTCATCAAGAATCATAAGATATAACACTTAGTGATAGTCATAGGATACTAATAAGCAATCAAATCATACTAGGAAACAATAGAACAATATAAATTGTAAAGATACAAGCAACATGGTTATAGCCATAAGTGGGGAGAGATACTGTATTTTTTGCCCTATAAGACTCACTTTTTTACTCCAAAAAAGAGGGTGAAAATCTGGGTGCGTCTTATACGCCGAATGTAGCCACCTGGGTCATCTAAAAATGGGGCAAGCAAACACCAGTGAGGAAGAAAGCGATGACAATGACTGCGTGGATCTGTCCTTCCTCATTTCTGATAGCAGCGAAGAAGAGGAATTCTTGGGGTTCAAATAAAAACATTACAGCCTTATTTTTGTTACTTTCACTGTTTACTGACTTTACTGACTGTTAATGAGAGTAAAGATAGTTCTTAATATGTTACATGGTTGACATAAAATTGTTCTTAAACTGCTGTTAACTTTATACAGTTGATATAAAATATTTTACTACAGTATTTGGTTCAGAATCTTTTTTTTCTAGATTTTCCTCCTTTAAAATTGGGTGCGTCTTATATTCCGGAGCGTCTTATAGGGCGAAAAATACGGTAGATACTAGGAAGGAAGAGAAGAAGAATAGTAATACAGTCTTAGTGAATAGTTTGACAGTGTTGTGGGAATTATTTGTTTAGCAGAGTGATGGCATTTGGAGAAAAACTGTCATTGTGTCTAGTTGTTATAGTATGCAGTGCCCTATAGTATCATTTTAAGAGCAGAGGTTGAAACAATGTATGTCCAGGATGTGCAGGATCTGTAGATATCTTCACTAACGATCAATTGCTTAGCAAAGATACGCCAGACTCCCCAAAAGACTTGGGGACTAAGGCGTGGCAAAGCCCAGTGGAGGAACCCATAGAGGTCAACCTGGAGCACATACTCAACAGCACATTTGATTTTCTTTCATTTTAGGGAGACATGGGACAGAGGGGACCTGATGGAAACATAGGCAGAAAGGTATGTTGTGTGTTCAAATGCATCTTCATTCATCTAGCAGATGATGCCCCAGTGGGCATTTTCTGGTGAGGTCCAGCAGAACATTTTGCAACCATGTGTCTAGTTTTATACAGAAGATCCTGGCTCTTGAGAAGAGAAGAGAAGAATAGAATAGAATAGAATAGAATAGAATAGAATAGAATAAAGAGAAGAGAATTAGAAGAGATTAGGAGTAGAGGAGAATAGAATATAGAAAAAGAACAGAATAGAACAGAATGGAATTCTTTATTGGCCAAGTGTGATTGGAATTGATCCTTTACAGGAGAAGCTATTTTATCAAGACTTTGGGCAGACAGTTGGACTCCAATTATTTGTGAGTTCCAAAAGGCATTTGAGACCCTTTAATTCAGGGGTGTCCGAACTTGGGAACTTTAAGACTTGTGGACTTCAACTCCCAGAATTCCCCAGCCAGCGTGGCTGGCTGGGGAATTCTGGGAGTTGAAGTCCACAAGTCTTAAAGTTCCCAAGTTTGGACACCCCTGCTTTAATTCTTCTGCTGGACCTTTGGGGTGTAAAGACAATGTACTGCACAACTGTCATGTTTAGGTCAATTTGGGCTTTTAATTTGATTAATGATTCAATTGGATTCTTAATGCACATGCAGTGTTCCTGTATGCAAGAGGCTATCCAGAGTCTTCATTAAAGCTTATTTTATTTATTTTATTTATTTATTTGAGTTAGAGTTGGCTTGTTGGCTTGCTTGCTTGCTTGCTTGCTGCTCAGCCACTCTGCTCAGAAGTATTACGCAGTGTGCGTAATACTCATTTATGATTTATGAATGATTTTTCAATAAATGAATAAGTACAGAAGTAAGCAGGGAAGAAAACATCATGCTCTTGTCATTCTGAATCATCTTTCATTGTCATTCAGGGAGTTGTGGGCGAATCGGGATTTCCTGGTTGGGATGGCTCTCCAGGCGGAAAGGTAAACCCTCCCCCCCCAAAATGAAAAATTGACCAGGTAGCAGAACTATTGTAGCTTTACACAAGACAGGGAAATAGCCCAAAGATAGCTGTGACAGGACAGTCCTTTCCCTTTTTTAAAAAATTCAAGGTTTTTTTTATTGTATTCACAATGTTAAAATGCAAACTCCCAAAACAGGAAGAAAAATTCAAAAACTAAACAAGAGTTTTCAAAGGAGAATAAAAGACATACACATAGATTTCCTCCCAGTTGAATATTGATATGTATATTTTAAGAATAATAATCCCATCCATCCCGTCTGTCCACCCCGATTAACATTAGCCATTAAGGAGAAAGAGAAAACTGAATATTATATGATTTGGGAAGTATTTTACCAATGGTTGGAGAATAAAAAAAGAGTTTGGAAATGAAGAAAGCTAAAAAAAATAAGTAGACAATACACTTCGGTGGAGATATAAATAAGATGGAAACTGTTAGTATGTGTATGATGAGAATAATGATGTTTAATGTTAATGTGATATCATTACTAGAAGATATTAAGAAGAAAAATGGAGAGTCATATAATGTTTAAATGCTCAATATATTATAATACTAAACTTAGGGAAATAATGTTAATATGAATGTGAAAGATGTGGCTAAAAAGGAACAATGTTGCACAGAGATGTTTGTGCCCAGACGACACACTGAATGAGGAAAGATGGAATGTTTATTTTGGTAATTGAAAAATAATAAAAAAATTATTAAAAGAAAAAGAATAATAGTCTCCCCCCTCTTGCAAAATAGGCCCACAAATTATGAACTTTTATAACTCTTAAGCTGCTAGTTTGAGCTCTGAGATTGGCAACTTGGTTGAAACCAGAGGAGGTATTCAGCAGGTTCTGACGGGTTCTGGAGAACTGGTAGCAGAAATTTTGAGTAGTTCAGAGAACCGGTAAATACCACCTCTGGCTGGCCCCGCTCCATCTATTCTCTGCCTCTTGAGTGCCAGCTGATCGGGAGGGAATGAGGATTTTGCAATATCCTTCCCCTGCCACGTCCACCAAGCCACGTCCACCAAGCCACACAACACCCACCAAGCCACAGCCATAGAACTAGTAGTAAAAAAATGTGAATCCCACCACTGGTTGAAATGTTTCAGTGACGAAACGTTTGCAATCAAATTGCCAAGCTCGGAGCTCAAACTAACAGCCTAAGTACCAACTGAAAACTCGTGTTTTTTTTCTATTTCTTGCTTCCAGGGTGAATTTGGCGATGTGGGTCCACCGGGCCCTCCAATAATTGTTGACAGAAATGGTGCTGTCATATCAGGTGGATGATTTTCCTTACAAATCCATGTCTTCTTTAACATGTGTGAAGAATAAGATAAAGATAAATTAAAAAGATTTTATCTTTTTAATTTTTTTGCATGCCGAATCGGCAATAATGCCGGTAGTAACCCACCCCTGTTACTGACCTTTATCAGGCTTGGAGAGTGGCCAGGCTAATAACTTTCAGGCTCCTCAATACTTGCCAAGAATGCAGGAATGAACTAAATTTCTCCTGAAAACTCCACTCCTCTTTCGCTCCTCTTTTATTTCCTCTGGGAGGGGCCATTCATCATCCACCTGTGGCCTTACTCCCAAGTCGATCCTTGTTCCTTAGCTCTTCCCTTCATCTGGCAACTCTGCGCATGCACTCACTGGGAACAGGCTCCAGCTGTTTATCTGCCTCACTGATGTCCGACTCCGAAGGCAACTGATAATTGTCAGATGACCCTGGCCCCATCTCTGCCTCTGATGCAGAGCCCTTGTCCGAGCCTTCCCCAGACTCCAGGAGTGGCCCATGGTCCTCCCCAACTTTCTCACTGTCTGAATCTGCTTCCAGCTCTGCTGGCCACTGGCGGGCCACAACAAAATCAGCTTCTTATGTTCCAAAAGTAGGCTACTAATATAATGAGTGAGATAAATGAAGAGAAGTCCTGAAGTTATTTTCTTTCCATCTTTTAAATCCCAGGCCCCCCCGGAGACCCCGGCACACCAGGAAGCCCTGGACCTAGAGGAGATGAGGGGAATATCGGTCTGCCAGGATTTCTTGGGCAACCAGGACGTCCTCCAACCTTTCCAGGTAACCTAGCGTATTTTTCGGAGTATAAGACACACCTTTTTCCCTCAAAAAAGAGGCTGAAAATCTGGGTGCGTCTTATACACTGAATACAGCATTTTTGGCCTCCCGAAACCCCACCCCCTTCACCAAATAGCCATGCATAGCCTTTAGGAGGCTTTCAGAGTGTTCCTGGGGGCTGGGGAGGGCAGAAATGAGTGAAAAACGGGCCGTGTTTTGCTCAGTTTTGCCCCTCCAGACCCCAGGAGCACTCTATAAGCCTCCTAAAGCTATCCATGTCCCTTTTTTGACAAATAAGGCCCGTTTTTGCAAAAAATGGGCCATTTTTTGCTAGTTTTTCCGCACCCCCCCCCCTCCCAGGAGCACTCTACAAGCCTCCTAAAGGCTGTTCATGCCCCTTTTTTGAAAAAAATGGGCCTGTTGTCGCGAAAAACGGGTCGGTTTTGGGAGGTTTTGAGAATGCGGAAAAAATTTTTTTTACATTTGTCTCTTCACAACCTTGGTGCGCCTTATACTCCAGTGCGTCCTATACTCTGAAAAATATGGTAGTTAAGAATCCATGGCTGGTGAGAGAATCCAGGCGTATCTTCATGTAAGAAGCCAACTAAAGAGTGTTTTCTGATAAGTGTTGATCATCTCTCTAGAAAGAGATTGTGATTCTGGAAAAGATACCTCAGAAAATACCAGAGAAAAATGCAGTGGAACAAGGAAGAGGACTTAAAGGAACTTTTAATATGCCTCACATATTGGGACAAAAAAAATGGGAAATCGGGGGAAAATGTATAGTTTACTGATATTTAGAGTAGTTTTTTAAAAAGTTTTTCTTATTGTCCACAAATTAAAACGTTGGACACAGTGTGAACCGTCCTGGCAAAATCCATGCCATGCATGCTAAGATATCAAGTTATACATCATTCATAAATACATACATACATACATACATACATACATACATACATACATACATACATACATACATACATACATATATATATATATATATATATATATATATATAACATTTGATCCACTCCGTATTTACAAATATAAAAGTATCCTATTTCCAGCCATGTTGGTTTGTGTTTATTTTATACATTCTTGCAATTATCATTATTCCTCTTGGGAATTATAAATAAGAAATACAACAAGGGGGTAATCTTCTTAACAAAACATATTATCATAGCAGTAAGAATGGTCTTTGCCCAAAATTGGAAAAACGGGGAAACTCCACAAGAAGGGGAAATAATTAGGAAAATCTTGATCTGTGCTGAAATGGATAAATTGAGGTGGGAATTGAAAAATAAAGATGAATCAGAATATTATAAGATCTGGGATAAATTTTATCGATGGTTGGAATATGAAAGGAAAAGCCCAAAATAGGCAAGGGCTAAGATTCATAGAATGGAGACTAGAATTATGTATGAAATGATAATTTAGAGTAGTTTTTCAATCACCTGATATCCTTTGCTTAATTTCTGGAAGGAAGGAATGAAATTATCTCCCTCCCTCCATCCTTCCCACTGTATTTGTGTTGCTCTTCCATCTTTCTCATCCGGTTTCATCTATGACAGTGATGGTGAACCTTTTTTGGCACCGATTGCCCAAAAGGTCGCCTGGAAACGTCGAGTGCATGCGTGCGCTCGTCAGGGCCACACTCTGAAAAAGCCAAACTTCCAGCTTCAAGCACACATGCACACCCGACAATCAGTTGGGCAGCACGCATGCACAGGCCTGTTTTCGGTGCTGGTGCACGTGCGAAGGGATTTCGCTCCGGAAATGCCGAGGTTCTGGCACAGATGTGCATCTGACAATCAGCTGACTGGCATGCCTGTTTTTGGCACTGCCATGCACGTGAAAGGACAGCTGATCATTGCCCACGCATGTGTGCCAGAAACCCGTAAGAGAAACAGGCAAGGGCGCATGTGCTGGGTGACATGGCTTCACGAGCCACTTTGGGGCATCACAGATCTATGACTATAATGATGATGATGATCTCTGTTCAGTTTAGTCTGACTCTTGGCGATTCTATGAGCATCTTTCGATCTTGCAATACAACACAACACAATACAATAGCAGAGTTGGAAGGGACCTTGGAGGTCTTCTAGTCCAACCCCCTGCCTAGGCAGGAAACCCTATACCGTTTCAGACAAATGGTTATCCAACATCTTCTTAAAGACTTCCAGTGTTGCAGCATTCACAACTTCTGGAGGCAACTTCTGTTCCACTGATTAATTGTTCTAACTCAGGAAATTTCTCCTCAGTTCTAAGTTGTTTCTCTCCTTGTTTAGTTTCTACCCATTGCTTCTTGTTCTACCCTCAGGTGCCTTGGAGAATAGCTTGACTCCCTCTTCTTTGTGGCAACCCCTGAGATATTGGAACACTGCTATCATGTCTCCCCTGGTCCTTCTTTTCATTAAACTAGACATACCCAGTTCCTGCAACCGTTCCTCATATGTTTTAGTCTCCAGTCCCCTAATCATCTTTGTTGCTCTTCTCTGCACTCTTTCTAGAGTTTCCACATCTTTTTTACATCGTGGCGACCAGAACTGAATGCAGTATTCCAAGTGTGGCCTTACCAAGGCATTATAAAGTAGTATTAACCCTTCACGTGATCTTGATTCTATCCCTCTGTTGATGCAGCCTAGGACTGTGTTGGCTTTTTTTGGCAGCTGCTGCACGTGGCTGGCTCATATTTAAATGGATGTCCACTAGGACTCCAAGATCTTGAGCTACTACTCTGAATTTTTCTATTCTCTGCCTGGTGTCAGCTTTGATGGTGTCCAACCACCATGATCTTATGGATTATCTATGAATCTACATATGTTCAATTAAAAACCTTCCCCATCTTTACTAACCAAAACCGGCAGTCTTTGGCTGTGCGCAATGTGAGCTGAAGCTCAAAGAGGTCAGTCAAAGAGGACACATCTGGCAAATCTCCACTAAAAATATACCATCTCCTCCTTTCCTTGAAACCAATGGTGGCATTGGCGGCATCCTAAGCAAAACCTGGTCCCAAATGCTAGCAGAACAGTTTTCTATCACTGTCCCAGGCTTTTCCAGTCCAACAGGAATGCTGAGGGTTGGCTTACCTGGCCAAGATGCTTTAAACAAGAAAGTTGGATTCTATTGTTTTTAGCAGCTGAATCAGAAAATGAAGGAGCAGATTATTGGGTATTGGTCGGTGGGGATGAATTGAGATGATAACTCCTGAAACATAGTCCTCATTTAGGCCCCCCAGGTCCAACAGGAGTCCCAGGGATCTCAGGATATAAAGGTGAACCAGGAGACCCAGGAAGGACTACAGTTGGATCTCCAGGCCTACCTGGGAAAGATGGAGATCCAGGGTTACCTGGAGCTCCAGGGTTACCAGGTGCTTCAGGTAAGTCCAAGATCAGGTACAACTTCTATTCTGCACTAATTTTTGCGTATGAAAATTGGTCTGCTTTCTCTTGGCGGCAAGGAAATACCATCTTCCTGCTTGTCATGACTATGCAGTTTTCTAGATCCTTCTGGATTTTAAAATCTTTTTCCCCCCCAAAATGCAGAAACGATTGTCACACCAGGTGCAATTTTTAGTGGAGAACCTGGGCAGCCAGGTATCCCTGGACCAAGGGGACCACCAGGAATCTTTGGCTTAAAAGGCTATAAAGGTGAGTAGAATTATCATTGTCTAAACATTCCTCCAATGTTCCCAAGTACTCAATCGTGGTCTTTTCGAAAGAAAGCAGCTATAAGATGTACCGCAACATTTTATTTTATTTTTAATTTTATTTATTTCGTCAAGCATGTATTGGATAACAGATATAAGTATAAACATGATTTTGAAGACATGAAATGGATACAAATAAAAGGGAACATTAGGACAGGGACGTTGGTGCGCTTATGCACGCCCCTTACAGACCTCTTAGGAAGAGATGTATCAGTAGAAAAATAAAATATGTTAATACTGCTAGTAATATATAGATAAGATCATTGTGGATAACCAATTAAGTAAATTGCTCATTATATTAAAATTGAATTTGAGGATATATGCCACCTGTAGAAATTAGAATAATAAATGGAAAATGAAATGATAAATTTGGTATATTTTCTGAAAGGGCGAAAAATGATACTGTTTATGTGTTAAGGGGACATTAAGTTTAAGATGGGAAGAAAATATATGGGGCTGAAATTAGAAATGGTATTTTGATGTAAAACAAATTAGGTACATGAGAGAATGTAAAAGGGGGAAACCTGGGCAACACTTTGTAGAAGGAATTTAAAATTTGTAACAAAAAATTTAAAAAAATCTATTTAAAAAAAGGAATGGGGTGAGGTCAACATTAGACAGTCTAAGGTTAAAGTTTTGGGGGTTTGGGGATGAAACCACAGAGTCAGGTGGAGCATTCCAGGCGTTGACCATTCTGTTGCTGAAGTCGTATTTTCTGCAATTGAGTTTGCAGCGGTTTACCTTGAGTTTGTATCTGTTGTGTGTTCATGTATTGTTGCGATGGAAGCTGAAGTAGTCATTGACCGGTAGGACATTGTAGTGAATAATTTTGTGTACTACGCTCAGGTCAGACCGAAGGTGGCATAGTTCTAAATTGTCTAAGCCCAAAATTTCAAGCCTGGTGGCATAAGGGATTCTGTTGCCAGCAGAGGAGTGGAGGACTCTTCTCGTGAAATTTCTCTGGATTCGCTCGATTGTATTAATGTCCGATATGCAGTGCGGGTTCCAGACAGACGAGCTGTATTCGAGAATTGGTCTAGCAAATGTTTGTATGCTCTAGTTAGCAGTTCATTATCACCAGAGAAGAAGCTACACAAGATTAGGTTAACAACTCTTAATGGCTTTTTGGCAATGCTGTTACAGTGAGCTCTGGCACTTAGATCATTAGAGATGGTTACTCCAAGGTCCTTGACAGAGTCAAGAGTCCACTTGTGCGACATTTGCTTTTACTTCTTGGCCCAAGTAATGGCAGAATTTCCACTTTGCTTTGGAGGATCCATGCCCACATGGCCCAAAGAAAACCTTCCGTTTGGGAAAAACATGGACTTCATTTAGTCATCTCTGCACCTTACATCAGTGGACTAGATGCAAGACACATACATTTTTCCACTCCTAATCTAAGACTTTAATCACTCTCAGAACTTGGAGGAAGGAGCCAGGCTAATTAACAGACCACCAATTTCTATGAGCTGGAGAACAAACGCTAGGAGACATTCTTTCAGCGTCTCCCATAAACCAGAGACGGACTGAGTTATAATCAAGGCAAGGTTTGACACTGAGTCAAGAATCTGTTATGAGGACATGGCCATTAACTTGCTTTTGGGGAAATTATTTTGCTTAGAGTGAATTGAGTACAAGGAGTAAAGTTGTCCTTAAGTTGCATTAATGTCTGGCGACCTCATGGACACATTTCGGTAGAGTTTCATTTCATTTTCGATAGAGACCTTCCAGCCAAAAAACAAGCAGTCCAGTCCCTTATTATCTTTCCAGGATCTGCCAATTACCTGGGCATTGCGTATCTGTAGAAGCATGTATCCATTCACTTAACAAGAGAGAGAGAGACAGACAGACACAGAGAGAGAGAGAGACAGGCAGAGAGAGACAGAGAGAGAGACAGACAGACAGACAGAGAGAGACAGACAGACAGAGAGACAGAGAGAGACAGACAGACAGAGAGACAGAGAGAGACAGACACAGAGAGAGAGAGAGACAGAGAGACAGAGAGACAGACAGAGAGAGACAGAGAGAGACAGAGACAGAGAGATACTAGGTTTGTACGTAAAAACACTGATAGGTAGATTTTTTCCGGTTGCTGGGTGGGTGTTGCCTACTCGATTTCCTGCACCATGGCGGTGTGTGTGTGTGTTTTAACCCTCCCCAGGCTCCGGAGGCTTTCCCTGAGCCTCCGGGAAGGCGAAAACCGCCCCCTCTGGCTCCGGAGGCCCTCTGAAGGCCAGAAACAATTCCATCTTTGGATTTTGAGAAGGCCCATTGTTTGCCCTCCCAGATGCTCCGCATGGCCCCTGTACTTAGCCAGCATGATGAATGGGCTGCATGGAGAATCCTGGGAGGGGCATGGTGGGGTGGGTGGAGCCAGCCAGTCCTTGCAACAACCAGTTCACTGAACCAGATGTAAAATTAGCCGGTCTGAACCGGCTGAATCCCACCTCTGTCTGAAGTGAATGATTGTTTTTCCCAGGGGATGGTGGTGATTGTGCCTGTGATGGAGGAATCACAAGAATTGGCTTGCCAGGAGAGTCCGGCAGTCCCGGTCAACCTGGCAGACAAGGTGATATTGGGCCGAAAGGATCCTTGGGGGATCCAGGAGATGGTATACTAGGTGCCCCTGGACCACCAGTAAGTAAACAATGGATTTATTTTGTTTGATAGGGAACACTGTCAGAGGAAATTAGAAAGGTTAAATAAGCTTAATTAAGAGAACTTTTTGTTTGATGGGGGAAATGAAATGCGTCATAGAAGGCTGTTTATGGTGGGTGGTCATAACCAGGAGATGTTCCTCTGTCTCCAAAGAGGATCAGGCGAGGGTAATATTTTGCTGGGAGACTGATAGACTATTCTTCATCCCCAACTATCTTCAAAAAAGCCCCACTATATGTTCCTGAAATGAAGAACTATACTGAGGGGTGTAGTTAAAAGAGGGATTGGTCTAGAACAGGGGTCGGCAACCTGCGGCTCTGGAGCCACATGTGGCTCTTTCATCCCTCTGCTGTGGCTCCCTGTCACCGGTTGGCATCACAATTTTGAGAGGAGCTTCCACTTGGGGGAGGGGGAGAAAGGGCACAGGGCATGCCAGGAGGAGACTCTATGGCAAGAGGTGAGCTTTTTGGTCACCTCCACAATTGAGAGTGCTTTCGGTTAGGACAGGTAGGGGAAAAAGGAACCGTGCTAGGAGGAGACTCTATGGTGGGGGAACTGGACTTCTGGTCAGCTCCAGAATTGAACGGGGGGCTTCTGGTTAGGACCTTTGTGGCTCTTTGAATGTATAAGATTGCCACGCCCTGGTGTAGAATCTCTATGTAGCCACAAGCAAAGTTAGTTGAGAAGATTCCTATGCATAGGCATGAGTAGTAATAAATCAATTTAACTGGACCTGATCTTTCATGCCTGATATATGGACAGAATTTGCTGTAGTTCACAATTTTATTATCTGATTCATATTGAACGCCAAAAGCAATAAAAATAAAAACACAGCATGTCCAGGGCCAACCTGGTTCAAATAATAACCCACCCACCCCAAGCCTTCCCAGGTGGAGCAGACTGGGAACATGATCAGATAAGCGAGTTCTACCTTATTCTAAAACCACATTAACAGAATTCTTCCAAATCTGAAAGTACAAATCTCCCACCATCTTTTTTACAGCCTGAGATTTTGGTGAGATTCCTTTCTGAGGCTCTTTCTCCGTCCGCTATGCAGCTGCAGGCTGTGCCTCTCTTATCTGATCCTTCCCCAGACAGCAGGGTGGGTTTGATTTAAATCAAGTCAATTTAAATCATCATTTTTAAAGAGAAACCGTTATCTCTGTCCTGCAGCAGCTCCTCCTCTGACCGGCTGTTGACTCACCGACAGCCCAGAGGTAGGTTCCTATCAGTTCGGACCGGTTCGGCTGAGAAGGTTGTAACTCGGCCGGGCACACGCCCGAACTGGTTCTATCCTCGTGGCCGCCATCTTGATTTTATGTTCTGCACATGTGCAGAACAATCGTCACTGGAAAAAATATATATTTTCCCCTTTTTTAATGTGCACATGCGCAGACCTCTTTAGGTGCAAATGTGCACATGTGCAAAAAGTTTTGCTCGCTGAACTGGCAATAATGCCGGCAGGAATCCATCCCTGCGACAGCCCCATTCAGTTTAATAGGATGGCTGTTGATGCGGCAGTGACACAAGAAGGTAAGGGACGTGGCAGGCAGCAGTTGAGGGGATGAGTGGATGCCCACGTTTAACAGGTGCAGTTATGATGGATCTGAAATGACAGGTGCTCTTTAATCTTATACTTATAAGCTGCTTAGAATGTTACGCTTTCATTTTTACTTCTTGCCCTTCCTCCTCACACTTGCAGCCTTGGTGTACAGATGCATTTCTCTTCAAACAACCGTACAGTTTGTAGTGTACATAGATTCACAAAACAAGGGGATAAAGGAATATTCCTGATTTTTTGGGGGGTGATTCATCTCACTGTTACTGTGAAATTGTATGAATGCATCAATGCAGTCCATGTTATCTCAGCTTGCAGAGCTTGGATTCATTGAATGAGTTTACCAAAAATGTATATATTGCAGAATATACAGCCTCATGCTACCTAATTAAGCTCCATTTCATGCTGAATAAACTAAATTATTAAATAGAAAATTATCTTTAGATAGATTTTTATTCCAAAAGCATTTTATTAAAATAAGTTTGATAAAAAAAATTTAAAAATCCAATTTAAATAAAAAAATCAGATTTAAAACAAAAAAACCTGCTTTTTTATATATATTTTTTAAAAATAGATTTTTATCCATCCTGCTAGACAGTGTCTTTTAGCCTCACTCCCCTCCCCCACCCCCACCCCATCTCCCAAGATCATTCTACGTAAAGTAGTGGCCAAAATTGGGGAAACATTTTGGGAAAAGTGTATGTTCGAGGATTGATGGCTAATGCCACCCTTATTTTTGGAGTAATATCATAAAAATATATATGAATGGAAAGGTCATTTAATCAAGAATGTAATGCAACAAACTTTGTTCAATTATCTGTATTCTATGAGAAGGTATAGCCAAATATAGCCAGCACTAAAACCCAGTTAATAGAAGCAATCATTCAATCGTGGTTTCACATTACAATAGCTGTGAAAGTGAAAGACTTGGTTCATTCAATGGGAAGACATTGTAAGGCATAATTCATGCTAAAGGTTACTTGACACGGTGATCATTTTTGTATAGTTCATTTTTTATTTTTCTTATAAAGGTTTTTTCATTTTTTTAATTTTCATAACATATAATCATATGTATATTATTACATAGCCAACATCATATTGTATTATTAAATGTTTACATCAATTCATCTTACCATCAACTCCCAAAAACAATTATTGGCTCTTCTGCTCTCCATACACCATATTTGTACCTTATCCATCACTTTCTTCTCCCTCTCTCCTCCCCCTCCCTACCTCCTTTCTTCCCTCTGTCATCCTTCCCTTCTCTCCTTCCCCTTCCTCTCTCCTTCTCCTCTCTCCCCTTTCCACCCCTCCTTTCTCTCCTCTTCTTCCCCCTGCCCTCTCTCCTATCCCTCTCTTCTTCCCTCTCTCTCCTCTATTTCCCACTCTTCATCTCATTTACGTAATGTATTTCAGCTTCTGAGCAAGCTCCATTTTATGTTGATGGTATTTATAATTCCTTTTCAATATACATATTTAATTTTAACATGTATTCTCCTCCTTTTAAAAAAAATAGAACAAAAAAGTATACATATACAATCATTGTACTTTTAAAACCCTCCCTCCCCCCCGCGCCTAATTTTGGCCAAGATGTAGACCTGGTTACAATTCTCATTTTTTTTTCTATGGCGATAATTTTCGTATACCTCATTTTTTCTACGTGTTTCACTTTCCTTCTTTATAACTGCTGTTCTAATAGTAAATCATTCATGAAGGTTATTGCATTACATTCTTGAATAAATTATCTTTCCATTGATATATAATTTTAGGATGCTACTCCAAAACACCTGATGTTATTAGCCATCAAACCTCAACAATACTGTACACTTTTCCCAAAAGGTTTCCACAATTTTGGCCACTACTGTACCTTTTCACTCCCGTAGTTAATGAGTAGTGCATCATTCATTTTTGCTGAACTCTCTCTGTTTGCCTTTCAGGGCTTCCTAGGCCAACCTGGTCCCGCAGGCCTTAAAGGACAAAAAGGTGAACCATCTTCGGCCTCAGGCAGAGGACCACGAGGGGATCCAGGGAATATTGGACTCAGGGGTCCTTCAGGGCAGCCTGGGACTCCTGGTAGGGATGGCGTGAGAGGTGTCCCTGGTCAACGTGGTCTTCAGGTATGTTTGTCCATCTTGGAGCCCCTTACAATAAAACATACACTTGTGTCTCCCCTAATTGGCATCCAGAGATGCTGAGCTCTATCACTTCAAATTCCTAGCCAGGACAGTCATCCTGGCTATGGATCATGAGGCCAGGCTGCTTTCATTTGATGATGTGGGTCACTGTGTACAACTTGTCAAGTCCTGGACAAAAGAAGATCTCAGATTTTGTAAACTCCTTTCTGCCTTGATTAAAAGGCTGACATTTAAATTAGATGTAGTGGTATTCCTACTGTGTTTTCCCGAAAATAAGACAGGGTCTTATTTTCTTTCGACCCCTGAAATAAGCGCTTGGGGTTATTTTTGGGAGGTCTTATTATTTTTGAGGTGCAGGAGGCGGCGAGCGTGGTCTCCTCATGGCTGCTGTTGTGTTGCAATATTTTCGGGGAGGGCTTATTTTCAGGGGAGGGCCTTTTTAGGGTATGCACTCAAAAGCCTCATTGGGCTTATTATCTGGGGAGGTCTTATTTTCAGGGAAACAGGATAGGAGAAGATATAATGATGAACCATCTCCTCCCAAAATCTTATCTTACAAGAGTTTTTCATCTACTTATAATTGATTCCCCCCACCCCCACCCACCTATCAGACTGCTTCTTACATATCATAAGGTAAAGGTAAAGGTTCCCCTTGCACATATGTGCTAGTCGTTCCTGACTCTAGGGGGCGGTGCTCATCTCCGTGTCAAAACCAAAGAGCCAGCGCTGTCCGAAGACGTCTCTGTGGTTATGTGGCTGGCATGACTAAACGCTGAAGGAGCACAGAACGCTGCTACCTTCCCACCAAAGGTGGTTCCTATTTTTGTACTTGCATTTTTTACATGCCTTTGAACTGCTAGGTTGGCAGAAGCAGGGACAAAGAATGGGAGCTCACTCCGTTATGTCGAGCTAGGGATTCGACCGCCGAACTGCCAAACTTTCTGATCGACAAGCTCAGTGTCTTTGTCACTGAGCCACCATGTCCCTTGACATACCATACCAGGAAGCAAATAGATAGATTTGTGACTGGACACATAAGGAATTATAGGTATATATGATAAAGATAACTGCAGCATCAGAGATCTGTCATATTTCTGGAGGGCTTGGAGACCGCCTCAGTTCTTTCTTCAGTTCAGATGCAGATCCATCTTCCTTAGAGATGGGCTTTATCGACCCTCAGAGCCTTTAGTTAGTTAGTTATTTTTTATCATCATTGCACCTCGTGCAACGAAATTAAATGGGATCTTCCGTGTACAATGACAGTTCAGGTTGTGGTTGTTAAGGAATCATGGGCAGTCATTAAGCACAACATCAACTGGTTTCCTCATTGACTTGATTTATTGGAAGCTGGCAGTGAAGATCACAAGTGAGGATGACTTGACTGTGGGAATCTGTGACCATTGGAACTGTGGGCTAGTTGCCAAGTGCCCCAATCATGATCCTGTGACTCTGGGGACACTGCGACAGCCACAACTTCCAAGGACCGGCCATAGGTCTTCTTGTTGAACCCTGTTGTAACTCGGAATGATTGCTGAACAAGAAGTCACTAAGTGAGGACTACCTGTATAGTCAAGAGCCCTTCCCTGTCTTTCATGGTTAACAAAGCATCATGATACCCCTGACGACAACAATTGGACCAACCCCTTGGTGGGCTCCGTAGTGCCCTGGGGTCTCTGGCCTGCTGGCAAAACCATCTCTTCATGTTTTTGAAAGAATGTTGGGAGGGGGGCAACCTTATTAGTTCTGCAAGGATGAATGTTCCACATATATCTTCGATTCCTCTCAGCTTAAAAAGAAGGCCTGCACGACATCCTCTCTTTCTCTTCCTGCCCCTCCATTCACTTCCAAACCAAGAGTCATTTCTCTTGATGACTTTGCTAATCATCGTTCTTGATATGGGGATTTCTCCCTTTGTTGTTTTTTGTATCTATGTCCATTTAGGGTGATGATGGATTTGGCTTCCCAGGGGATAAAGGTTTCCCTGGATTACCTGGCCAAAGAGGGAAGTATGGTGAAGTTGGCCTACCTGGCATTGGTTTTCCGGGGCCAAGTGGACCTTTTGGACGTACAGGTGATCCAGGGATCAGTGGCATTCCAGGACAACCTGGACCTCCGGGGCCACCAGGTAAGTTATGTGGGGATAGGGGAATCGTTCCACAGCCAGGATAGGGGAATCGTTCAGATTGTTAGATATGGACTTGGAGATCCAAGTACAGATCCTCACCAGAACCTGATGCCTTTGGGTCCCTCATTCTCAGCACAGTCTATTTCACAGGACTATTGTGGGGGGTATATTAATGGAAGACATCCCATCCCCAAGTAAGCCACTCAAGCTGCCTGTAAAGATCTAATCGCATTTAGATCTTCTAAACGCATGGAGCTTGAGGTGATTTTGCAGACATCAAGAATGATCTTAGAGCCGTGATGGCGAACCTATGGCACACGTGTTAGAGGTGACACGCAGAGCCCTCTCCGTGGGCACATGCACCATCCCCAGCTGCTCTTCTAGTTTCCAGCATGCGCACTGTCCAGCTGGCCTTTGCGTGCACCAGAGCGCTTGAAAACCGAAGACCAGCTGAACAGTGTGCTTGTGCATGCTGGCCACCTGGTCTTTGGGTTTCCAGTGCTGTGGCATATGCGAAGACCAGCTGGCTGGTAGGCATGTGCGCACCAGAAAACTGGTCTTTGGGTTTCTGGCGCTCCAGCGTGCGCATGCACTTTCCAGTTTGGGCATGTGGTGCCGAAAAGGTTTGTCATTACTCTCTTAGAGACTAAGCTTTCCTAGACAAACTAATTGGATGATGATGATGATGATGATGATGATGATGATGATGATGATGAAGAGGAGGAGGAGGAGGAGGACATAAACCTTGTCCTGTGGATTGAGTCTTCACATTCTGCTTGGGATCCACCTTGCCTTCACCCAGAAGACAAAGACCAACGCCATGCTTATTCTTTGTCTTTCATCCAAAGGTTCCCCCTCAATAATTGTATCAAAGGCCACGTGGCTTTTCTTCTACTCTGGGTTTAATTTCATTTAATGTTGTATCTCTATATATGGATTGGGTCTTTCATCAAGGGAGATGCTTCACCTTGCAGATGTTAGGGATAAGCCTGCTAAAGGCAGAGGGGAGCCCAGGCTTATATGTCGCCCCGCCCGTTGTCCGCCTTGTCTCTCAGTGTGTTGCAGATTTGTCTTCTAATGGCTTGAGAACTTCTAGCTCTTATGACGACTATCTGGGCGGATTAACCCTGCATATCGTACCTGTGAATCTCGGCGGCTTGGGATGCGAACCAGCCCAGCTCTCGTGGGTTATCCTTTCTTTCTCTGCTCCCCCTTTCCCATCTGCTTTGTTCTAACTTGTGCTCCTTTGCTTAACTGGTATAGGTGATTGCTGCTGCGGTGAGGAGGTTGGTAATGGAGACTTAGACGCTCAGGGAGGTGAGAGCAAGGGTCTGGGAGCTCAAAAGGAACGGGTGCACCCTCTTCCTTCCGGTTATGACACAAGGTGCTCTCCCACACACATACACACCCGGAAGCATGTCATTCAACAATGTGGAGGGGGGGGATCCTTCCTGATGGGCAACGTCAAAGTCACAGAGCCATGGTGGTGGAGTGGTTAGAGTGCAGTATTGCAGGCTACTTCTGCTGATCACCAGCTGCCCGTAGTTTGGCAGATCGAATCTCACCAGGCTCAGGGTTGACTCAGCCTTCCGTCCTTCCGAGGTGGGCAAAATGAGGACCCAGATTGTTGGGGGCAATTATGCTGACTCTGTAAACCACTTAGAGAGGGCTGTAAAAGCACTGTGAAGCGGTATATAAATCTTAAGCGCTATTGCTAAGTCATCTGTGGCAAGGGGCACCATCCATGTATGAGGAGCTTGATTACCGGTGCTTTTCTCCTCCCCCTGCCCCGTTTCAAAGTTGTGCACTGCCCTGCTCGCCATCTTCTTCCTTCGGGCTGTGTGTTCTTGTCCCTTGCTTATTGCATGAAGCTGGTCAATGGCTTTAGAGGATGTGAGTGCTTGGCCCCCGAACAATTGACACTGTGGCAGCCAAGAGGATCCACCCCACCTACACTGCCCTATTCCATAGGTTGAGATGTTTATCACTCAGCAAAGGGTTGAATTGACGTTCACCTGTGCATTCACTGGATCGGTGCTCATTTGACTTGGGGGGGGGAATGTTCTGGTAGTGGCACTTTCACGGGAGCTGAATAAGGCAAGGAGGGGACGGGAGGGTATTTTGAGGGAGGGAAAACCTTAGGAAGCCGCACTGCTGCTTTCCTCTTGATTTTATGTCAGTAAATAAAGTGTTTTGCAAATCCTAAATCCGGCGGACAAATCAGGAGCCACATGGGGACTAGAATAGGTTTGCCACTATGGGGGCAAAAGAGAAGCAAAAAAATTGGGAACTGGAGGTTGATGGCATTCTGCCTAAGGAAGGGCAGGCTGTATTGCAAATAATTGCAAAGGAAATCAGCTCTGTTTCTTGTTAGTGGCCCAGAATCAGAGGGGTTCAACAGTCATCCACCACCTACACCAACAATTCCACAGGCAATTGTCCCTAAGTTGACAGAACAGGATTTGAACACTTTATTTTCTGGTAGATCTTGAGATGTTGGCATTGCCCTTGTTTCTAACGGAACGTTGGAAAAAGTTCTTGCAAGTTTTGCTTAACAACAGCAACAAAAAAAGAACAAAGTTTAAACACATTTTCTGTCTTTAGGTGAATCTTTGCCCTGCATAATCCCTGGAATCACTGGTCCACCTGGACTTCCGGGACCTTCGGGTTTTCCAGGTAGGTGGTTTTGGGCTTTAACCCCAGCTTCTTCTGGCAATCAGAAGACATGGTGAAAACTCTTCCATTTCACAGCATATAGACAGACTTAATCGTAGTTTCAATTGGGAAAATGTGACCATCCTAGATCAAGCCAAGTCCAAGAATGCCAGGGAATTTCTAGAAGCCTGGCTCTCTGACAAATCAGCCATCGACAGACACATAGACATCAACAACATCAATAGACTATGCAAGAGGGTGGCTCAGTAGCTAAGACGCTGAGCTTGTCGATCAGAAAGGTCGGCAGTTCGGCGGTTCAAATCCCTAGCGCCACGTAAGGGAGTGAGCTCCCATTACTTGCCCCAACCTAGCAGTTCAAAAGCATGTAAAAAAGGCAAATAGAAAAAAATAGGGACCACCTTTGGTGGGAAGGTAACAGCGTTCTGTGCGCCTTTGGCGTTTAGTCATGCCGGCCACATGACCACGGAGACATCGTCAGACAGTGCTGGCTCTTCGGCTTTGAAACGGAGATGAGCACCGCCCCCAAGAGTTGGGAACGACTAGCACATATGTGCGAGGAGAACCTTTACCTTATGATATGTAAGAAGCAGTCTGAAAGTTGTGTTTGTGGGGTGGGGGAATCAATTATAGGTGAATGAAAAACTCTTGCAAGATAAGATTTGGGGAGGAGAGGGTTCTTCTCCTACCCCGTTTCCCCGAAAATAAGACCTGCCCGGATAATAAACCCAATGAGGCTTTTGAGTGCATGCGCTAAAATAAGCCCTCCCCTGAAAATAAGCCCTCCCCTGAAATATTGCAACATAGCAGCAGCCATGAGGTGCCACACTATGCAAAAGAGATCATTTACACAACAAAAAGACCCAAACATCTCTCAATCAGCACCCAGATCAGCATAGATGAGCTCCAGGAGGAACCTCAGATCTACAATACCCCAATACCCTAAGGAGCCAGCAGCAAACACCCCAACCAAAGAACCTCTAAGACCACCCCCCACCAACACTGACAGGCAAGCCACTAGAAAATAAACTTACAGCAAATTGCACTCCTTACTAGTACTGACGAAGTTACCTAGTTGGTTAATGAAAAGTTTGCAAGAATCAACCAAGCTAAATGGACTTTATCTGTTGGAGTGCTTCAGTGCAAAATGTGTTTAGGGGAGTCGTAAGGTTCTTACAATTTTTCTAGGAAGCTAAGAAGGATCCAACACTGCAAATTAAGGAGAAAGAACAAGCTGAATATTACATGAGGTGGGAATTATTTTGTCAACGGTTAGAGAATAAAAATGGAAGTTGGAAATAAAAGGAGGAGATTAAAGAAGAGTAGAACATATGTTAAGGTAGAGATATGAAGAATATAATAATTGTTAGTATTAGGAGGAGGAGGAGGATTATTATGCTTCGTGTTATTATTGTATTTTTTATTAGAAGATACATTCAGAGGGAAAAATGAATAGGTGTTCAACTGTTCTTAACATACTATAATTCCAAGATTAGAGAATTAATACCAACATAGTAAATGAGGTTGTAAATTTTGATGGTTATTGCACAGAGATATTTGTACCCAGGCGACACACTGTTTAAGGCAGTGTTTCTCAACCTTGGCAACTTTAAGTCCTATGGACTTCAACTCCCAGAATTGGCTGGGGGATTCTGAGAGATGAAGTTGAAGTTGCCAAGGTTGAGAAACACTGGTTTAAGGAAAGATGGAATGTTTATATTTAAAAAAATAAATAAAAACTTTTTTAATTAAAAAAAAATCCCAGCTAAATGGACTCTATTCGTTGGAGTGCTTCAATGCAAAATGCGTTGAGGGGAGTCGCGGGGTTGTTACAGTTTTTCTAGGAGGCTAAGAAAGAGACATCTTTGTTTCTTACCCAACTGATTTTCTCCTCTCTCTCCAAGGTTCCAAGGGTAGCAAAGGATTTCCTGGTTTTCCAGGGCAGCCAGGTTTCAATGGCTTAAAAGGAGAACCGGGCATACCTGGGGTGGCTCGATTCCCAGGAATGCCAGGTAAGGACCAGAAAAGAGGCAAAATTCCAGAAGTCATTGGCCACTCTTCGTCATATTGCCAAAACTCTTCGATCGATGTACCCACGAAATCACCAGGAATCAGTTGAAATAACTGCACTTTAAAAAAATTAACTACAGATGGTCCTCAATTTACAACAGTTCATTTAGTACCATTCAGGTGTGGGATTGAAAATTTTTAGCGACCAGTTCTCTGCCCCGTTAGTGGGCATGGCCTACTCGGCCTCCTGCACAACGGCAGTGGGTGGGTGGGTGCGTTTTTGCCCTCCCCAGGCTCCGGAGCAGGGGTGGGTTGCTGTTGGCATTAATGCCGGTTCAACACGCAAAGAATTTCGCAGTCTATTTTTGCAGTTTATGCAGTCCAGGTTTTGCTAGAAATCATAACCACCCTGGATCCACTTGGATCAGGCTTATAATTTTATGAGCAGATGATGAGACACATCAACTGTTGCTGCAAATGTTGTCAGGTGCAAAGAATCAGGATTATGTCTTAAATTCTGTCAGTTTGCTGTAGAAATCGCATCCAGAAAGCACACACAGATAACGGATTCAGCAGGATCCATTAACTTCTTTATGTACATAATAACATATGAATAAATGTACAACACCAACAGCAGATTCTTCCAACGTGGTAGAGAGGAGAGATTGTAAGCAGGTTCAAACACAGGCCGGCTACGCAGAGAATGAGTTTCTTTTCAGTTCAGATCAGCAGACAACTCCAGACTAGTTTCGTTCCTCAGCACCAACTCAGAACTATAGACACGGTGCCCAGGCGCCTAGCTGTCTCCAGCAAATACTGTTTCAGTTTCTAAACAGTCCTCATTGGCTGACTTAGTTGCTGTGTCTATTCATTGGCTGACCTTGTTACCATGTCTCTGCCAGTCATGAATATTCTGACAAATTCCAGCTAAGCTGGTTTGTTGCTCATGCCTATACACAAGAATCTAGTCAACAAATCACATAGATTGGAAACTGGAGACATTTTTATTAGGTTTAACCACAACAAAATACAATAAAGAGACCTAATCCTATACCTAATGCTACATATTACTACAGAGGTCAGAATGGCATATGCATAGAAATGGAAGAACAACACAATAACGAATGAAGATGAGATAATATGGAAGATCTTAGAATGCGCAGAGATGGATAAATTGACCAAGGAAATTCAAGGAAAGGAGGAAACAGAGTACTATTTAATTTGGGGAAAATTAAATAAACAGGAAATAAGAATTTCGGAAATGTAATTTGTATTATAGAAGAGGTAGGAAGTGATAAGAATGTAGGAAAAGTAGGATTTACAAAAGAAGGAAAAGTTATATAGTAGTAGAAGAGTAACAAAGACTGTCTGATACAAAGAACCAAACATAGACTGATAAGCAAAAGAGTAAGAAATAATAGGGCTATAAGTGTAAAATTGGAATGTATTGAGAGGGAAATAGTGTTTGTAAAGATGCACCGATATATATCTGCTGTAAGAAGGAACGTGTGGTTCCAATGTTATTTGTAAGTGTTGTGTATGTTTTTGTCAATGCGTATAAGTATTTATAATAAAAATAAAAAGAATCTAGTCAACTGATGGTCAGCACTAAATTGATACTAGACCAGAATGAATGGGACCTGGTTCCTTTCTTGTCTCCACCTCCAGGCTCTGCCTGCTTTTCTCAGACACCTTCGTCCCCCTAAAGCAACTCTTCTCTGTTGCTTTAGAATTAATCTATGCCTTCATTTCTTGAAAGGGTTTCCTGGCCCTCGTGGAGATCCCGGTTCAAAAGGACGACAAGGAGTTGATGGGGGGGATGGGCTGCCTGGTCCAGAAGGCTGTCCTGGTTTGGTTGGCCCAAATGGATCGCCTGGTGACGTGTTTGGAGCTGAACCAGGGTCCCGAGGAGAACCTGGCTTGCCTGGCTTACCAGGAGATAATGGCTTTCCTGGAGATTTTGGCTTTCCTGGAACAACAGGTGAGTTCTAAGCATCTTTCTTTGGTTTTAAAGCACCACCTGAAAAGTTACTGAAATTCAACCAGGTCTGCCCATGGTTCCTTTTTTGGATGGGAAACTCTACCATGTATGGGAGTTTGGGTTCAAAGGGTTTTTGAGTTCAAAGGGGAAAGATAGAGAGATTTAAATGGGCTAAATGGTTAAGGGACGCCGTGGCTCAGTGGCTAAGATGCTGAGCTTGGTGATCAGAAAGGTCAGCAGTTCGGTGGTTCGAGTCCCTAGTGCCGTGTAACGGAGTGAGTTACTTGTCCCAGCTTCTGCCAACCTAGCAGTTCGAAAGCATGTAAAAAATGCAAGTAGAAAAATAGGGACCATCTTTGGTGGGAAGGTAACAGCATTCCGTGCTCCTTTGTCATTTAGTCAATGCCGGCTACCCTATTCTACTCTATTCTATTCTATTCCCCATTCTATTCTATTCTGTTCTATTTCCTATTCTATTCTATTTCCTATTCTATTCTATTTCCTATTCTATTCTATTTCCTATTCTATTCTATTCTTTCCTATTCTATTCTATTTCTATTCCATTCCATTCTGTAATTCTATTCTCATTTCATTCTCTATTCTATTCTAATTTCTTATTCTATTCTATTCTATTCCATTCTGTAATTTTCTTCTTTTCTCCATTCTATTCTATTCTCATTTCATTCTCTATTCTATTCTAATTCCTTATTCTATTCCATTCCATTCCGTTCCGTTCCATTCTGTAATTCTATTCCATTCCAATCCTATTCCTATTCTGTTGTGTTGAGCACCCATGTAAGAGGGAAAGGATGGGAGTTAGATCTTTTCTGTCTTTCAGGTTCGGATGGAAAGCCCGGCCTGTCAGGTAGAAAAGGGGGACGTGGGGAGCCGGGTCTTCCAGGCTTCGATGGACTGCAAGGACCACCAGGACCAGGAGGTCCGTTTGGCATCGAAGGAAAACCAGGTCCTGTGGGAACCATCGGCCTTCCGGGATCACAAGGTATGGATTGTTTCACCCTAGATGAAGGTGTGTGGCCTTCAGACATCCCCTCCACAGGGCTTTCCTGCAGGTGGCCCATTTGTGGCATATCCTTGAGCTTGATAGCATATTTCAGGTGTTCAGGCTTTTAAACTTATTCAGGAGATTCCATAAATCTGGAGATGAGACGAGAGAAGAAAGCCGATGCTCGTCAGAACTTCAAAGACAAGTCATACGTACCTTTTTAAAGAGCCCATTGTAATTTTTGAACGGTCACTAAGCAACCAGTCATTAAACAAGGACTACCTGTATAGTTTCACTGAAAAGAAGGCCGGGGGGAGGGCTGGCGCATTGCAAAGGATTACATTAATGTCCAAGAATGATTCCGGGCAACATTTAGACTCTCTCAGTCAAATCAACCTGACAGAGAAAAGTAGGAGGAAGAAGGAATGTTAGAATATGTTTGCAGTCTTGAGTTATTTATAATTAAAAATAATAATAAAGGCAGGGTTAAAAAAATATTTTAAAATACCATATTTTTTGGAATATAAGAGGCACCTTTTTCCCTCAGACAACGGGCTGAAAATCTGGGTGCGTCTTATACACTGAATACAGCATTTTTGGCCTCCCGAAACCCCACCCCCTTCAGCAAAATGGACCTGCATAGCCTTTAGGAGGCTTCCAGAGTACTCCTGGGGGCTGGGGAGGGCAGAAATGAGTGAAAAACAGGCCAGGTTTTGCTCAATTTTGCCCCCACCCAGCTCCCAGGAGCATTCTACAAGCCTCCTAAAGGCTATGCATGGCCTTTTTTTGATAGAAAATGGGCTTGCTTTTGCGAAAAACAGCCATTTCTTGCTCGTTTTTGGGGGGGCACCCCCCCAGGAACACTCTACAAGCCTAACTGCTATTCATGCCCCCCCTTTTTTTAAAAAAGAGCCGTTTCCACGAGGTCTGCAGAGTGAAAAAACTTTTTTTTTTAATTTGCCTCTTCAAAAATTTGGTGCGTCTTATACTCCGCTGCGTCTTATACTCTGAAAAATACGGTACTGTCTGGTCTGCCTCAGATGGATAGGTCACTGTTCCAACCATTTAACTGAAGATTATAGAATTGTCTAAAACGAGCCTTTTCATTTCATGATCATTCACAACTAACTTTCATGATCCATATTCATTGATTAATTTCAGGAAATCACCGTACCATGGAAGATTTGCACCCCATCCATTTATTTCTCATTCATATTGTCCAGTGCCATCCTGCGATCTTCCTGAGCAACCAGAAACACGCCCCAAAGGTGCTTTTTTGCAACTGGACCTATTTTTTTTCTCCTTGAAAATGCTTCGCTTCTCATCCAAGAAGCTTCTTCAGCTCTGAAGAAGGAACTGAAGAAGCTTCTTGGATGAGAAGCGAAATCTTCAAGAACAAAGAAAGCCCAGTTGCCTTTTGAAAAAGCACCTTTGGGACAACCCTGACCTGGAGGACCGAGAATCTCTATAGGCAACCAGAAAACTGGTTTTCTTAATTTCTCAACAGCCTCTTGGGTGTGTTGCAGTTGCAATAGCCACAAGTCCCTGTTGATGAAACTGCTTGGAGTTTAATAAGTGACGCCACAATAAATCATTTTATTGTCAAACAAGAATGAAAACAGTTCAAGTACAGTGCTTAGCTCTATGCCCAGTATAATTCCCAACCATTGTTGTTCTGGAACAGAAATTACCTTGCAAATCCCTACATCGGTCTAAATTTAAATCAACTTAGGCATTGTAACTGCTGGGCTGTCCTCAGTTTCCCTTTCTGATTTGATAAAGTGCCCTTCAATAATCTCAATAATTGGCCTTCAATAAACATCCAGATGCTCTTAATGAAGGTGCCAGGAATTGGTTTACTTCTGCTTGCATTATACAGTCTATACCATGCTTTCCCAAAAATAAGACAGGGTCTTATTTCTTTTGATCCCCCGAAAGAAGCACTTGGCCATATTTTCGGGGAGGTCTTATTATTTTTGAGGTGCAGGAGACGGCGAGCGTGGTCACCACGTGGCTGCCGCTGTGTGGCAATATTTTCAGGGAGGGCTTATTTTTGGGGGAGGGCTTATTTTAGCACATGTGCTCAAAAGCCCGATTGGGCTTATTATCTGGGGAGGGCTTATTTTCAGGGAAACAGGGTACCAGTGTTGGTGAACCTTTTTGGCACGAAGCTCAGCTTCTGGTGCTCCAATATTCGCGAAGACCAGCTGACTGATGCTGGAACCCAGAAGAGCAATGGCCGATGGCTGGTGTGCCCAGAGAGATGGCTCTGCATGCCATACAGGCGTGGGTTCTAGCCGGCATTACTGCTGGTTCACTTGTGTGCACACAGGGGCTGGATGCATGCTGCATGTGCATGCACAGTTCAATAGAAATTGTTCTGCACATGCACAGAACACCAAAAAAACATGGCAGCGACCAGGAAACCAGTTCATGGGCGTGGCCAGCCTGGGTCACTGCCGGTTCTGTGACCTAGGCTGGCATACCACTACCGGTTTGGCCAAACTGGGCCAAACCAGTAGGAACCCACCTCTGGTGCCATAGTGATCCTTCCACTTGATCATGCATGGATCCTTCACCAAAAGGAGAATCCATCTTTCATCCACATCCTGGATAACTGAGCTGCCAATTAAGGTGGTGGAAAGTGGTCTTCTTTGGCCTTGATGCTGCAGCAGAAACAGTTCCTTGAAATAAAAACATGAAGTCCTGGGATGACATGGAAAGAAAACAGAATCCAGGGAAATA
Source organism: Natrix helvetica (assembly GCF_964273705.1). Taxonomy (NCBI): domain Eukaryota; kingdom Metazoa; phylum Chordata; class Lepidosauria; order Squamata; family Natricidae; genus Natrix; species Natrix helvetica. The sequence goes on from NC_138562.1 coordinate 7,328,581, forward strand.
AAAATATTCAAAGGAAATCCTGGAGGAAAACTATATTTCCCTTAACATCTATAGAGATTCTCAGTCCTCCAGGTCACAGTTATCCCAAAGATGCTTTTTCCAAGAGGCAACTGGACTTTCTGGTTTTTCTTTGAAGACCTGTCGCTTCTTCATCTCTGACTGGATGGTGGCCTCAACGACTCTCTAAACGAGTGCAAATGACCAGCTGTCTGCAAGGAACATAAATCTTTCCATTCCCCACCCTCCAGTCAGAGCTGAAGAAGCTTCTTGGATGAGAAGCCAAACGTCTCCAAAGAAAAACAAGGAAGTCCAGTTGCCTCTTGAAAAAGCTCCTTTGGGACAATCTTTCCCCTTACTCAAATGTTTCTACCACCAGCAGCTGCAGCCCAATTTTCACACTTTTGTCTGCTGTCTCCATCCACCTAAACCCAGGGAACCCCATTCATGCATTTGATCTAAGCCAGGGGTCCCCAAACTTGGCAACTTTAAGAGTTGTGGACTTGAAGTCTTAAAGTTGCCAAGTTTGAAGACCTCTGATCTAAGCTGTGTTGAGAAAGAGTTTGGTTGTCCCAAAAGTATTTTTTCAAAAGGCAACTTGGAATTTCTTTATTTTTCCTTCGAGACATTTCGCTTCTCATCCAAGCTTCTCCAGTTCTGAAGAAGCTTCTTGGATGAGAAGCAAAATGTCTTCAAGCATAAACAAAGTCCAATTTTCTTCGAGGGAAAAAAAATCACCTTTGGGACAACCATGACCTGGATGACTGAGAATCTCCATCAAGACAAGAGCTCAGTCATTTTCCAAGTCATTAACTTCATTCTCGGCCTTGTTGCTTTTTTTTTTTCCTGGTTCACATGTTTTTGTCTGTTTTTCCTCACCATGTTTCTCTTCCATTTGCCATCATCTCTCCATTTCTGATGTCACACTGTTTTGGTTTTGGGGGTTCTCCACATAGGCTGCCAAGGTGAGAGCAAATGCTTCGTAGCGTAAAAACTCTCGGACTAACAGCTGCCTAGCCTATTTTTGCTACAAAATATGCGCTGACTGTGATACCCCTTATTTCAATCCCGCCAAGAATTGTGGCCTTCATCTTTTCGGAAAGAGATTTCTATGTAGGGCTCCTGCACATGGGCTTCTCATCCTGGAGAAGGTCGGGGTGAAATCCAGCAGGTTCTGACAGGTTCTGGAAAAACGGTAGTAGAAATTTTGAGTAGTTCGGAGAACCGGCAAATGCCACCTCTGGCTGGCCCCAGAGTGGGGAGGGAATGGGGATTTTGCAGTATCCTTCCCCTGGAGTAGGGTGGGAATGGAGATTTTGCAGTATCCTTCCCCTGGAGTGGGGTGGGAATGGAGATTGTGCAGTATCCTTCCCCTGCAGTGGGGAGGGAATGGAGATTTTGCAGTATCCTTCCCCTGGAGTGAGGAGGGAATGGAGATTTTGCAGAATCTTTCCCCTGGAGTGGGGTGGGAATGGAGATTTTGCAGTATCTTTCCCCTGGAGTAGGGTGGGATTGGGGATTTTATAGTATCCTTCCTCTGGAGTGGGGAGGGAATGGAGATTTTGCAGTATCCTTCCCCTGGAGTGAGGAGGGAATGGAGATTTTGCAGAATCTTTCCCCTGGAGTGGGGTGGGAATGGAGATTTTGCAGTATCTTTCCCCTGGAGTAGGGTGGGATTGGGGATTTTATAGTATCCTTCCTCTGGAGTGGGGAGGGAATGGAGATTTTGCAGTGTCCTTCCCCTGGAGAGGGGAGGGAATGGAGATTTTGCAATATCCTTCCCCTGCCACGCCCACCAAGCCACACCACACCCATCAAGCTACAGCCACAGAACCAGTAGTAAAAAAAATTGAATTTCACCGCTCGAGAAGGTCTCTCTGTGTGGCCACTAAATCTGGAGAAGGTCCATTTGTCTGAATACTAAGAGTCAACGCCAACTCAGTTGCAAAGAAACAATCAGCCAACATAGACTTCCACTGAATTTTAGATCGTTGGTTTTTCCCCCCCATCTGCAGACATTTTATATTTTTCCTGAAAAGGAACCTGTGGTTTTTAAGTCAGGGGTCCCCAACCCCTGGGCCACAGCCAGTGGTGGGATTCAGCCGGTTCACACCTATTTGGGAGAACCAGTTGTCAATTTTCTAAGCAGTTCAGAGAACCGGTGGTTGGAAGAAATCTCCTTTTGTTTCTTTCTACTTTACAGAGCTAATCCTGTAAGGAAGGCAGGAAGGAAACATTCCGGTGTTGTTTCTTAACCCTCATTACATTGTGACAGCTAAGGCAAGGCGCCCATCAATGTGAGTGACGTTGAGTTGGCCATGACCACACAGTCACATGACTACCGAGCCTCGCCTACCCAGCTCGTCATTAGGGCAGAGAACTAGTTGTTAAATTATTTGAATCCCACCACTGGCCACAGCCCACTACCAGGCCACAGCTTCTTCACCACCGGGCCATGGAAGTTGTGGGCAATTGCGCGCATGGAACCATCTCCTCTCTTCCTCCCAGCTCCCCCAGTCCACAAAGCCAGAAAGGTTTGGGAAAGCTGTTTTAAGGGATGTTTTAATCAACATTGCACAAATGGTTAGGTTTCTTTAGTCTCCTAGCGTTACACTTTTTTGTTGCTGCTTGTCAAAAACAAAATCATCTGGACCAGTGATGGCTAACCTTTTTCTCCTTGCAGGCCCACACCCATAATGCAATATACTCCGCCCCCCTGCGCATGTGCGCACGACCCCCAGCACGTTCCCCATGCCCCCCGCTGCAAATGCGTGCGACCCTAGCAGGCCTTTCTGAAGCCTCTTGAAACCAAAAACGGTGAGGGGGAACACTGCTCCCCCTGCACTCCCCCCACTCTCTGCGCATGCGTGAGTGACCCCGCACATGTGTGCCACCTCCCCCATGCATGTGCTTACATCTCCCACATGCGCGGCAGAGATCTGAATTCAGCTGGCCGGTGCGAGGCATTCATACATGCACGGTTGCCATAGGTTTGCCATCATGGATCTTGACTTTAAGACTCAGCCTGTTGAATTCAGAAGCTAAAGTCCATCCTGTTGGGCTGGTTTATAAAGTTATTTCTAGCATTGTCAGCACAGTTTTGTAGATCATTGTTCAGATTCTGCCTCAGTCATGCTTCAGCTTTTAAATTTAATTTTAAAAAGTAAAGGCTAGGTCAAATTGAGCGTGACTTCGGGGGACTGGATAGATATACTGATGGTAATTTTACTGGCAACAGCATTGGTGTGAATTGCCAAAGCTTTCTCCTGGAAGATGTACAATTGTGCAGTCCAGACTCTAGCCCTAATCCATTGGGGTCCCGTCCAAGCGGTAACCAAATCCAATTCTGCTTAGCTTTGTCAAGATCAGATACACCCAGTTTAATGCTGCCGCTAGTGTGACTTCCTCGAGTCAAGCACAATTTGTGATTTCATCCATGTACAAGTGACTATTTCCCTTTAACATTAATAGGTTTTCTCCACTGGAATCCAGTCCAACCCACTGTCTAGAGCAGGGGTCTTCAAATTGGGCAACTTTAAGGCTTGTGGCCATCAACCCCAAGCTTTTCTGCCTGAGGAACTCTGAGAGTTGAAGTCTACAAGTCTTAAAGTTGCCAAGGTTGGAAACCTCTCATCTTATTGTTGTTAGTTATGAAGTTGTGTCCGACCCATCACGATCCTATGGACAATATTCCTCCAGGCCTTCCTCTCCTCTACCATCCTCCGGAGTCCATTTAAGCTCACGCTTACTACTTCATGACTCCAGCCAGCCACCTCACACTCTGTCATCCCCTTCTTTTTTTGCCCTCAATCGTTCCCAGCATGAGGCTCTTCTCCAGTGAGTCCTTCCTTCTCATAAAGTGGCCAAAATATTTGAGTTTCCTCTTCAGGATCTGGCCTTCTAAAGAGCAGTCAGGGTTGATCTCCTCTAGGACTGACCGGTTGGATCTCCTTGCAGCCCAGGGGACTCACAGGAGTCTTCACCAGCACCAGAGTTCAAAGGCCTCCATTCTTTGGCACTCAGCCTTTCTTATGGTCCAAACTTCACAGCCATACATTGCAACTGTTGTAGAGTATAGAATGAAGGAAAAGCAAAGACTGTGGGGTAAACGTTTTGGTGTGATTTAGAATGACAATAGCCAGGGGAATGTGATACGCCAAGACCTTTCCGGTCCCCATTGGTAGACTTCATGAGTCGCGTATTTCCCAAATGGTAACTGATAAACCAGGGGTGAAATCCAGCAAGTTCTCACAGGTTCTGGAGAACCAGTAGCGTAAATTTTGAGTAGTTCGGAGAACCAGCAGCAGAAATTTTGAGTAGTTCGGAGAACCAGCAAGTACCATCTCTGGCTGGTCCCAGAATGGGGTGGGAATGGAGATTTTGCAGTATCCTTCACCTGCCACGCCCACCAAGCCACACCACGTCCACCAAGCCACGCGCACAGAACCGGTAGTAAAAAAAAATTGAATTTCACCACTGTGATAAATGCCTAAATTATCCCAACCATAAGGGGTTTCACTGTTGGCAGTTGTCCGTTGGTACGTAGGCAGTAGCTTTCCTAGAGCTTTTAATCATTAGGCAACTAATCCTTTTTTTTTTTTTACATTTCTAACCTTGTGTGCTTTAGAAAGGCTGCATGATAGACATATATATATTTGGCCGCAGTTCAGTTAGCTGTATACAAATGAAATGCTTTAGTGTTAACCTCTTGAGAGATGGTAGAAATGTCATCTTTGGAAGAACGTCGTGGTGACGGTTTGGGTTTTGAACCATTCAGGACTTCCCGGAACCAAAGGACCAAGAGGAGATGCTGGGTCACCAGGTCCCGCCGGCATGAAAGGGTTTCCAGGTCTTAATGGCCTGCCAGGACAGCCTGGAGAACGTGGATTGCCTGGACCGCCAGGCCTCTGGGGCCCAGATGGATCTTCAGGTTTCCCAGGCTCAAAAGGTACCGTAATTCTTTTGGAATTGATAATTCTGGGCTTACATGAGAATTGTTGCCTTTGATCTGTGTTGGAACTTCCAGGTGTGCTCTGAAGTAGGGGTCACCAACTTTTGGGACCTCAGGGACCACTAAATGCTTAGTTTTCAATCCCGCGGGCCACTAATGCGATCTGCCTAATGACCGGCTGGGTGGGCGTGGCAAGGTGGTCATGTGACTGGATGGGCGTGGCCAACTCACTCACTTCAAGGGGCGCCTTTCCAGCCTCTACTCACCACGCCTCGCCTGCCCACCCGGGCTCCTTAGGGCCCCAACAGGAATGTAAAGGGACCACCTGTTGGGGCCCTAAGAATGTAAAGGGACCACCTTTGGTGGGAAGGTAACAGTGTTCTGTGCACCTTCTGCATTGAGTCATGTCGGCCACATGACCATGGAGACATCTTTGGACAACGCTGGCTTTTCAGCTTAGAAATTGAGATGAGCACCACCCCCTAGAGGCAGGAACGACTAGTGCATATGTGCGAGGGGAACCTTTACCTTAACCTTAACCTTTCTTTCCCAAAACATTCAGTGTACTCTGCATGGAATAATGCTTGATTGTTCCAAACTAGGTGAAAAGGGCTCGGTGGGCATGACTGGTTTTCCTGGGATGCCAGGGCCAACTGGGGTCCCTGGCGTGGATGGCCTGAAAGGAACTTCGGGTGCACCAGGAAGAAATGGAAACCCTGGATTTTCTGGCTCAACCGGCCTCAAAGGTGAGTCCAGAAATTTTGCACGAAGCACAGCATATGACCAACCCAGCCGAAAGGTTTCGTGTGTCTCCTTTCTTTGCTTTCTGATGAAACTGGAGCTTCATTTCTTTTGCCCACCGTTCAGAATTGCCTTCCAAAATACATGTTAAGATACAAACTCCTATTTCACAAGCCTCCTCAAAAACGGTGAGGTTTTAGCCACAATGTCCTGGTTGCTATGTACCAATAAAGGAGAATATTTGTAGCTAAGGGTTGACATGAGGGGTCCTTGGTGTTTTCTGAGCTTGGTTGTTTTCTTGCAGACGTTTCCTTACCCAACCACGGAACATCATCAGTGCTAATAAGGAGTGAGGCTTGCTCTCAATTTATAACCTAGTGCAAGGGTCTTCAACCCCCAGGCCACAACCCACTACTACTATTCTGACCGAGGCTTCCCAAGACCCTTTTATTAATTTACTGTGAATTCTTCTCATTCACATCCAGCAAAGTCTTTCAAGGGAGGATTTACAGTCACAGACCTTATCTGGCTTGGAGAGCCGACAGGCCGATATCTGCAAAACTTGGCAAGCAGTCTCAGAGAGTCACGAACCAATGAAGCGAACTAATGGTCTCCTGCAAACTCCACTCCCCTTTCGCCCCCCTTTTAGTTCTTCTGGGAGAGGCCATTCATCGTCCACCTGTGGCCTTCCTCCCAAGTTGACCCTTGTTCTTTAGCTGTTCCCTTTGTCTGGCAACTCTGTGCATGCGCACACTGGGGACAGGCTCCTGAGAAGATTCAGGTCGTATAATCCCTGCTGGGCCCTTTTGACCAGGGCTGCAATGTGAGCATCCCAGTTCAGGTCCTCTTTTATGATAACAGCCAGAAACTTAAAACTGGCCACTTGCTCCACTTGGTCTCCATTGATAAGCAAGGGCTGGATGTCTGATCTATTCCTTCTGTAGTCCACTATACATTCCTTGGTCTTATATTTGGACTGCGGATCTAGCTACCTCTAAGCAGGAATGTCTGGTTCTCTCTGGATCAATGTAGGTAGAGCAAGCATCTTTCTTTCTTCTTTTGTGCAGGTGACAGAGGTGTCCGTGGTCCTCCTGGACCTCCCATTTTCAGACCCCCAGGTCTGGGCCTCAGATTCAAAGGGGACAGAGGAGATCCTGGATTGGTGGGAGAAAGAGGATTTCCAGGGCCAAGAGGTATGTGTTTGGCATTGTCAACTCGCAAAGCATCCCTGGCCTGCTCTCGAGTTGCCATAGGCAAGGGGGGGGGGTGGAAACTGACGGAGCAGCATGGCAGCCACAATCAGAAGCACATTCCACGCATATCTTTCTCAAGGTTGTCTCCCAGGTTACCAGCAACAGCCAGAGGGGCGTAATCTCTAGAGCCCACGAAAGTGCTCCTTTGGAGAATGTGATTTATGGCACACCCTGAGGGGAGGGGGAGGGAAACAGGGTCATACTTGGGCTGCAAATTACATGGGGTCAGAGCTGGCTTCCCTTGGATACGTGCAAACATGTTACTCCTAATTTTAAAAAATGATTTCTTTTGAAGCGTGGCTCAAGGTTGATGATTTAATTAGGGCATCGGTTGCAACCCTCATACTATTGTTGTTGCTATCTGCCAATCTGCACTATTGAAGAAGCATTAGACACAGAAAACTCTAATCATTATATCGTCTTCTCCATTAGAATGATGACTAGTCTCAGAACAGGCTGATGGTGGACAAGGTGACACCTGCCAGTCTTCATTCTCAAGAAGCATTAGACACCCTGTTATATCACTGTTTTACCTTTTCGTAGGGGATAAAGGAGCCCCAGGTGTCTGGGGGCAGCCTGGCCTTCCAGGGAGAGCTGGATCCCCAGCTAGAGAGAAAGGATTGCCAGGAGACACAGGTTTTCCAGGAACGTTTGGTTCTCCTGGGCTTTTGGGACAAAAGGGATCTGGTGGCATCTCAGGATTTCCCGGAATGCCTGGGAGAAGTGTAAGTATCCTTTCTCTTTTTCTTTTTCCTCCTGGGTGAGTGGGAAGCTCTTCCACTGTTCTTCCAAGTTCAAGGATGGCCACCACTTTTAGACTTTTTTGGACAGTGTTCCTCCCCAACCTCTTCACTGTCCGAATCTGCTGCCACCTCTACCGGCCACTGGAGGACCACAACAATTGTGTAGCACTGTGTAGATTGCCAGAAGTTTCTCCAAATAAGAAATAAAAAAACCAAACGTGTAGATGCTTATAGAATGCTTTTGTTTTTAAAATGTTTATTCGTTAACAGATAACCCATCATGACAATAATAATGAAATAATAACTCTAACTGGTAAAAACAATTTGGATATAAACTATAATATGGGACCTGGGGAAAAGATTTACTAATTTTACTAATATTTATTTTGTTTAGATTTTGTTATAAAGATGTAATCTCTCCTGGGTACTTATAAATTCTAGTAATAAATTTTTGTCTAGATTTATTATAAATATAAATGATTCTAGACAAAAGGACGTTTAAACAAATATAGTTAAATGAGAATGAGGGTATATTGATGGGATAAAGATTTTTGATTTAAAATGTACAATTCAATATGAATGAAATATAAAGAATGATTGTAGTAACGCATGAAATTTATTTGTAACCAATCAACATGCTTTCTGGAAGATGTATTGAAGAATGTTTTTGTGTGTGTTTTTGTTTAATTAAAACAATAAAATATTTTAAAAAAGAAAGAAATCAAAAAACCGGAGTTGGCAGTGACCCTGAAGCCTTCCTTTCCCAGTCTCTAAAATCCCTGCCACCTGCATTTTCCCCTCCAAATGATGCAGATACTACAGGTAGTCCTCGACTTACAACAGTTCATTTAGTGACTGTTCCAAGTTACCAAGAAACTGAAAAAGGTGACCATTTTTGCACACTTACGACTGTTGCAGCATCTCCACGGTCACTTGATCCAAATTCTAATGCTTGGCAACTGTCTCATATTTATGACGCTTTTAGCATCCCAGAGTCCTACGATTCCCTTTTGCGACCTTCTGACAAGCAGGGTCAATGGGGATTCACTTAACAACCGTGTCACTTTGCTTAACCCCTGCAGCGATTCTCTTAACGGCTGCAGCAGGAAAGGTCACAAAGGGGGGCAAAATTCACCTAACAAATGTTTTCACCTTGCAACAGAAATGTTGGGCTCCATTTCTGGTCGTAGGTTGAGGACTAACCGTATTCAAAGCATTCCGTGGCACCTTTGTGAGTTTTCTAAGCTTGGTACATTTCAGTCAAGCACCACAACGCTGTAAAAAATGACTTACCGTATTTTTCGGAGTATAAGATGCACAATTTTTCCTCGAAAAAGAGGCTGAAAATCTGAGTGCATCTTATACATCAAATACAGCATTTTTTGCCTCCCGAACCCCGCCCCCTTCACCAAAATAGCCGTGCATAGCTTTTAGATGGCTTTCAGAGAGCCCCTGGGGGCTGGGGAGGGCAGAAATGAGCAGAAAACAGGCTGTTTCCACCCCCTCAGCCCCCAGCGGCACTCTATAAGCCTCCATAAGGCTATGCATGCAATTTTTTTGACAAAAAACGGACCCGTTTTCATGAAAAATGGGCTTTTTTGCTCATTTTGGGGGGGCATCCCCCAGGAGCATTCTTCAAGCCCCTCCCCAAGGCTATTCATGCCTTTTTTTAAAAAAAACAGGCCTGTTTTTGTGAAAAACGGGACGTTTTTGGGAGGTTTGCAGAGTGCAAAATATTTTTCCCCTTTTGGAAAGCTCTTTAACTGATTGATGAGAATTACATTGATCAAGTGCTGTGCCAGCAGAAACATAGTCAGTGATTTCCTTCTCCAGCACATGGATAAATACACCTGGAAACACCTATCTACCTACCTACTCTCTCTCCCTACCTACCTACTGTATTTCTCTCTCTCTCTCTCTCTTTCTATTTCTCTCTCTCTATCCCTCTATCTACCTACTTACCTACTGTATTTATCTCTATTTCTCTCTGTCTGTATCCCTCTATCTACCTACCTACTTTTTTTTTAATTTGCCTCTTCAAAACCTTGGTGCGTCTTATGCTCCGAAAAATACGGTAACAACCGTTTTTCACCCGTGACCATTGCAGCATCCCCTTGGCCGCCGTAGTGGCTTCAGATCGCTGGTGGTCACCAGAATAGTCACTTGAAAGGAGCTTCCTCTCTGGATACAAAGAGACCAATCACCCTACCATGGAAGCTGGTTTCAGTGTTAATTATGATGATGACATTCTGCTTTCTTCAATAGGGTGCTGAAGGGATCCCAGGCTCCCCAGGCTCTCCAGGGGTTACCGGATTGCGTGGCCCAAAGGGTGAGTCATCGGTGTGGTCTTGTTAGCATCTTTTCAAAAGTCAACAACATAGGGGACCTTGAAGACTTTTTGCTCTAGAAAGGAGAAAAAATGAATGGGTGGTTTATAGATAAGATGATTAGGAGGAGTAGATTAGGGAAAGAAGGAAGCTTTGATGTAACCTTAGAGAGAGAAGTAAAATATAAATAGAATTCTTTAAATAGAACAGAATTCTTTAAATAGAACAGAATTCTTTACATAGAATAGAATTCTTTACATAGAATAGAATTCTTTAAATAGAATAGAATTCTTTACATAGAATAGAATTCTTTACATAGAATAGAATTCTTGATTGGCCAAGTGTGATTGGACACACAAGGAATTTGTCTCTGGTGCATATCCTCTCAGTGTACATAAAGATAAATAAAATACATTCCTCAAGAATCATACGATACAACACTTAGTGATAGTCATAGCATACTAATAAGCAATCAAATCATACTAGGAAACAAATAAACAATATAAATTGTAAAGATGCGAGCAACATGGTTATAGTTATAAGTGGAAGGAGATAGGTAATAGGAAAGATGAGAAGAATAATAGTAATACAGCCTTAGTAAATAGTTTGATAGTGTTGTGGGAATTAGTTCTTTAGCAGAGTGATGGCATTCTTGGAAAAACTGTCCTTGTGTCTAGTTGTTCTGGTGTGCAGAGCCATACCACATCGTTTTGAGGGTAGAAATTGAAACAATTTTTGTCCAGGACGTGAGGTGTCTATAGATATTTTCACGGCCCTCTTTTTGACTCTTGCAGTGTACAGGTCCTTAATGGAAGGCAGGTTGGGAGTAATTGGTTTTTCTGCAGTTCTGATTCTCCTCTGAAGTCTCCGTCTGTCTTGTTGGGTTGCAGAGCCAAACCAGACAGTTATGGAGGTGCAGATGACAGACTCAATAATTCCTCTATAGAACTGAATCAGCAGCTCCCTGGGCAGTTTGAGCTTTCTGAGTTGTATAAAATGTATTTATAACAGCTGTTTAAGTAAACCAGAAACTCTTCTTTCTTTTTCTTTCTTTTTATACTTCCTTTTATATAGTTCTTTTTCACTTCTCTATTACTTTTCTCCCCATTTATCTTCACTCAAAATTCGTATTGATTATGCTGTGTGGAAAAAAAAAACATCCTTGAAAAAAAGTGGAAGAGAAAATAGTACTGGATAGTAATGGTTTTCCAAGAAAACTCTGGATGTGGGAGGGAGATGGTGAATTTTTGGAATTGCTGAGACAAAATGCAGTTGATTATTTTTCCCTTTTCAGGTGATCGAGGGGAATCCCGAGGAGTCCCAGGTGGTGTGGGGCCTAAGGGCCAACGAGGGGACCGAGGGCTTCCAGGTAAATAAATCAATACCCGACAATGACTCAAGGAAGGGCAACTAGTAGGCTTATTTTAGATTACTTTTACTAGTACATTAACTAAAAGTTCGCCTGTAGGAGAACAACAGGCAGAGCTGGAGGTGGAGTTAAGCACATCATCAGCTTAGAATCATTAACATTGCCGCAAACAGTCCATGTCCAACCCATTTTGAATTCCATTGAACCATATCTGGTGCCAATTTAGTATTTATTGAACTTTAGCTGACTAGCTTTCTTGTGTGTAGGCTTGCGCAATAAGTCTTCTGAATTGCAACTTAACGTATGGTCCTGATCCTTTGCGCCTGACACCAACTTCCTTAAGGGATCCGTGTAAACTTCCTGAGGTTCCTTAGAAATGAGTGAATAAATGTCAGTACTTCTCAACTGAACCGCCTGTGGTCCTACAATATGGTTGGCTGATTGTAGACATGCTTTACGAAGAGACCTTTGTCAGTTCAGCCTTGCTAAAAAGAGAGTAAATTCCCATTCATGATTTTAGAGGTTTTTTTTTAATCCCATGGAAATACCATCTTCATGCATCTTAGAGATGTGAACACCTGGGTAAAAATTAGACAAGGGTATAAATGTTCAACTCCAAGAATTTCCTAGGTTGGGGAAGATAGCAATTTAATGGCTCATCTTATGGTTTTTGAAGGTGTAACAGGTGTCCAAGGAACAAAAGGTGACCCAGGATATTCAGGAGGTCTTGGACCAAATGGACAGAAGGGGTCACCAGGTAACCCTGGACAAGAAGGACCACAAGGTAACCAAAGCCATATCATTTGCAAGGTGGATCTTTTAATGCAGAGGGATTAGCAGGGTTTTTTTGCATCCAGAAACTTCTCCAGAACGCTCACAAAGATGTCTGCAAAACTGAAGGATACATAAACTCTCACGCAAGATTGTCCAAATCTCATTGTTTCCTTTGTCTTGAAAATCTCAGAAAATCGGTTGAAAACACACCCCAGAAGAAGATGTGGCATATCACTTCTATGTAGTTGTCATAAAACCTTGTACCCACACAGTCACCAAGACGTGGTAGCTCAGGGACTGAGACGCTGAGCTTGTCGATCAGAAAGGTCGGCAGGTTGGTGGTTCGAATCCCTAGCACCGTGTAATGGAGTGAGCTCCCGTTACTTGTCCCAGCTTCTGCCAACCTAGCAATTCAAAAGCATGTAAAAATGCAAGTAGAAAAATAGGAACCACCTTTGGTGGGAAGGTAACAGCGTTCCGTGTGCCTTTGGAATTTAGTCATGCCGGCCACAATACCACTGAGATGTCTTCAGACAGTGCTGGCTCTCCAGCTTTGAAATGGAGATAAGCACCACCCCCTAGAGTCAGGAACGACTAGCACATATGTGCAAGGGGAGCCTTTACCTTTATCTAGAGTTTACCTTGACTCAAGGGAGACTTGATTTATCCAATCTGGCTGAAATTAAGGTGGATTAGATTTGGTCAGTGCCTAGACGGGAAAACTCTGGAAACCTTCTTACCTTGCTTTATGTTGTAACTCCTACAAGTTGTATATTTAAATAAATGCTAACTACTTAATATCTTGATTCTGTGCTTCCGTTCACTAATTCTAAATTTGTGTCCTTGGAACTCATTTCGTTGAGTTCCGTTGAGTAAGACTCCCAGCTGAAGTAAGTTGAGTTCATTAAGACTCCCGGCTTCTGAAGGTTTTAGCATTTGGGAAATATATAGTCTGCAACTTTAGGAGCTCAGTTTTAAACAATTCTTTGTTTTTCCCCGTTAGGCTTCCCTGGATCTGGCACTTCGAGGGGAAACCCAGGTTTTCCAGGTAATCCTGGGCAACGTGGAGCTCCAGGAATTCCTGGAACTCCTGGCACTTCAGGACCAAAAGGTTTGTTTTGCATTTGAGGGGTTGTTCTTAAAAACCTTACTTCCAGAGAGAAACTCAAATTGTGGGTTGGAATGCCAAATCAAATCTTGCAAAGTTTCTTGGAATAATACTGGAGATAGATCAGTGGATCATCAAGCTGGAGACGAATGGTGAATTTCCTTCTCCTTCACTTATTAACAGCAATTGGGAGTTAGCGGTGGGATCAGGAAGAAACCCACCACTGATGACTGCAAGGTGTCCTTCGTTCACCAATCCCAATAGGCCATTCCTACTTCAAGGTTGATTAGCTGGATTTATAGATGAAGAGGACATAGGGCAGAGCCTTTCTTGACGTTGCTTGGATGGCCAACAAAATGTCTCACATTAACAAAGTCTGGTCCAATCCCCATGATTCAACCTTGAGACACTTTGGTTTGGATGATTGAGTCTTCATTGACGTATAGGACAGGGTCTTACTGTATAGGCTTCTACTTCCAAGATTTTCGTTTCACTTTCTTGTTTTGACATGCAGTTGGCCAGGATCTCTCAACTTCCTTGAAAACCCTATGTGACCTTGACAATATCTAATACTGTATTATGTTACTGAATTGATTTTTGCCGTCGAAGTTACCTTTGTAAGTTTCCTTGCAGGTCTCTTGGCCAAACATTTAGTAAATAAAAACAATAAATATACAGCAGCAACAGCAGCAATTTCTTAGTGACCACCAAAATGGTATCAAACCTTCTAAAATGTATCTCCAGGATTCCCAGGATTCCCAGGACTGACCGGCCTAAATGGCTTACCGGGCACCAAAGGTTCTCCTGGAAAACAAGGTAAATTAAAAGATCCTTAGGAGCTTCCACAGTAAGATCAAATTGTCCAAGTAATACACCCATAGCAAACAAAACTCCGAGGCAGGATGAATCCTCAAAGAACAGTTTTATTTGGTATATCATATTGGCACAGACTGATGAAAACTGACTCTGAATGTTCCTGTGGTTTTCACATAGTCAAAAGTAAAAGTTTATTCCCTTCCCCCCCCAAACATCACTCACATGGTCCAATCAAGGTACCGTCCAGTTGCCTGGTAACTTCACTCCTCCTCTCTCTGACCACCTGTGGGAATGCCCTTGGTTCCCAGGAGACCGTATTTTGTTTTGGCTACAATACCCCAGCTATCTCTATTCCTCCTTCCCGATCCTTCAGCTCCAGTGTGGCAACACTGAAGCCTCAAAATGGCCTCGGTCAGGTCATCTTCAGGGTTGACACAAAATGCAGTAATATCATCCCCTAAATGCAGTGGTGGGTGTTATATCCTCGCAGATGACGTCAGGGATTTCCCCCTGACAGCCGGCATCTGCGGTAGCAACAGCCAGGTCACGTCTGATTGGATAAGACGCGACCTTGCTGAGAGCGGGGAAAATCCGGTGTGCGGATTGGCTGGCTCGTCTGACAGCTTCACATAAATAGCTGTCAGACTAGCCCAGCGCGCTTCTCTCCTGTAAATACTTTGACAGTTGTCTGTGTTAATAAAAGCCTGTTGTATCGCCTCACGTCTCCGCTCGCCTTTTGTGCCTATCTAACAGTGGGATTCAAATAATTTAACAACCGGTTCTCTGCCCTAATGGCCAGCTGGGTAGGCGGGGCTCAGTGGTCATGTGACTGTGTGGGCATGACCAATTCAACGTCACTCAGGTTAATGGGCGCTTCGCCTTAGCTGTTACAATGTAATCAGGGTTAACCGGAGAGGCAGTTTCTGTAAGCAGGGCAATCAAGATTAGGCTAGAAGCAACACCAGAATGTTTCCTTCCTTCCTGCCTTCCTTACAGGATTAGCCCTGTAAAGTGGAACAAAAACAAAAGGAGATTTCTTCCAACAACTGGTTCTCCAAACTGCTTAGAAAGTTAACAACCGGTTCTCACGAATAGGTGCGAACCGGCTGAATCCCACCACTGCCTAAATGGTTCCCTTTTGTCCAACCTCTGATGCAATTGTGTGAATCCAATAGAAAAGAATTTCCGTCGTTCAGGGTTGAACTGTGGAGTTCTTGGTGCTCTCTAACCTTGATCGTTGGCTTGTAGACATTTCGTTACTCAACTAGGTAACCTCATCAGTGCAAGTCACGTTAATCAAGGTGAGTGACAAGCACTGATGATATTATCTGTTAGGTAACACAACACCTGCAAGCAAACAGCCAATTTTAGAGAGCATCAAGAATTCCACAAATGTGTGAGTTGAGACTTTTGGGTGGTGATGTCGTCAGCAGTGTTTTGGCATTTGACTGCGCCCCACAGAAGCATCTAAAACCCTTGGACCCTTCAATACAATACAATACAATAGTAGAGCTGGAAGGGACCTTGGAGGTCTTCTAGTCCAACCCCCTGCCTAGGCAGGAAACCCTATACCGTTTCAGCCAAATGGCTATCCAACTTCTTCTTAAAGACGTCCAGTGTTGGGGCATTCACAACTTCTGGAGGCAACTTCTGTTCCACTGATTAATTGTTCTAACTGTCAGGAAGTTTCTCCTTCAAATCCTTCAAATCCTTTTCCTGCAGAGTCTTAAAAGCCGTGTTTTGCTTTCTCCCATTTTGCAGCCAAATTCTGAAGCCTCAGAGCTACAGAAAGAGGAAAACGTTTTCCCAGCTTCCCCAATTTGGTTCCCTGATTAATTGATTGATTTCAATCATCAAGGATTGCCAGTTGTTATAGTAAACAGCATCTGGACCAAGCTGCTGTTCATGCTGTTTTTCTAATTTCATTAGGCCTGAGTGAAATTGGACTACCTGGATCGGCGGGAATTCCGGGTGTCAAAGGTCAGCGAGGTGACCCCGGTTTCCAGGGTGGAGCTCCTGGCCTTCGTGGACCAAGAGGACCTGCAGGAGAAATGGGTAAATAATAGAAGTTGAAAGAGAGAAAATACTATAGCTCCATGATGGCGAATCTACGGCATGCGTGACACCGGTGGCATGCTGAGCCCTTTCGGCGGACACGTGAGCCGTCACCCCAGCTCAGGTCCACCACACATGTACACATGCCTTCCACCGACCAGCTGATTTTTGGGTCATGGGCGTGGGGCAGGGGGGAACGCAGCCATTTCCTCTTAGCAGAATTAGCCGTTTCAAATTCAACATGTCCATTGCTTAGTCAATTAATGTACAATATCTCTTCCGGGCTCTTTTTTTCCTACAGCAATGCAGAGTCTGGAAATGTTTGTTTATGTCATTGTAGGTCTTCCTGGGAGCCCAGGTTTCACTGGGGGGCGAGGCCCCCCTGGCATCTCTGTCCCTTCCAAGGTCCCTGGGAAGCCCGGTGATGCGGGACGTCCTGGAGAAGATGGTCTGCCAGGTATGGAAGCGGCAAGCTTGGGGATGGGCTTTTACAGGAAGACCACCTTTGCAAACATGCTGGCATAGCCTCCCTTGTGCCAGTTTGACTTAACGTGTGAACTTAACCACTGTGGCTAATAAATCATGATTTATGGTCTAGAGCAAGGAGGTCAACCTCAAAGCCCAGGGGCCGATCCAGCCCGCAGGGTCCTGAGATCTGTCCCGTTGGGCCACCCTAGAAACAGTAAAGGACTGACATGCAGCCCTCCCAAGGTCCGTTTTCAGCTGCAGTGGCCTCCTGCCACCCTCTGCCAGTGAAAATGGACCTTGGGGGGCAGGAGGGCAGCAGGAGGCCGGCACAGCTGAAAATGGAGCCCTGGAGCCCGTTTTCTCTGGCAGAGAGCTTGGGCAACCACAGATGCCCAAGACGCAATAGTGACATCAAGCTAGTTTCAGCAATCAAGATATTGATTGCTGAAACCCGGAATAATCCAAGCATGCTGGAGAAACATAGCTAACCTGTGGTTTCAGGTCTTTTGAAGTCACTAATTTCTGAGCTCTGGTGGATTGTCAGGTGTTTGAGCCTATCAGGAATTTAATTCATGCTGTCTCCAAAAGCAAGAAAAGTTACGTGTTGTGGTTATTGTATTTATTATGGTTGCTCAACAGTCAGTTAAATGTTCAGATCTTATTTGGCATTTTTATCCACCTATTAAGTCCCTCGCAAGGACCTGGCATAGGCAGATGTGGATATTGGATGGTATGAGTGGCAGGATGCAAGCTGTTCTAAACAAAGCTGTCTTTTGCAATTGACGGATGGTGGATTTTGTCAAGGCTAATCATGTTCAAGTGATGCTCCAGATGTTTTGTTATTTTTATTAGCCTTCTCTGAAGGGCCAAATGAAAATGGGGTAAGGTACTTTCATGTGATATTTCGTACGTAAAGCGGCCATGGTGGAAGATTTTCAATACAGGTAGTCCTTGTTTAGCAAGTGCCTCATTTAGCCACTAAATCAGGAGGAGGGAAAGAAGGAGTGGAAAGGGGAGAGAGGAGAAGGAGAGAGGAAGGGGAAGTAGAGAAGAGAAGGACGACAGAGGGAAGAAAGGAGGTAGGGAGGAGGAGGAGAGAGGGAGAAGAAAGTGATGGCTAAGGTACAAATATGGTGTATGGAGAGCAGAAGAGCCAATAATCATTTTTGGAAGTTGATGGTAAGATGAATTGACGTAAATATTTAATAATATAATACGATGTTGGTCATGTAATAGTATACATGTGGTTTATATGTTATGAAAATGAAAAAAAATAAAATAAAAACTTTATATATAAAATTTAGCCACTATTCGCAGGAATGAAAAAATAACTTTGGGATCAGTCCTCACATTTATGACCTTCTCGGGTCTGTAAACCAAAAGAAAGCTGAAGCCAGACCACAAGCACAGTTACAGTTCCACTTAGCAACCAAGTGGCCGCTCCCAATTATGGTTGCTAAATGAGGACTACCTACAATCATTTTTAAGGCGGTCTCTCAGCAACTTCCTAGGCAACACATGGACACAATTTCAGGATTTGGGAGCTGCTGGAATGAGTTAAGGGTTTCTTGAGCTCCCAGCAGACCAAGGCGTGACTGGCAACAACATCTCCTTGGTTCTTCTTTCCCCAGGCTTCCAAGGACCTTCTGGGCCACCAGGACCACCGGGCCCAGCCTTCAATCAAGGTGACCGAGGTAATCCAGGCCCCATGGGTCCCTCGGGCTTCCCAGGCCTCAAAGGCGACACAGGCATCCCTGGACTTAGTGGAGTCCCTGGTGCTTCAGGTTTCAAAGGTGAGTATATGTAGCGGAATGTTGTCTGGATTCCCAAGAGGGAGGGGTTGCATTCCAGATGAGCAAGAGGCATTGAAGTTTAGATAGTTTGTGTGGGAGAAAGAAGGTGAAGATGGCTCCTCCCTAGGTGTCCTCAATATACTGTATGTTTAATGGTGTAAGTATTAAATTTATATTTACCGACAAAGAAAGAAAGAAATCTTTATTTCCTTGTCAGTAAATATAAATTTAACAGAAAAATAGTTTGTCGTGAAAGTGATTGCCTGCGAAGGCTCCTGGACTGGGGCTGAAAGATGAAAGCGGAAGCAGAATGCTCCGTCCCATATTTGGATAGACCAGGTTGCCTCGATAAAAAACACTTAATGGTGTAAGTCAAACTCAAGGCCTGCAGGCCAGATGTGGCCCTCAATGTGGTCGGATCTGACCCACAGGGCCATCCTGGAAAATTTTAGGGGCTGGCCCCCTTCACTTCAGCCCGGTCTACCCACGTTTGCTTCGACTTGGTCTACCCAATGCGAAGAGGAAACATGCCAGCAGTTTGGGAAGTGGCGTGAAGCTGTCCATGCCCACCCCAATCAGCCCCACCCCCGAGGTCAACCACAGTCCTGATGTGACCCTCAACGAAATTGAGTTTGACACCCCTGGTGTAAGTACCATATTTTTCGGAGTATAAGACGCAGCAAGGTTTTGAAGAGGAATTTTTTTTAAAAAAAAAGTTTTTGTACTCTGCAAACCTCCCCAAAACGGCCCATTTTTCTTCAAAAAAGGTCATGGAGGCTTGTAGAGTGCTTTCGGGGGGGCAAAAACGAGCAGAAAACAGCCAGTTTTTTGCAAAAACGGGCCTGGTTTTTATCAAAAAAAAGGGCATGGATAGCTTTTAGGAAGCCTATAGAGTGCTGCTGAGAACCGTGGGGCAAAAATGGGCCGTTTTTTGCTCATTTCTGCCCTCCCCATCCCCCAGGAGCTCTCTGAAAGCCTTCTAAAAGCTGTGCATGGCTATTTTGGTGAAGGCAGCGGGATTTCGGGAGGCAAAAAATGCTGTATTCAGTGTATAAGACGCACCCAGATTTTCAGCCCCTTTTTTGAGGGAAAAAGGTGCGTTTTATACTCTGAAAAATACGGTAATTTGCTTTAGTTTGGCAAGATTCTGCCTCTGGGTGAGGAACAATAAAGGAAACTGCTGAGAAGAACTTCAGTGTACCTTCCTTGGATTTGGGAGCCTGACGGGTATTATGAAGATTCAATTGTAGGTGGTGGCAGATGTTTCTCAAGGGGCAACGAGAAAATATTTGCTGCAAACTCCACATGGCATCAGGAAGAGCATCCAGCCAGTAAATGCTCAGCTCCATTCAGTTGCCCCAATTCTACTTGGAATTAAGGGATTACAAGAGTAGTAAAAAGGGGATTTATCCTCAAAGGCTGTTCTGACCTAGGCTTCCCCAAAAACCGCGAGGCAGAGTCCTGTTCCCGCCAAAACCCCTTTTATTAAACAAATGTGAATTCCTCTCATTCACATTCAGCAAAGGCCTGGCAAACAGTCTTTCAAAGGAATATTCATGACTACAGATCTTATCTATCTTGGAAATCTGCCATATAAATATTTTCCAAATGAGGTGCTGTGCAAGGAAAGACTGGGCACAGAGACTCTGAGATTCTAACGAATGAATCTAACGAACAGGCGGACGAATTGTTTCCTGCAAAAGCCCCCTCCCCTTTCACTCCTCTTTTATTTCCTATGGGAGGGGCCAATCACCTTCCACCTGTGGCTTTACTCCCAAGTCTACCCTGATTTCTGAGTTATTCTTTTCTTCTGGCAGCTCTGCGCATGCGCACCCTGGGAATAGGCTCTAGCTGTTCCTCTGCCTCACTGCTGTCTAGTTCTGTAGGCACCTGATCACTGCTAGATGGCCTCAGCCTCCGACGCAGAGCCCTCATCCGAACCTTCCCCATACTCCTCCCCAACCTCCTCACTGTCCAACTCTGCTGCCAGCTCTGCTGGCCACTGGTGGGCCATAACAAAGGTCTCCAAATTGGGTTCCATGCTGAGGTTTTGAGGAGAAGCACAAATCCCCCTTTTTTGTCATACAGTCTGGGCAAGGTGGATCTCGAGGCAACTTCGGTGTTCGCCAAAATGTTCTAAAAGAGGAGAAGCTGCTCAGTCTGATGAATTTTCAGTCCTGCCTAATTTAGAAGCCAACCTCTGGATCTTTCTCTTTCCTTTCTCCTCAGGATTCAGAGGAGACCCAGGTTTCATGGGCATGCCTGGGAAAGATGGACCACAGGGTGATCCAGGTTTCCCTGGGCCAAAAGGCAAAGCAGGCCCTCCAGGTAAGTCTTGGACAATGCACGTAACTCCAGATCAAACCATACAGATAGTCCTCAAGTTACAACTCATTGTATAGCAATTATTTGAAGTTATGACTAACCTTTCCAAAGTTCTGACGGCCTCACTCCCTGCAGTCACATGATCACATTTTAGGCTTTTTGTCAGGGTTCCAAATAGCATCCAAAATAAAATAAGAATCCAAGACAAGAGATTCCTCACAGTTCCAATTTATGAAGAGAGCCATGTTTGCACATCTGGAAAAACCAGAATCTGAAAGCTTCCCGGTTTTCCCCACCTAGTTGAAAGTTCACACACACCCACAACCCTATCACATGGTCTAATCTTCCACTGAACACCGGCAGTTCCACCCATCCAGTTCCGGTCAGGTGCAGAGACAAAGATGGCCTTGGCTTTCTAAGAAGAATGTTGTTATGGCTACGTATCACCCAACTCCATATAATCCTCCCTCCCATTTTCACACAATAGAAAGTAAACAGTAGAAAGTGTGGCAGGCCTGAAACCTAAAAAGAAAAGACGGCTTGCAGGTCTGACACTCTTGGCAACTAGTACCCATTTATAGCATCCGATGGTCACATGACCACATTTTAGAGTGTTTTGGGCAAAACCCATCTTTTATTTCTGATTTTCAGCAAAGTCAGACCATAACAAACAATTGGTTTGCTTTACAATCTCCACATCCACTTAACAACTACTACAAAAATAAAGTCATAAAGTCGAGTTGACTACTTGGGTGACCTGCTTTACAAACATCATGATTTACGACCGTAATGAGCATGCTCTACTATGGTTATAAGTCGAGGGCTACTGTATGAGCATCAGACAGATGATTGGCTATGTACCATGTATGAGAGGTTATGAGGAAGCAGGCAAGAAATGGAAGAAAAAGCAGACATAAGCAATCCAGGGGTTGAAGGTCCATATCTCATAAATTGCAACTCAACTCAGGCAGCGTTGAGCACGCCAGATGTCTTAGTGAAATCTCTATTCTGTAGTTCTCGCTTCCCTAATTTTACTGGGCTCGACATCATCCTGGAATCTAGGATGAACCTCAAATTCCAGTTTGTTTTGAAGTTGAAGTTACGGTAGAGATGTTTACCAAGGCTCAGGATTTATGGAACTTTGCTTGCTATATCAGTTCAGGAGAACTTAGTGGTCCAGAAGTAGTTGCTGCTTCCCTGGGTGCTACATTTGGGGTTCCAGAGAAACAGATGAGCCATTTTATAGGATATTCCTCTTCTTTCTAAGGCAGGGGTGTCCAAACTTGGCAACTTTAAGACTTGTGGACTTCAACTCCCAGAATTCCCCAACCAGCTCTGGGAATTCTGGGAGTTGAAGTCCACAAGTCTTAAAGTTGCCAAATTTGGACACCCCTGTTCTAAGGCATCCTCAGTCTATTTCGGAGTCTTTTTTTTTACCATGCTCTTTTTTTGAAAAGTTGAAGATGTGGTGGATTCTCTAGCTCAGGGGTCGGCTACCTTAGAGTCACAAAAGTCCTAACCGGAAACCCACATTCAATTCTGGAGCTGACCGGAAGTCTAGTTCCCCCCATCATGGAGTCTCCTCCTAGCATGGCATTCTTTTTCTTCTGCCAACCGGAAATCTGGTTCCTCCACCATAGAGTCTCCTCCTAGCATGGCGTTCTTTTTCTTCTACCTGTCCTAACCAAAAGCCCTATCAATTTTGGAACCGACCGGCAACAGGGAGCCACAGAAGGATGAAAGAGCCACATGCGGCTCTGGAGCCGACCCCTGCTCCAGGTTGAGACATCTTTCACTGCGGATTGAAGACAGGAAGCACAATCGGAAGAATGTTTTACACTTTAGCAATTCATTGCGAGATTGTTACACGCTCTTAATAATGACAGAAAAACATGACCTTGGATTTTCTGACCAAATCGGTAGGATGACCACATGAATGTCATTTTACAAGTCATCCTTCCTCTGTGTTATATAGGTTTTCCTGGGCTGCAAGGCGCTCCGGGCTTAACCCAACCACCAAAAGATATCAGAGCTCCTCCTGGAATAATCGGATTTCCTGGAAATAATGGCAACCCTGGTTTAAATGGAGAGCCGGGCTTCCAGGGGCAAAGAGGACCACAAGGTAAAAATAAATTACATTGTCCGTCGAAAGGGGTATGCAAAGCTGGGACTCGGGAGAAGGTGTCCTTGGAGGATCTACCTCCCTGTGGCTATCCACAAAGACCTTCAGGCTTAAAACAGAATGCTTTGAACACTGGTTCCCAAGAGAAACCCTAATGCAGGGGTGTCCAAACTTGGGAACTTTAAGACTTGTGGACTTCAACTCCCAGAATTCCCCAGCCAGCCATGCTGGCTGGGGAATTCTGGGAGTTGAAGTCCACAAGTCTTAAAGTTCCCAAGTTTGGACACCCCTGCCCTAAGGAGAGCTTGCTTTTTTATTCTTTGTAAAAGCAGAATAGCAGATTACTGTGTTTCTCCAAAAATAAGACAGGGTCTTACTTTTTTTTGGCCCCCGAAATAAGTGCTTGGCCTTATTTTGGGGGAGGTCTTATTATTTTTGAGGTGCAGGAGGCCCCTTAATCTCAACCCATGGATCAGCTGATCCAGAGAGGGATGGAAGTTCTGTCTCTGTTTCTGGCCCACTCTTGCCAGCCTGAGCATCGCTAGGCCTGCTGCTCTTTTTGCAGCCGCCACTAAGAGAAGTGGCGCGGTAGCTAGGGTTTGCGGGAGCGGCCTCCGCAAGGGCATTCCATATGGTTGGCAGGTGCATGTGGGGCATGTTCTCTCCTCCCCCCCCCCAGGAAATGGCATGCGTTTAAATATTTTAGGGGAGGGTTTATTTTCGGGGGAGGACTTATTTTACTGTATGCGCTCAAAAGCCCAATTGGGCTTATTATCTGCGGAGGTTTTATTTTCGGAGAAACAGGGTAATAGAGTTGGAAGAGACCCCGGAGGTCTTCTAGTCCAGCCCCCTGCTCAAACAGGGGAACCTATGTTATTTCATGCAAGTGGTTGCCCAATCTCTTCTTAAAACCCTGCAGTGATGAGGGACCCACAACTTCCAGAGGCAGACCGATTCACTGACCAGTTGTTCTCACTGTCAGGAAATTTCTCCTTAGGTCTAGGTTGCTTCTCTCCTTGATTAGTTTCCACCCATTGCTTCTTGTCCTGCCTTCAGGTGCTTTGGAGATTAAGTTGACTCCCTCTTCTTTCTGGCAGCCGATCAAATATTGTAACACTCCTATCATGTCACACACACACACACACACCCTAGTCCTTCTCTTCATTAGACTAGACATATCGGATTCCAAGCCAAGATGCGCTGGTCGTCTTCTTAAGCATATCTGTCTCTTGTGACTTCTGAATTGAAATGGTTATCATAAATGAATGGGACAAAATTTCTATGTTAATGACCAGGTCCAAAAGGAAAAGCAGGCATACCTGGCCAGGTGGGAAATAATGGCTTACCAGGTCCTTCTGGTGTGGTAGGAGATCCAGGTTCTCCAGGAACTCCAGGACTACCAGGATTTGAAGGTAAGTTTACATATATTATATATATAAGGAATTTGGGCATACCAGGGGTTGTAACACAAACACATACTTAT
Source organism: Natrix helvetica (assembly GCF_964273705.1). NCBI lineage: Eukaryota > Metazoa > Chordata > Lepidosauria > Squamata > Natricidae > Natrix > Natrix helvetica. The sequence goes on from NC_138562.1 coordinate 7,352,906, forward strand.
TTCCCTGGCTCAGCTGATAAAGGAGGAGAAGCCTGTGGCATAGTGGCTAAGACTCTTGCCTAGTGTATAATACAGCCCAGGTTCAAATCCCAGTAAGGGTATGGCTAGCTGATGAGAGCTAAATAGCTCGAAATGGATCTATACTAGTCTCCCTTTATTTTATCAGCACAAATACAACACAAATATAACTATAGTATATATAATATATATATAAATCATAAATATAGTAGGGATGCAGTGGCTCAATGGCTAAGATGCTGAGCTTGTCGATCAGAAAGGTCGGCAGTTCGGGGGTTCGAATCCCTAGCGCCGCGTAAAGGAGTGAGCTCCCGTTCCTTGTCCCAGCTTCTGCCAGCCTAGCAGTTCGAAAGCATGTAAAAATGCAAGTAGAAAAAATAGGGACCATCTTTGGTGGGAAGGGAACAGCGTTTGGTGCGCCTTCGGCATTTAGTCCTGCCGGCCACATGACCATGGAGATGTCTTCAGACAGCGCTGGCTCTTCGGCTTTGAAACAGAGATGCACACTGCCCCCTAGAGTCGGGAACGGCTAGCACATATGTGCGAAGGGAACCTTTACCTTTACCTCACATACTGTATATTAGCATCTTTGACCTGAAGTGCTACAAAAACTGTAAGATAACGAATGAGACGATTTATGGAATGCTGCTGATGTGTAAATGGCAGAGAGGGTAATCTTCACAGAAAATTACTTTCCATCATCATCTTCATTAGATCCCGTGCACGTTGGGCAGCTGCAAGTGTTTTCTAGAGATTTGAATCTTTGGTATTGTCCCAAGAGACGTTCATGATCTTAAGATCTTTCTTAAGTGTTTGGTGCCAAGTTTTTCAAGGCACCCGTTCAGTGGTGGGATTCAAATCATTTAACAACCTGTTCTCTGCCCTAATGACCAGCTGGGTAGGCGTGGCTCAGTGGATCATGTCAACCTGACAGTAAACTCTTCCCAAAAATGTTGCCAAGTAAACTGCCAGGACCTGTCCAGGCAATTTCCAGGAGTCAGCACTGACTTGAAGGCACACACACACACACACACACACACACACACACACACACACACACACACACACACACCAACTAGTTATCCGTGGAGCACTGGTGGCCCACGAGAAAAGATTGGTGGTCCGTAGAAAAAATATTCGCATTTTTTATATTGTACTAAATCAGGGGTCCTCATTGCATGTATCCCTTGGCTGAGAGTCTCCCCCTTTGGGGTCTTTTTCTGTGGGTCAAAGGGGGGCAGAAATTCCAACTTCAGGGTCTGCTTCAGCCTCCTGGTGTCGGTCTTTGGTCGAAGGCTGGAGGGAAGCGCCACTGGTGGCGAAGAACCGGAGGGCCTCGTTCCAGTGGGACTGCATCATGGCCTGGAACTGGCTGACCATCTCAGCCCGCTGAGCCTCCAGGCGCCAGTACTTGGCCTTGCACTCCCGCAGGTCTTCCCTCTGCTTGGAAAGCCTATGCTGGTAGTCCTCAGTGAGGTGCTTCTGCTAAGCCTCCTTCTTGGTCAGATCCAATTTGAACTGAGCTGTTTTGCCAACTCTTTCTCCTGATGGCTGCTTAGATCCAACAACTGCTTCCTGTTGGGGCCCTAAGGAGCCCGGGCCGGGAAGTGAGGAGTGGTGAGTAGAGGCTGGCGAGGTGCCCCTCGAAGTGAATGACATCAAGTTGGCCACACCCACTCAATCACATGACCACCTAGCCACGCCCACCCAGCCGGTCATTAGGCAGATCATATTAGTGGTCCGTGGGATTTAAAATTATGACTTTAGTGGTCCCTGAGGTCCGAAAGGTTGGGGACCCCTGCCTTAGGTAGTCCATTTGTATGTAGCAGGAGACAATGCAAATTCTACAGGAAGTAGAAATGATGTTTTGACAATGCAAACTCCAATTTGAGTTGCTTCCCTTCAGCTGAGACTCATCTGCATGGGGTAGGTTGGGAATGAATCCTCCAGGTTTTGCTGGGCTGATATCAGTCACAGGCTGCATGGAAGGACCTCTCTCTCTCTTTGCAGGACGTCCTGGGAATCCAGGTCTGGCTGGGCTGCCTGGGATGCCAGGTCGTAGCATTGGGGTTGGCTATACTTTGGTGAAGCATAGCCAGTCGGATCAGATCCCGCCCTGTCCAGTGGGCATGAACAAACTCTGGGAAGGCTACAGTTTGCTGTACGTGGAGGGCCAGGAGAAGTCCCACAATCAAGATCTGGGTAAGCAATGTGTCCAGCCTGAAAAAAAGGAGAACAACAGGAAAATAAGAGGGCAGGAGATAATCCCTGCGTTCATGAAAGAGAAGATGATTTTGCAATTGGGAAGGGGAAGGGGAAGGAGGCGAAGGGGAGGGCAGGAAAGGGAAGGAAAGGAGGAAGGAAATGAAAGAAAAGAAAAGGAAGAGAGAAATAAGGATTTTCACTTTGCGTTGGAGGATCCATGCCCACATGGTCCAAAGACAACCTTCCGTTTGGGAAAAACATGGACTTCATCTAGTTATCTATGTAGCTTACATCAGTGGACTAGATGCAAGACACATAATACATCTTTCCACTCCTAATCTAAGACTTTAATCACTCCCTTCCCATGCTACACAGATTTGGGGCTCTGCTGTGGTCGTAAGTTGAGGACTACCTGTAGACTCACAGTCACCGCTGCAGAAATGAGAGTCCTTGTTAATGCTCCATTTCATGCTTTGTTCCTCCATTCTCAAAGGTTTTGCTGGCTCCTGCCTGGCTCGCTTCAGTACCATGCCTTTTATTTATTGCAACATCAACGAAGTGTGCTACTACGCCAGCCGCAATGATAAATCCTATTGGCTTTCCACCACTGCTCCAATTCCCATGATGCCCGTCAGCAGTTACCAAATCGCCCAGTACATCAGTCGCTGCTCGGTGTGCGAAGCGCCATCTCAAGCTGTGGCTGTCCACAGCCAGGACATCACTATCCCACAATGTCCCGAAGGCTGGAGGAGTCTCTGGATTGGCTACTCCTTCCTCATGGTAAGAAGAAACCCAGAAGGGATGGCCACGTGTGGGAACGCGCATCTTTTCGGTGCATATGCACAGAGCGCCTTATCCATGCTCATGCCATGGCCTGTCTCGTTCGGTGATCTTCAGGCCACCAGTGGCTCTTCCCAGTTGCCATTTAATGGCCACATGAGCCCTTTCCTCATTCTATCACCAAAAATGGATTGCATTTTAGTATCTATGGAGGTCCTCAATCATTCAGGTCATGGTTGTCCCAAAGGTGTTTTTCAAAAGGCAACTGGAGTTTCTTCGGGGGGGGGGGGTGTTTCCTTGGACAATGTTTTGCTTCTCATCCAAGAACTGGATGAGAATTCTGAAGAACTTCTTCAGAATGGGATGGGGAAGGAGGGGGAGGGAGGGGAGGAGGAGGGGAATGGAAGGGCAAGGAAGAAGAAAAGAAAGAGAAGGAGGAAGGGAAGGGAAGGGATGAGGAAGGAAAGGAAAGGAAATGGGGGGGGGGAGGAAAGGAAATAGAACTGAAGAAGCTTGTTGGGTGAGAAGCAAAACGTTTTCAAAATAAAAAACCAAGACCGACCAATTACCTTTGGGATGGCGCTTTAATGCCTTTAATTTTGGGGTGAGTTCATTGTGTTAAATATTCAAAAAGGAAGCTTTGATGTTTGTTAGATTCTTTATCTTTTAAACTTTTCTAGCTTGCCTGGCAACAGCCAATGAGGCTTTGAACAGCAGGGGAAACAAATAGCAATTTTCACATGAACTTAGAATCATAGCGCTGGAAAGGACCTTGAAGGTCTCCTTCTCCAACCACCTGCTCAAGGCAGGAGACCTTATACCATCCTGGTCAAATGTTGGCCCAGTCTTTTTTTTAAAACCTCCAGTGATTCGAATTTGGCTGTGACTCTCGAAGCCAGTTGCCTGCCATCCACTGGGCCATCCATCCTGATGGAAGCTGCCCATGTGTAAGGGCAGTGTTGACTCAGATGTTTGCATTTGATCTTCCGTAGCACAGTTGATAGAATAGAACAGAACAGAACATAATTCTTCATTGGCCAAGTGTGATTGGACACAAGCAATTTGTCTTTGGTGCAGATGCTCTCTGCGTACATAAAAAGACAAGATGCGTAGTCATAGGGTACCAATAAGCAATCAGGAAACAATCAATATCAATATCAATCGTAAGGATACAAGCAACAAAGTTACAGTCATAAGTGGGAGGAGATGGGTGATAGGAACGATGAGAAGACTAATAGTAATAGTAATGCAGCCTTAGTGAATAGTTTGACAGTGGTGAGGGAGTTATTTGTTTAGCAGAGTGATGGCGTTCAGGGAAAAACTGTCTTTGTGTCTAATTGTCTTGGTGTGCAGTGCTCTGTACGATTCTTTGCACCAACATCCTTCTCTTGCTGGTGTTTTCTTTCAGCACACGGCTGCCGAAGGCGGTGGCCAGTCCTTGGTCTCTCCTGGATCCTGCCTGGAGGACTTCCGTGCCACACCTTTCATTGAGTGCAACGGTGCCCGAGGAACGTGCCACTACTTTTCCAACAAGTACAGCTTTTGGCTGACCACGGTGGAGGCGACCCATCAGTTTGCTGACTCTCCCGTCTCGGAAACACTGAAAGCGGGTCAGCTCCGGACACGGGTGGGACGGTGCCAAGTCTGCATGAAAAATTTGTAGCCAAGGCCTGGACGTCAGACCTTATTCTTCTTAAGACCAAGAAATTAGCATTTGTGTCCCAGCTGGGCAATTGACATCTTCCCAAATCTCCCCAGAGCCCTCTCGTCTCCATCAAAATATGGTGCTATCTTTCCCCCTTGTTTTAAATCTTCCTGGCTACCTCAAAGTCTTTTTCTGCCTTCCCAACCACCACATTCTCTTGGCTTTGATGAACTAAACTGATTTTCACAAGACACACAGAGATTTCTTCTCAAAATTATAATCGTAAGATCTTCCCGTGTTTAGGGTTTAAGACATGTCAGGAATTTCACCAAAGTTTTTTCCTTGCATGCATACACTCCTCCTCTAATTCACGTTCTTCATTCATATTCATCTTAAGTTAGCTGCTTATTTTTAGGCCTAAAAAACAACAACATAGTTAGCTGTCTAGAAGTGTATCTGTTCTTCGATCCGTGGTATGATCAGATTTGAAGGTTCGGGTTTGTGAAAGAGTTAGCTGCATTGATCAATGCCTGCCTGGCAGTCTATTAAACAGTGAAGTGACAATAAAATAAACTTATTAGGAGAGGAAAATATTAGGATTTCTCATCCGTAACACGAGACGCAGGCCTATTAGAAGGATGATAATGTACATCTTTTGAAGAATTTTTATGGCGATGGTGCAATTTGATTTCACCTGCTTGATTATTCAGCCCAAGAATGCTAATCTAACATTGTTGCTACTCTGTGTAATGTTTTCTTACGAATGTTTCAGAACCTCTCCGCTTATTTGTTAATGTGCCACAAGTAGCCTTCTTTCGTGGCATCCAGTGGTGCTAGTCAGAGACCCTCTTGAAGATGGCAAATCATGGCTCAGATGCCAAAGTATAACTTGAATTTATCGGATGAGGCCGCTCCTTCCTTTCTGTGCTGGGGACATCTGAATGAGCTTTCTGGGCTCATGAATCAGTGTTTCATGTTGCATCCGGAACTGAGAAACTGTGGGTGGGCATCAAACCAACTTGAAGTAATGGTTGTGAATTGTGAATGTGTTTCACTCTTGATAACAATCATCCCTCGGCTTGGTCATAACTATGGCTAATTAACCAACAGAAGAATTCTTCAGATCGGGTGAAGTGAGAAGGAAGACGAATGGCAAAGATCCAGCACATAGGATCACTCAAGGAAGTTAGATGCAGGACTAGGAAGCAACTGAACATATTAAGATGATTTACTAAAGGAAACTTTGTTAAAAACTGCTTAGTAGAAAGGCTGAAGGGTACCTCCTGGACTACAGTTCTGTTGGCTAAGAATGCTGAAAGTAGAAAAGTCTTAGTTTGCATCTCTTAAGTTATCTAACGTGTCTCAGAGCTTAACTCTATGATGCTTCTTTGTCCATAACTGCATGGCCGAGCTGTGATCTACTAACTGTGCCTTTGCTCACCTCCTTGAGTAGTGTCTGCCCTGCTTAACCCTTCCTTGGTTCTACATTATAATTATCTGTTTGGTCCTTTTTTCTACAAGCTGTTTTTACAGCCTTAGCTGATCTGTTTCCACCTGGAGAATGGGTCAACACAATTACCTTGAAGACTAGTTTCTTAATTCTTTTAATAGCCTACTGATATTCATGTTATACAAATGTTCTTGGACTTTATACAGCCTTAAGGTGTTGATCCATGAATAATCCACTATTACAGATGTTGCCATAGGTCACAGGACCTTTATGTTTATATAGCAGACATATTACTCCGTTTGCAATAGCTGTACAAGCTGGAGCAAGAGTTACTAATCTTTAACCAAAAGAGTTTCAAAGATCATTACTTCAACTGTCTCTGTGCTCTAATTGTACACGAGACAAGAAAAGTCACTTGTTGATTATTCAGTTGCATGTCCTGGATTTCATTTCCACAATGTTTTCTTTTTGGGAGGTAGCTTTGGAATTGCCGGTGCTTGAAATAATTAATATAGTATTAAATAGGTTACTTTTATGTAAATGTAACACTGAGTAGAAGTTGGATGAACTGACTCATCTGCCAATATTATGGTTTTCTTGATTTTATTTTTACTAGTCTTGCATTTTGTAATGCACTGCTGGAAGTATCTTCAGAGCACTGATTATATTTTGACTCTTTATTTTTTTCCCTAAAAAGTAGTAAAATAGCACTACCACTTTGTGAGTTATATTCCATTGCCTCCTTACAATAAGCTTGGCAACTCTCTCCAGGCACATTACTCAACTGGTGTAAGTTGTCAAGTGGATTTCTACTAAGCTTTGGTGACCAAAATAGAATTGAGGAGTTAAAAAAGACCCCAAAGATCATGTAGACCAACTTTCTTCAGTGGCCAAAAACACCCATTAAATCATCAGCAACAGTTTGTTGTCCATCTTCAAATACACCTCCAGGACTTTTTGGTCTTGATCCAAAGAGAAGGCAATTTTCACAGAGATGATGTTCAGATTTAAATAGGCTTTGAAAGAAATTTTTGAATGCGAGAAACAGAAATTGGGCTTAAGTGGAGGCCCAGTTCTACATGACTGTATCAATCAAATAATAATCTATTAATCTAATAAAGATTAGATTAAAGCTAATAACCAACCCAGAAAAGAATATCAGCAAATGTCTTTGCTGGATTTTCTGTTTGTATTCAGGTTTTGTTTGTTTGTTTTTTGTTCCCATGTAAATCTCTCTGTCTCAATTTGCAAGAATTTGGGGAACAAAAATTATCCCCATAACCATAATGTAGGTTTTTTTTTTAATTCCACTCCTTTATAAAAAAAAAAAAGGATCAACTCTTTAAAGCTCATGAATAGCTCTACAAATGCTATCTTCTGCCCACAATTATATTAATTTCTCCCAAATATACAGGCAATGTTGATTCTTGGTGGCCAATTCTTCCCGTATTTTGAAAGTAGATATAGTCTTTGACTTATGACCACAATTGGGACTGGACCTTCTGTTGCTGAATCACATCCAATGTTATTGTCTGCTAAAGCAGCTAATAAACAATTTTATTATTATTAGCTGCTTGGCTAAATGGCGAACATGTGATCTCCGGACACAACAACCGTCATAAATCCGTGCTGGTTGGCAAGCACCTTATTGCAGTCATGTGACCGCAGGAAGGCTGCAATGTCGGAAGTGCCAGGACTGGTAATACATTCCATTTTTCATCACCACTGAAACTTTGAACAGTGATGAGCTAAAACAAACGGTCGTAAGAAATGATAAAGAGTTATGCAAAATGCTGATGTGGTCAAACACCACTGCACATCACTAGATCTGAAGACTGCAAGTGGTCCTCAACTTACGATCACAACTGGGGACAGAATTTCAGTTGCTAAGGCAGTCGGTTGTGCCTGGTTTTATGACCTTTTTTTTTTTTGCCACAGTTGTACAGCAAATCATTGCAGTTAAGTGAATCACACGGCGGTTGAATGAATCCAGTTTGCCCTGTTGACTTTGCCAGAAGACACCTGGAAAGGTCTCATAATCCTGGGGTGGCTGTAACCATCACAAGTACAGGTAGTCCTCAACTTGCAACAGTTCATTTAGTGACCGAAGTTACAACGGCACTGAAAAAAAGCGACATGACCATTTTTCACACTTGTGACCTCTGCAGCATCCCCAACGTTACGTGATTGACATTTTGATGCTTGACAACGGGTTCATGTTTATGACAGCTGCTGTGTCCTGTGATCACGTGATCCCCTTTTGCAATCTTGTGACAAGCAGAGACAATGGGGAAGCCAGATTCACTTAGTAACAGCAGTGATTCCCATAAGAAATGTGGCAGGGGAAGTCGTAAAATGGAGCAAAACTCACTTCACAAAATTTCTCCTTAAACAACATACATTTAGGGCTCAACTGTGGTCGTTAAGTTGAGGACTACATGTACATGCTGCTTGCCAGGTGCCCAAATTTTGCAACCCTGAAGATGTTGCCATGATTGTAAATGTGAATACGTACCTGTTGTACGTCAGTTTTTTCAGTGCCATTGTAACTTTCAAGTAAACGAAGGATTGTAAGTTGAGGTCTACCTAGACATGCAAATTCCCACCAATGAGGCATTAAATTCTGCATATGACAATGGCACAGCTAATGCAATTTTTTAATCTGCCAGCGTAGTGACGGTTGATGCCATTAGTCACCTATGTGGCCACTTGTTGTGGAGTGAATATTACACACACATCGCCATATCAGGGTAGAAAACAATCAGAGAACTGAGCCCAACCATTTTTATTTTGATAGATACCCTTCTCTGGTTCTTAAAAAGCTCCAACTCCCCAAACTGGCATCCAACCTATTCAATAGTTAAGGAATGAGATGCACAAATAAAGTGCTCTTCACAAGGGGAAACATGTAAATGTTTAATTTAAAATAAATAAGATACAGTTGAAACAAAAAACATGTTTTCTTTTACTCAGGAGCAAAAGAGGTTTAATAATGATTTGAAGTTAAAGTCAAAGTGAAAAAGGGGGTCGTCATAATTATAAAGAGACCTTCTGTATGTTGCAAGAACACGGGAGGAGTTGAAAGGTTGCCTCCCAAGTCCTCTGCTTATTAATGTATTTCCTAGAAACAAGAAACGGGGTTTTTTTTTTCCTGAAAAATTGCACATTTTATACGCGTCCTTCCATTAAAAACACTTTGGGGAGGGAGTTTCCAAGTGCAGTGGCAAAGAAATGTGAAGAGACTGAATAAAAGCACGGGGTTTCCCCCGTATTGTTGAAAAAGGAAACAAGGCAATGACATTGACGCCTTTAAAAAATTGTCCATGTGAAGGAACAAGAGGTGAGTGTTCTCCTCGCATAAGGTCATGCCTTCCGCGTGAGCAAAGCTATTGCATTATATGATAATTACCATCCAGCTGTTGTGGAGGCTGGCAAGACCGTTCCCAGCAATACGACGAGCCGGTTTTTGCTTTGGGGTTTTCCGAGAGCTCTTCTTCAGGCAAGGTTTTTTCCTTGCGGAAAAGTGGGGAGGAGGGGAATGGAGGGGGGGACACAAACACAGGGGCTAGGGAGCCAGGCTCCATGCCCTTCTCAAGAAGTGCTTTTTTGGGGGGGAACTGTTCTCCTGAGGTCTTGTGTCTGTTCACAGTCAGGCACTTCAGGGTGAGAAAGGCGCTGTGGTTTTCTTCCCCGCCAGGTTGCCTTCATACGCTCAAGATCTCAAACTCTTCTTCCATTTCAAACAGTTTATCCGTGGAGTCAATGAGCTCTGTGAAAAAAAAGAGAAACTGTAAAATTCTTTGTAAAAATAGGTTCGGTCTTATCAAAAAAAACCTCCCCGTTCAAGTTTTGTCAAGCTGGTGACCCCGGGGCCGGGAATGCCCAAAACGGCACTCCTAACTACGGGTCAGTGATGGTTTTTAGACACAGAGGGCCCAAACTGCACACACTTGCATGCCCAAACTGAAAGGTGTGTGCCAGGAGTGAAATTCAGCAGGTTCTGGAGAACTGGTAGAGGAAATTTTGAGTAGTTTGGAGAACCAGTAAATGCTACCTCTGGCTGGCCCCGCCCCCATCTATTCTCTGCCTCCCGAGTCCCAGCTGATCGGGAGGGGAGGGGGATTTTGCAGTATCCTTCCCCTGCCACGCCCACCAAGCCACGCCCACAGAACCGGTAGTAAATAAAATTGAATTTCACCACCGAAATGTGTGGACATGCCTGTCCTGATATGCGTGCATGCGCAGAAGAGACCTGAAAACCAGCGGGACCGGGCTAAGATCTTTTGTGAGTTTCTTTTGTGAGTTTCCGTTTCATCGTCTGCAGGGAAACAGAAGCTCGTGAAAGAAACGCCACGGAGATCTGACAGGGGGCAATGGCATGTGTGCCAGCAGAAAGGGCTCTGCGTGCCACCTCTGTCATGCGTGCCATGGGTTTGTCATCCCAGCTATAGATAGTCCTCGACTTGCAACCTCAATGGAGTCCAAAGTTTCTTTGTTCAGTGAATTTCACCCCATTTGACCACCTTTCTTGCCACAGTTGTTAAGGGAACCTCTGCAGTTCTGTTAGTTCCCTGTTAAGTTAGTAATTGGGTGGTGAAGTGAACCTGGTTTCCCCACTGACTCTGCTTGTCAGAAGGCTACAAAAAGGAGAACACGTGACCCTGGGACACTGCAGCCATCATAAATATGAAGCAGTTGCCAAGCATCCAAATTGTGACCATGGGGTTGCTGCAACGGTCGTTAAGGGTGAAAAATGGCCATAAGTCACTTTTTTCCCCAACCGTTGTAATGTTGGTCACTAAATGAACTGTTGTAAGTTGAGGACTACTTGTGTGTGAGAAGTTGGATGGAGAATGGCTGTTGGAAAGCAAATGCGTGAGGAACAAATCAACCCATCAGAGATTGCAGATGACCTCTCCCAGCATAGCTTAGCTGGCCACAAGAACACACCCTTACAGTCCTTTCTGTTATGGCAAAAATATGCCTACAAGGTGTCGCAGATGCTTCATGTTGTAAAGGTAAAGGCTCCCCTCGCACATATGTGCTAGTCGTTACCGGCTGTAGGGGGCAGTGCTCATCTCCGTTTCAAAGCCGAGGAGCCAGCACTGTCCGAAGACGTCTCCGTGGTCATGTGGCTGGCATGACTCAAGGCCGAAGGCGCATGGAACGCCGTTACCTTCCCACCAAAGGTGGTCCCTATTTTTTACATGCTTTCGAACTGCTAGGTTGGCAGAAGCTGGGACAAGTAACGGGAGCTCACTCTATTACGCGGCACTAGGGATTCAAACTGCCGAACGTCTGATTCACAAGCTCAGCATCTTAGCCTCTGAGCCACTGCGTCCCTTTTGCTTAATATTGACTTCACCCCAATTGATCCATTTTTTGATCCAGAAGAAATGGACAAGTAGTTTGCTCAAGCAAGTGAGCAAACTTTGGCCTTGATTCCCAAAGGTTGCTTCAGAGCATGAAAGTAGCGCCCACCCACAATTGGGGTCTCTCTTCCGAGGGGTATGCCACTGCTTTAAGGAGCTGCCGTTCAGAAATTTACTCCTTGGGGCCAAGTGTCCAAATAGGTCACTTCTAATCCTTGGGGATTTATTCACACCACATGCTAAAATTCAGGTTCTTTTGCAATCGGGCACTTTGCGCAAATGCAGGCAATGAATCAATTCTAAGTTAAGGCTGTGAGAGCATATTGTGTGGACAAAATAACACAGATCACAGCCGCGCAGCACAATGGAGGAAGTGATGAAACACCCTCCCTACCTGCTCCGGTGGTGGTGACTTCTGGTTTTGTGGGAGGTATGAAAGGGGGCCAGTGTGGTGGGTGCTTCTGAACCAGCTCAAACATTCGTAGACTCTGCTTCTTATGTATCTCCTGGGAGGGAAGAAATGTCATTTGTAAACTGCAGCCCTTAAAATGTATTAGCCATTCAACCCTTCAAAACACCGTGCTGAATATTCAACAGCTGGGGAATATAAACCATTACTTCCCTGCCCTTTCTATGTTAATCCTTTTTTACATTTTGTATGAAAAAAATATAATCCAAAATTAAGTATTTATCACTTGAGCTATTTTTGGCATCAAAAGTTCAAATTCACTATGCTGTTTACTTCTCATTCTTAAATACCAAATGGAAGGCATTAAAAGGCAGGGAACAAATGAATTTCCAGGCCAATGGAAACCCGTGTTTAGAAAGTAAGGTAAAGGTAAAGATTCCCCTCGCACATCTGTGCTAGTCGTTCCTGACTGTAGGGGGTGGTACTCATCTCTGTTTCAAAGCTGAAGAGCCAGCACTGTCCGAAGACGTCTCCGTGGTCATGTGGCCGGCATGACTCAACACCAAAGGCTCACAGAACGCTGTTCCCTTCCCACCAAAGGGGGTCCCTATTTTTCTACTTGCATTTTTTACCTGCTTTCGAACTGCTAGGTTGGCAGAAGCTGGGACAAGTAACGGGAGCTCACTCCGTTATGCGGCGCTAGGGATTCGAACCAGCCGATATATATTATATATTAAGCGCACAAAAGATCAGAAGGCTTACAAGGCCATATATATTAAGCGCACAAAAGATCAGAAGGCTTACAAGGCCCTCTTCAAGAAGACAAGTTTAGAAAAAATATCAGCACAGCAAAGAAACAACAACAAAATAATTATAACACCATTCAGTTCAATGGAATAAACAAACATCAAATATGTATCAGAGCTGGGGGCATCTCTCTCTTTCAATCTTTCTATCCCTCAGGTTATTATCAATCCTTCTACTAGTAAATCTGTTAAACACAAAACAAGAAATGATAATAATTTGTCTTTCCTAATACTTGCCTTTTGTACAAAGCTACACCAGTTATCAAAGTCCTTTTCTTCTTTACAAAAGAATCCCTGTAACAATTGAAGAATATTAGAAAGGAAAAACAAGGAATAATCCAATGATAGCAACATCTGGTCACTATACATTCTTTCCAATTAGCTCAGGAGGGCATTAAGTCATCATTATTAGGCATCCTTGAAACAATAAACTCAGGTGCTGATACAAAACGCTCACAAAACATCGGAAGAGATTCAGAGTGGCTTCTCATCTCAGTAAGGACTAAGCCAAAATACACATGAATTGTGTTCACAAGGCATGCTAAGCTATTGCTTGGTCTATCCAAGATGCCTTTTTTACAAATCACAGCAGCTCAATGTATATAATACACTGTCCAAACAGGTATACTAGGTTATAGGTTAATCTGTTGTATAACTGTCTAAAACAGGGGTCTCCAAACTTGGCAACTTTATAAATTTGTGGACTTCAATTCCCAGAATTGTGGCTGGCTGGGGAGATGACGTTGCTAAGTTTGAAGAGTCCTGGCCTAATGACTACGTTTAACCATTTATCACAATTCCAACATTGAAAATGTAATCAGCAGCCTGAACAAGGCACATTCTTCAGGGGGAAGGGACAGGGAGTGTGTGTGTCCTCACTACACCCCATGTTCTGACCTAGGCTTCCTGAGACAGTAAAAAGCACACACTTAGTCCCCAAAGCCCTCTTTTTATTTCAACGGCTGTGAATTATGTTCATTCTCAGCCTGTAATGAGTCACAAATAGTTTGTAAAGAGTCCGACAGAAGTCTGCCACAGTCTTTCGGGATAAGGCTGATAAGCACCCACCTTTATCTCTCTTGAAAAGACCTAATTGCCAATTAGATTTGCAAGGCCACATGGAGCACAGAGACAAAACAGAGCTTCAGAATTTAAACTGACCAGAACGAACAAGGTTGCTTCCTGCAAAGGCTCATGTGCCTTTGCTCCTCCTTTATGTCTTATGGGAGGGGCCAATCATCTCCAAGCCTTACTCCCGAGTTGCCCCTTTTGTCTTAACTGTTCTTGCCTTCTGAGAGCTCTGCGCATGCGTGCACTGGGAACAGGCTGCCCTGTTCCTCTGCCTCACTGATATCTGACTCTGGAGGCTCCGGAGGCAGCACATAACTCCCAGATGGCCTTGGCCCCCTCTCTGCCTCCGACGCAGAGTCCTCGTCCAAGCCTTCCCCAGACTCCAGGACTGACCCATATTCCTCCCCAACCTCCTCACTGTCTGACTCTGCTGCCAGCTCCGCAGGTCGCCGGCAGACCACAACACCCCATCACGATACTTACTAAAGCTACAGAGGGATCGAGATTCATTATCTTCATCCGGTGGGGGGCCTGCTGGCAGTGGAAGCTGTGGTCATCCACTGCACCACTCTCATCCGAATCTACAAAGACCTGAGTGGTGTGAGGGTCCAGGTAGATCAATTCATTTCCTACAAGAAAGAAGCAAGAAAGGGCTTGGGTAGCCGTGAGTGGAACTGAAAAACAGGCAGCTTCGCACTGCAGTTCTCCACCTAAACTCCAGGATCTGCTACGGCCCCAAATCTGGATTTCCATATAAAGGGGAAGGGGGCGGGGGCGTCATTCTTCAAATCAAGTCCTAGAGTACTCCTCTCTTCAGCTAAGAAACAAGCTGAGATGAATATGGCTTGTGTGAATCTTCCCTACAAGGCACAAGAATGGATTCCAATCTTCGGTATAAGCTCTTTACTGTGATTTCTCTTTTCCCTGGAGTTCTTCCCATTTGCTATTTCAGGTTTAGAAGAATTCTTCAATGGAACTATTGCAACAGCTTTGTTTTTCCTTACCCAGAAATCCTATAAAGTAGTAGGCATTGTTTGGTTTTCCTCCTAAAGCTCCTAAAGATTGTGGCATCTTAAAGCATTCCTAAAGATCCAAAGGAGAAAGAAAAAAAATATATATTTACTGTCCCACAAATATACTGTTTGTACTTCTTTCCTTCAGCAACGGAATTCAAGGCAGCTTATTACCTAGTTCCTTCCAGGTCAACATCTGCTTATTTTGAGCTAGACCAGGACCAGTAAAGCATTACCCCCCACCTGTTTTCTAAAGAAAGATACTCAAATCACAGAATTACAGAGGCGGGACATTTCTGTTTTCCTGGAAAAATAAGTTGGAAAATACAATACAATACAATAATACAATAGTAGAGTTGGAAGGGACCTTGGAGGTCTTCTAGTCCAACCCCCTGCCTAGGCAGGAAACCTTATACCGTTTCAGACAAATGGCTATCCAACATCTTCTTAAAGACTTCCAGTGTTGGGGCACTCACAACTTTTGGAGGCAACTTCTGTTCCACTGATTAATTGTTCTAACTGTCAGGAAATTTCTCCTCAGTTCTAAGTTGCTTCTCTCCTTGATTAGTTTCCACCCATTGCTTATCCTACCCTCAGGTGCCTTGGAGAATAGCTTGACTCCCTCTTCTTTGTGGCAGCTCCTGAGATATTGGAACACTGCTATCATGTCTCCCCTAGTCCTTCTTTTCATTAAACTAGACATACCCAGTTCCTGCAACCGTTCTTCTCATGTTTTAGTCTCCAGTCCCCTAATCCTCTTTGTTGCTCTTCTCTGCACTCTCTCCAAAGTCTCCACATCTTTTTTAGATGCCTTAAGCTCCTGGCTGGCTTCTCACATCTATTTAAGATCTGCCCACACCAGGGGTGGGATTCAGCCAGTTTGCACAGGTTGGGGCCAACCAGATGTTAATTTTGCATCCAGTTTGCCGAATCGGTTGTTTCAAGGATCGGCTGCCCCCCGCCCCCATCCCTCCCCTCCCCGGAGTCTCCATGTGGCCCATTCATCATGCCAAGTAAGTGCAGGGCCCCCACGGAGGCTCTGGGAGGGCAAAAAATGAGCCTCCCAGAAGGCTCGGGGAAAGCCTCTGAAGCCTGGGAAGGGCGAAAACACACACACACTCCTCGCTGTGGTGCAGGAGGCCACGCCCACCATGGCCACGCCCACTCAGCAACTGGGCAGAGAACCGGTTGCTAACGTTTTTCAATACCCCCCCCCCAAACCCTGCCAAAAAGCCAAAGAAAGAGCTGAACATTATAACCTGCCATGTCTGCAGAAAGCAGAAATAAGTTACATTTCCCACTTGCAAAAACGTCACTAGCCTCGGAACTACACAATTGCTTAACTGCGAGTATGTATCTGTGGTAAAGGAGAAGTCAAAGATATCACGCGTGTCTTATAGCACTGTGAGTGACACCCAGTGCTTTTGGGTCAATGCATATTCTTTCTCCCCTTACTAGAGAGATTATTAGCGAGGGCAGACAGTTTTTAATGTAGACTATCTCCTCCGGGACACAATCCCGGCTACTACGCTTGCAGTAGCAAAATTCTGTGCTGCTGCAATGACCACCAGGAAAAATTCAGTTGCAGGACTAAAGATGTTTTCTTGTACCAATTTTTCGTAACTATCTCGAACAATTTTTAGAGAATCTATATTTATACTCATAAAGGTAAAGGTTCCCCTCGCACATATGTGCTAGTTGTTCCTGACTCTAGGGGGTGGTGCTCATCTCCATTTCAAAGCCAAAGAGCTAGCGCTGTCCGAAGACGTCTCCATGATCATGTGGCTGGCATGGCTAAATGCTGAAGGCGCACAGAACGTAGTTCCCTTCCCACCAGAGGTGGTTCCTATTTTTCTACTTGCCTTTTTATGTGCTTTTGAACTGCTAGGTTGGCAGAAGCTGGGACAAGTAACAGGAGCTCATTCCGTTACGCAGCGCTAGGGATTCGAACCGCCGAACTGCCAACTTTTCTGATTGGCAAGCTCAGCGTCTTAGCCACTGAGCCATTATGTACCTTATACTCATACCTATCCACTTATCCATCAAGTACACACGGGCACGATCTAAACTGTATGATACAATGTGTGTTATTGTTATGGTTGTTACTATTTACTATTGTTATTGGTATGATCTTTTAATATTATTGCAAATAGATTCTTGTCTTTTGCTGGTTGATGACCGTAATAAAATATACATATTACTTAACTGTGCATTCAGAATATAAAGGATTATGTGTATTAGAAATTAAGCAACAAAGAGCTAATGGAACCTCAGAATTAACTTAAAACTGTGTATTTTAAAGATGGCCTAAATTCTGATACAATTTCAGCATTTTCATGAAACGGTGGCCCAGTGGTTAGAATGCAGTACTGCAGGCTACTTCTGCTGACTGCCGGCTGACTGCAATTTGGCAGTTCAAATCTCACCGATTCAGGTTTGACTCAGCCTTCCATCCTTCTGAGGTGGGTAAAATGAGGACCCAGATTGTTAGGGGCCACACGCTGACTCTGTAAACCGCTTAGAGAGGGCTGTAAAGCACTGTGAAGCGGTATATAATATCTAAGTGCTATTGCTAGCGCTAAGTAAAACCATGATCAGGTATGTTCATTTTTCTAGTACAGATAGTCCTCAACTTACAACAGTTTGTTTGGGGACCAAACTTATAATGGTACTGAAAAAAGTGACTTGTCAACCGTTTTTCACGTTTACAACCATTGCAGCATCCCCACGTCACAAGAACAAAATTCAGATGCTTGGCAACTGACTCATACTTATGACGGTTGCAGTGTCCCGGGGTGTCATGTGATCCCCTTTTGCGACCTTCTGATAAGCAAAGCCAATGGGGAAGCCAGATTCACCTAGCAGCCATCTTACTGATTTAACAGCTGCAGTGATTAACAACAGTGGCAAGAAAAGGTTGCAAAATGGGGCAAAATTCACTTGCTTGGCAATAGAAAAATTTGTCAATTACTACTCTGGACCATCCAGGCCGTTTCAATGTTTTCATGGTTATTCTTATGACATGTGTGTTTCAGTGGTGGGATTCAAAAATTCTTTTACTACCGGTTCTGTGGGCCTGGCTTGATAGGGTGGCATGGCTTAGTGGGCGTGGCAGGGGAAGGATACTGCAAAATCCCCATTTCCTCCCGATCAGCTGGGACTCGGGAGGCAGAGAATAGATGGGGCGGGGCCAGTCAGAGATGACCGGCTCCGGTTCTCCGAACTACTCAAAATTTCCGCTACTGGTTCTCCAGAATTGGTCAGAACCTGCTGAATACCACCTGTGGGGTGTTTGTGTGTGCATGCGCATACTGTATGTGTGTGTGTGTGTCCGTGTCTAATAAAACAATTGATCTCTTATGGCTGAGATCCTTCCTTAAGCCAACCAGCTCCTCCACAACTTCTGCCGTAGCGCTCTACCTTAAAAGCGTCGACATAAACCGGATTGATGTGGTTTATCCCCAGGCGAAGGGGCACGATCAGCAACAGAGGCTTCCAACTACCACCGGGAGCTCCCAGGGTCTTGGCTGGGTTGATGGAGCTCCTATAGGACAGTGAACTGCAGTGAGACCTGGGGCAACCCTGAGGTGGGGCCCGGCACATTTTTCCTGGTAAAAAGGATAGAAAAAAGAAAGAAAGAAAAGAAACCCTTATTCCTCAATTCCCTATTATTTTGTCAGTGGCCAAAGACTATTACCTTGCAATTAGAAATATTTTCAGCCTATGTCCCACAGTTTATGAAGAAAATAAATCTGAAACAGACCGTTCTGCTCATTTGTGAAATGTGAGAAATTCCATATGCACAGGGATTTGTTGGTTAGGACAAACCTTCTTTTTTGGAGAAAGAACCCAGAATTAAGAAAATTGTAGTGGTTCTCCCTACAATTAAGGAAGTCAGGAAAGCTATGAATATCAAACAGAGGCATTTTAAGACTTGGATAAATAAGGAGAGTCTGTTTCTGTTACTATTTACATGTTCTATGTGGAGTGAACCTTAGTTTGAGAAAGGTAAAGGTAAAGATTCCCTACACACATATTTCACAAAGGTGAAAAATAAGAGGCTTCATCCTGATGACTCTATTCTTCTCTTGTTCCGTTTGTTGTAAGCTAAATCCTTTTAAACAAGGATTTTAAAAAGGAATTTTAATGCGGGTAAAAGATAAAGGTTCCCCTCGCACATATATGCTAGCCGTTACTGATTCTAGGGGGCGGTGTTCATTTCCATTTCAAAGCCGAAGAGCCAGCGCTGCCCGAAGACGTCTCCGTGGTCATGTGGCCGGCATGACTAAATGCTGAAGGTGCACAGAATGCTGTTACCTTCCCACCAAAGGTGGTTCCTATTTTTCCACTTGCATTTTTTACGTGCTTTTGAACTGCTAGGTTGACAGAAGCTGGGACAAGGAACAGGAGCTCACGCCATTATGCGGCACTAGGGATTCGAACTGCCGAACTGCCGACTTTTCTGATCGACAAGCTCAGCGTCTTAGCCACTGAGTCACCGCGTCCCTTTTAATTTAGGTAACTACAGACAATATTTTCCAGATCGCATTTGGATTGATCACTGGAACCAGAGATTTATTCTTCCGAGCTTTGAGACTCGTGTTTTTCCTTTTCGGGATTCTAACTGAGGCTTAAATCAGTGTTTCTCAACCTTGGCGACTTTTAAGTCCTGTGTACTTCAACTCCCAGAATTCCCCAGCCAGCTGGCTGGGGGATTCTGGGAGTTGAAGTACATAGGACTTAAAGTCGCCAAGGTTGAGAAACACTGGCTTAAATGAAAGTGAATTCAATCTTGCTCAGGTTCCGATGATGATTAACAACTTACTGATATCTTCAATCACCACCGTGTTGTCCATAGACACGTAAACAGCTAAGGAATTCCATTCATCAAAGAGTGCAAGTTTCCTGAATAAAGCAAGACAGCAGTCAGTCAAAAAGCGTGCGCAATACAAGTAGCCCTCAAAGTACCACAGCAATTGGGCTCAGAATTTATGTTGCTAAATGGGAAATTTAATACGTGAGTTTTATCACATTTTACGACTTTTCTGGCCACATTTGTTAATCACTGCAGTTGTTAAATTACTAACACGGATGTTAAGTGAATCTGAGTTCCCCATTGCGTTTGCTTGTCAGAAGGTTGCAAAAGGTCACATGACCCCAACTGTCATAAATATGAACCAGTTGTCAAACACCTGAATGTAAATCACCTGTCCATGAGGATGCCACAACAGTCATAAGTGTGAAAGATGGTCATAAGTCATGTTTTTCAGTGCCGTTATGACTTCAAATTGCCACTAAATGAACTGTTGTAAGACAAGGACAACTGTACTTATTACTAAGCCCTTCCAATGCTTACACCTCCTCCTGCTTGCGGTAGTTTCTCAACAGTGATCTCATTTCAAATACTTTCCCAATGCTTCTGATACAGAGCAGAGAGCTTAAGGCTTAAAAATATAAGCTTTTAACTTAAGAAGCTTAAAACTTCAAAATATAAACACATTCGCTGCAGTTTTGGTAGAAAGACTAAATAAAGTTTTACAGGTGAATCTGACTTGCTGCCAAAAAGACAGTTAAGGAACAACATGAGAACTGTTTTGAATATTATTGAATATTTACAATTAGCATAAGGAACAACAGGCAGCACTAATATTCTTAGAAGCAAAGAAGGCCTTTGGCAACTTAAATTGCGTCTTTATGTTTAAAGTCCCAGAAGCTTAAATTGGGTCTGTATGTTTAACATCCTGGGAATTTTATGTTAGGGGTTATGCGAAATCCCAAAGGGTACAAGACAAGGATGTCCTTTGTCTCCTTTGCTGCTTATCCTGATGTTGGAAGTTTTGAATAGGGATATCAGACAAAATGGGAAAAATAAGAGGCATAAACATTAAGAAGGAAGTGTCAAAACTGAAGACCTTTACTGATGATTTGGTGATATTTCTGAAAGACCCCCAAAATAACATAGAATATTTGATGAGGAAATTAAACAAGTTTGGGTCTTTAGCAGGTTTTCAAATAAACAAGCAGAAAACCTTTCTCTTCCCTAACTTCCTTATTTACTTTTGCATTTTCTTTGCATGCTATATTATAAACTAAAAAAAAATGTTAAAGGAAAACATAAACACAATGTATAAATATTTTGCATACTTATAACCCAAACTATAAAGCTTGAAGTAACCACTTAGAGTTGCCTTCCTTAAGATGGCATTTTCCAGAGGTACCGTATTTTGGGGAGTATAAGACGCACCTTTTTCCCTCAAAAAAGAGGCTGAAAATCTGGGTGCGTCTTATACAATGAATTCAGCATTTTATGTCTCCCGAAACCCTGCCCCCTTCACCAAAATGGCCATGCATAGCCTGTAGAAGGCTTTCAGAGAGCTCCTGGGGGTTGGGGAGGGCAGAAATGAGTGTAAAACGGGCCGCTTTTTGCTTACTTTCCCCCCCCAACCCCCAGGAGTACTCTATAAGCCTCCTAAAGGCTATGCATGCATTTTTCTAAACAAAAAAACGGGCGCGTTTTTGTGAAAAATGGGCCATTGTTTGCTCGTTTTGGGGGGGGCACCCCCCAGGAGCACTCTGCAAGCCCCCTAAAGGCTATTTGTGCCTTTGGGGGGGGGGAGAAACGGGCCTGTTTCCTGAAAAACGGGCTGTTTTTGAGAGGTTTGCAGAGTGCAAAAACTTTTTTTTTAATTTGCCTCTTCAAAACCTTGGTGCATCTTATACTCCTGTGCGTCAAATACGGTATTTGGTGGCTAGGAATTCAGGGATTCACTTTCCCAATACATCCGCAGGATTCTTAGCTTGCAGAAAGCAGGGAACCACATTTAGATGTGCCAAAAATAAATAAATTGGTAGTTCAGCTACAAATGATCATGGATCTTTCACGGTTAACCTTTAGGATGGTAAAATGGGCTGATGACTATAAGAATCAAATGCAAGCACAAGAAATTAAGCTGTCTTTGTGTCCTTCAGCCATTGGACCAAAGTCTTTTTCTCTACAAGTACAGGGAGTCCTCACTTAAATGACAACTGAGCATGGAATTCCAGTTGTAAGTATTGTGGTTGTTAAGAAGTTCACAGTGTGACCTGGCTTGATTTTACAACCATGTTTCTAATGGCCAGAAAGCAAGTCACCACAGTTAACTGAATCACATGGTTGTTAAGCGAATCCACTGGCCCAGCTAAAAAATGCCAGAAATTGCCCAGAAAGCATCTCAAATCGGTCACATGACCACAGAATGCTGCAACTGGTTATAAATGTGACAGAGTGGACAGGTGCCCCCAAATGCAATCGTGACCGTGGGATCAGGAGTGCAACAGTTGTAACTCTGAGAGCGAATGATAAATATCCTTTTGGGGTCTAACTTTCAACCGTCGTTAAGTGAGGACAACCTGTATAAATCCCACACCCCTATTGCAGAATACACATATGCTGGCTTACTTGAGTACTTGGGCAACAGTATTTGGTCCGAACCATTCCCCAATAGATTTCCCTTCGCCAACACCCATCTGCGCTGTGTGGATCAGGAACAGAAAAAGACAAAAAATAAAGAATGTCAGAAAATGACATTTGCCCGTTAAGTGGAAATTTATTGGAATATTACATTTGCGTATCTCTCAAAAGATTCAGGATCAAAACTGTCTGCAAATATTAACCCGTGTCCGAGTAATTTAGCTAAACTTTGGGTGGGCTGAAGGGTGAGACAGTCCATGCGCAGATCTCTCGGTATTCAGCTCCCATCATGCTCAGCATAGCCATCCCAGCCGGGGGATTCTGGGAGTGGAAATCTACCCCTTGAGAGGTCAAGCAGAAAGAACCTCCAGCCCAGAGGCAGTATTCAGCAGGTTCTAACCAGTTCTGGAGAACCGGTAGCAGAAATTTTGAGTAGTTCGGAGAACCGGTAAATACCACCTCTGACTGGCCCCACCCCATCTATTTTCTGCCTCCTGAGTCCCAGCTGATTGGGAGGGAATGGGGATTTTGCAGTATCCTTCCCCTGGAGTGGGGAGGGAATGGGGATTTTGCAGTATCCTTCCCCTGGAGTGGGGAGGGAATGGGGATTTTGCAGTATCCTTCCCCTGGAGTGGGGAGGGAATGGGGACTTTGCAGTATCCTTCCCCTGGAGTGGGGAGGGAATGGGGATTTTGCAGTATCCTTCCCCTGGAGTGGGGAGGGAATGGGGACTTTGCAGTATCCTTCCCCTGGAGTGGGGAGGGAATGGGGATTTTGCAGTATCCTTCCCCTGGAGTGGGGAGGGAATGGGGATTTTGCAGTATCCTTCCCCTGGAGTGGGAAGGGAATGGGGAGTTTGCAGTATCCTTCCCCTGGAGTGGGGGAGGGAATGGGGATTTTACAGTTATCCTTCCCTTGCCACGCGCACCAAGCCAGGCCCACAGAACCGGTAGTAAGAAAATTTTGAATCCTACCACTGCTCCAGCCCCCAGCCTTAGCAGAAGCCAAGATGGGGACAGGTATACCACCAGCCTGTGGTAACACACAATGGAAGGATATTCCCAAACTGCCTGCTGGGCTTTGCAAGGGAGAGATGCCTCCCTCAAGTTCACTTGGTCTCCTGCAAAACGCTTTATGGTGGGCTGCCTTTGAAATGTGCAGACGGTTAATCTCAGGCTCTTCAGCAGACTCTTGAAATCGGAAGCGTGGGGTTTCAAAATTTCAGGGCAACCTGTCCGTTTCAAGAGACAACCGAAACCGCTCACAATCAGCTCTAAAGCTGCACATCATGCGTGACCGTAGTGTTTCAGAGACCGGATCCTCCCTTTTGAAACTCGGCCCAGATTTTAAGAACTGAATAAAGAAGGCAGCTGGATTGCCACACTGACACCACAGGTGTATTTGGAAGGAATATTAGAGGACCTCTTGCAAACAGTGGAGCTTCCTTGCAAAGCAAAATCAACCAACGACAATGCTGTTATTCAGATAAACTTTGGATTTTTATGAAGTTTCGTGAGGTCCATTTTAACTGGCGGGTGGTGATTTAATTTCAAGGCACGTGTTTTCAACTTTTGCTTTCTGCTTTGACTGCAATTGTGTATTTTCTCTTACATTTTAACCCAGCCACAAGAGCCAAGAGGAATACGGGAGCCCAACTACTGTGATTGTAACCATGGTTTAGCATAATGTGCAAATTTAGATTTTTGTGTGTGTGTATGCTTTCAAGTCATTCTTGACTCCTGGATAAGTCCCTGCAATTTTCTTGGCAAATTTTTTGAAAGTAGCTTGCCATTGCCATTTTCTAGGGCTCAGAGAGAATGACTGGGCCAACCTCACCCAATTGGCTTTGTGCCCATGGTAGGATTAGAACTCACAGTCTCACTACACATCCATTAAAATTGTTACAACTTTGCTTGGCTTGATTCCATGCTGACACTGTGAGGAATTCCCTAGTATGACATCAGCATTGGCTTCTCTTCTGCCCAAATTCTTCTCTGGTTATTTTTACTTTTTATTTTTTTACTTTGTTATTTCTGCCAACATTTGATTTTATTTCACCACCAGATGGGATTTTGCCTTAATCTAACACTCTCCAAATGACACAACAATTAGGACTACACATTGCTCTCAAAATCTGCACTTACCCATTTGATGAATTGAGTAACAGCAATCTTTTCTGTCCAGGAAGCAGCACAAAATCTTTTTATATTCTTCTGCTTGTTTTTTGTATTCCTCCCACTGCCAATCTGTAAGAAAAAAATATTAAAAGATTTTTAAATGTGATGTCACATTCCCACAAAGAACAAAAAAACTAAAGGTGATCCTTCAAAGAAAGAAATGTATATTGCAATCCTTCTTAGAAGACAGTCTGTTCTAATGACCTCTGTGGGATTTGCTAAGTGACCTGTAGTATCTCTGGGTGATAAAATACTCTGTGTGCACTTTCAGCCAATCCCACAGAGGTCATTAGAGCAGACTATCTTCTAAGCAGGTGCCATAATGGAAAGGTCTAAATGGCTGTGTTGTTATGGACAGCTACGTTATACTGGAAGAGCTCTGGAACCTCTTATGGGTTGGGTTGTTCTTCACTCATTTTCTGGAAAATAGCCATTCTCAATACTACTAGTCACTTAGTGGCCTTTCAAAGTTACAACAGATCTACTTACAACCTAAACTTGAAGTTTTAATAGTCTCTCCCCCCTCCCCCCCCCTCTCTCTCACACACACCATGCAGTTACATAACTTTTAGGTGCTTGGCAATTGGGCCGCTTTTATGGCTGCTTATAATATCCCATGATCCCATGATGTTTTATGATGGTCTGGCCAAAAGCCAGCATTTACATCCAATTTTTGGCAAAACCACGCCCATAGTGAACCATTTGTTCATTTAACCACGATGGCATTCACTTAACAACTGCTATGGCCACTTTACAACTGCCCTGTTAGCTTAACAAGTGACAGATGAACTAATGAGGTCGGTCCATTACTATTAATATCATTTCATCTGCTATATTATTTTAGTTGTTTTTGTAATTTTTTTTTTAAAATGTGTTAATAATGATTTTAGATATTGATTTTGTTCTGTTATACGCTTCTGTTATACGCTTCTGTTATACCCATCTCACAAGCAAGTGTCACTTGCTTGTGAGATGGGCAGCTATACCAGATGATAGATAGACACAGACAGAGGTGTGTGTGAGAGAGAGGGGGAGGGGGGGAAAGAGAGAGAGAGAGAGACTCTTACCTCTTCCCAAATGTTGACAGATCAGAGCCTGAGCCAACATCATCTGTCCACACCGCAACATGCAACCCCAGCCAGCATCTGACGAAGGACCTGTACCACCTGGGAGTGAGAAGCAAATGCTTAGTTTGTCATTAAAATGGAAGGCACATAACTTCCTTGGATCAAGAGCCCAAGTTTTACCCCAGGGACCCAAAAAAATCTGTATCTGCCTGCTGCCATTTGTAACCAGGCCATTTCATTTTTGCCTGGTGAAAAGCAAGGAAGAAGATCGAGGGCATTCACAAAAGGGAATGCTATGGTTTTTCTTTAAGCTGTGCTCCATAATTATCCTAAATTTGTAACCATGTCAGAGACACACGCTGTAAATGTAGTGCCATTTTCAATTTCAGCCATATATTCCCACCAGAAACAACCCTGTCAGAAGCATACTTTGAGAAATAAAGAGAAATAATCTGAGGAAAGAAATCCCAGATTGAGGAGTTTTTGGTATATATATATATATAATTAATATATAATTAATATATATATTAATTCGGAATTCCAAATTAGTGTTTTTATTATGGAGCTTCCCACTTCTGAAATATTATTGTATGGTTAATTAGCATCACTGGAAATAAAAATCTGGGTTGAAATAGAGACTCCAGAAGAATATCAGTGAGATATTAAAAAGGCATCGTTAAGGCTGATAACAATCCTTTTTGTGTGCGGTGTGTGACTAATTTTAAAATGAGGGTGAAGTAACTAAAAACTTAGTTTCTCCCTTTGCATGACGTGGCCAAACCCCTCATTTTCCAATCCATTTCCACGGCTTCCAACCAAGTATCCTCAAATACGTTCAATAGAGTTCCTGGCTATCCAAAGTGGCTCCTCTCTGATTAGGGGTGGGTTCCGGCAGCCGCTTCTGCCGGTTCGCTCGTGGTTGCGCTGCGAGCGCATATGCAGTACTATAAAAATGCTCCTGCGCATGCGCAGAAGGTGGTACGAGTGAGCGAAGCGAGACCGCTCACATTTGCAAACCGGTAGCGAAGGTAAGTGAATCCCACCACTGATAAGAGATGGTAAACTTTTAAATGGAAGGGGGGAAAGCCAGCTGCAGCAGCCCCAATGTTTATCCCCCACAGGAAAAACCTGTTTAAATGATCGTAGCAGAGGTGGGTTGCTGCCGATTTGGCCCGGATCGGGCGAACCGGTAGTAGTGGTAGCGGGAGGCTCCGCCCGCGTGCCCGGATGTGTAGCAGGCGTGCAGGAGCGTACCCAAACCGGTAGTAAAAAAAATTAGCCACCCACCTCTGGATTTATAGGTAATCCTCAATTTACAACCAGTCATTCAGTGACCATTTGAAGTTATAATGAGGCGCCAGGGTTAGAGTGCAGTACTGCAGGCTCCTTCTGCTGACTGCCACCTGCCAGCAGTTTGGCAGTTCGAATCTCACCAGGCTCAGGGTTGACTCAGCCTTCCGTCCTTCTGAGGTGGGTAAAATGGGGACCCAGATTGTTGGGGGCAAGAGGCTGACTCTGTAAACCGCTCAGAGAGGGCTGTAAAAGCACAGTGAAGCAGTATAGAAGTCTAAGTGCTATTGCTATATAATGGAGCCCCCCAATCCACCCACAAGGCTATTTATGACCGAATTTTGAAGTTATGATGCCCTGCGGTAATGTGATTGCATTTCCGGAGCTTGGCCACCAGCTCACTTTTATGGCTGCTTGCAGGGTCTTGTGCTCACATGACAATGAAGTCTGATTTTTTTGGGGGGGGGGGGCAGTTTCCGATGTTTACTTCCTGTTTTTCCAGCAAAAAAAAATGTCAACTGGGGAAAATGGATTTGCTTAACAATTAAAAGTGATTTGCTTGGTGACTGCAGTGTAATTAACCACTGCAAAAACAAAAAACCAGGTCCAGTCACGTGGTGGCTCATTTAATGACCACAATCAATGGTGACCATAATTCCAGGCTCAAATATGGTCGTAAGTTGAGGACTACCTGTATTTATGTCACTCAAGACAACCGTGTCAGACTCTGAAGGTTTCACTGGATGCAGGCCTAGAGCTAGGCCCTGTTTCACCTGGAGCAATCCTCTCCATCAGGGACAAGCAGATATCGCCAAGGCCTTTTTTTAATAAAAAAACCCCACTACTAATACTGGCAAGAGCTCTTGGTCAGAACGACTCGTTGATGCTCTTACAGAAATCATGTTTTCACAAACAGAAGGGAACGAGAGGGGCAAAACCTCATCAGGCCAGGAAGCAAAACTTACCAATGGGGGAAAATTTTCTTCTGTACGTAAACCAAAGACGAGAGCCAATGTCCGAAAGAAGATTAGATTTTTCTAGAAAAATTGAAAAAAGTAACCACAGATTAACACAAATAGCAATAGCACTTAGACTTATATGCCGCTTTACAGTGCTTTTACAGCCCTCTCTAAGAGGTTTACAGAGTCAGCATCTTGCCCCCAACAACCTGTCATTTTACCCACCTCGGAAGGACGGAAGGCTGAGTCAACCTTGAGTCTGGTGAGATTTGAACTGCCAAATTGAAGGCAGCTGGCAGTCAGCAGAAGTAGCCTGCAGTACTGCACTCTAACCACTGCGCCACCGAGGCTCACTTGGCATGAATATGGCACGAGTACAAATGCTGCATTCATGCCATATTCTACTGAGCCAAGAAGACATTCAGGCATTCAGAAGAATTTTCCCCCAATTCCCTTTTCATTCGTCAAAGGCAATGCAGTATCTGACAGTTCATTGTAGACATGAGTTATTTTTCCTCTGCCGCTTGCTTAATTCGTCTCAATTCAAAGTATATCCGGCAAGTCTGAACTGGAATCTTATCCTTTAGACCTGTGTTCTTCCTCAATCTGTTTTTTTTTATTTTAAATGCCTTCATAATTAATACCTTGCATTATGTCTCCTTTCAAGGATTTCTACTCTTTTAGAGATTGTCAGAGAAGTAATATGTAGCTTTTTAATTCCAAATTTACCTGTTTTCAGGTGATGCTGTCTTCCTAAGATCCAGGCGGGCTCATCTGTCTCAGGAAGTTCTTCTAAATAATCTACTAAAATAAAGTAATAATAAACTAAATAAATAAACTAAAGTAATGCTCATATATTTTTAACTAGATACACATTTATCTGATTTACAGAATACATGTCCATAAACACACTTCTTTAACAATAGCAAGGGACGCAGTGGGCACAATGGCTAAGATGCTGAGCTTGTTGATCAGAAAGGTCGGACGTTTGGCGGTTCGAAACCCTAGCGCCGCGTAACAGAGTGAGCTCCCGTTACTTGTCCCAACCTAGCAGTTCAAAAGCATGTAAAAATGCAAGTAGAAACATAGGAGCCACCTTTGGTTGGAAGGTAACAGCATTCCATGAGCCTTTGGTGTTAGTCATGCCGGCCACATGACCACGGAGACATCTTCGGACAGCGCTGGCTCTTCGGCTTTGAAATAGAGATGAGCACCGCCCCCTAGAGCTGGGAACGACTAGCACGCATGTGCGAGAGGAACCTTTACCCTTACCTAACAATAGCACTTAAGACTTATATACAGCTTGACAGTGCTTTACAGCCCTTTAAGCTGTTTACAGAATCAGCCTCCTTTCCCCAATAATCTAGGTCCTCACTTTACCACCCTCGGAAAGATGAAAGACTAAGTCAACCTTGAGACATTCAGGATCGAACTGCTGGCAGTTGGCAGAATTAGCCTGCAATACTGCATTCTAACCACTGCGCCACCATGGTTCTTATGCACAATATACAATTAAGATGACAAATATCGTACGTTAAAATGGAACATCAAATAATTACATATTAGATACAGAATTTGTTTTAGAACTAATCCCAGAACCGGCAACTTTTTCTACAACAGAGGATTTGCTCATTTGCTCTCTTTTTACATTTTGCACGTCACAGTAAACATTACAAATTAGTAACCATGGAAGAGACTTTGAGATGTACATACAAAATTCACAAGAATCACATGCAATCTTGCCCTGGATTGAGTTTCCTACATGCACTCAGGTCTCATTTGCTTTTAAAAGATTGAAAGTAATTCCTCTTACATTTCATCAGACAATGACCTTTGCTATTTGCTTGTCACAGTGTGACAATGATGAAAATAGATCTATTTTGGCAAGAGCCAAATATTAAATACTCTGATCTATTTTGGGAAATGCTGGAGAAGACTCCTGCAAGTCCCTTGGACTGCAAGGCGATCCAACCGGTCAGTCCTAGAGGAGATCAACCCTGACTGCTCTTTAGAAGGCCAGATCATAAAGAGGAAACTCAAATACTTTGGCCACCTAATGAAGGACTCCCTGGAGTAGAGCCTAATGCTGGGAACGATTGAGGGCAAAAGGAAAAGGGGACGACAGAGAATGAGGTGGCTGGATGGAGTCACCAAAGCAGTTTGTGTGAGCTTAAATGGACTCCGGGGGATGGTAGAGGACAGGAAGGCCTGGAGGAACATGGTCCATGGGGTTGTGATGGGTTGGACATGACTTCGCAACTAACAACAACAATTCTTTGAGACCCAGATCCCCAACTGCCTAGAAGGGTTAAAAGAGATTGCTTCAAAGTCAGTTCCTTCTTCTAACTCCTCCCCAGTTACAGCATACAACCAACACAGCTACCCCTCTGGAAAGGGTTATGGAGCTGGAAGAGATGTTAGGGAAACTGTGTGAATGTTTAACGTTCCCATTTTCCCTCCCTTAGTTTAGCAAAACCAAAGGAACCTCCGGAATTGATGTAAGCTGAAATCCAAAGCGGAATTAAATACACTGATTAACACTGCTTTGAGTTTGTCTACGGAAATTCTCAACCATGCAGGTTTTGGTGGTCCTAACAGTGCTTTCTCCAAAAGGCAACTGGACTTTCTTAGGGGTTTTTCCCCCTTTGAAAATGTTTCGCTTTCTCATCCAAGAAGCTTCTTCAGTTCTGACTAATGGGGAATGATTTTCAAAGAAAAAAAAACCCAAGAAAGTCCAGTTGCCTTTTGGAAAAAGCACTTTTGGAACTGTTTTGAGTTCTTTCCACCAAGTAAACAAAACCAAATAATTGAAAGAGATGCAAAATGGCCTCAAAGAGTCCTCTGAAATCCCAAATGCTTTAAAAGGATAAAGATGTATGCCTTTTATTTTCAGCATATTCCTTTGCAAAGCCTAAATCCAGAGTCCTAAAACTTACAACTACTAGAGTATGTGCTGAGATACTAGAGGCTTAATTCAAGTCTCAGTAGTACCAGTAATAAAAGATATTTTGAAAGCTGTGGGGTTTTTTTTAATGCTGAAAGAATGTGACACGTAGCTTGCATATTAATTATCATTAATAGAACAAGCTTCTTGGAAGGCATTCAAAAGAGTAATAAGGTTGCGTCAATAAAATAAAAACAATGTGGACATTTTAGATTTGAATTCCTCATGCTTGAAAATATGTTTATGCTGCTCCTTGCAAGTTCAGATTGACGCTACACCAAGGACCATGATGTCACCCATGAGCTAAACTTTGATCCATTAATACCTTCCAGGAAAATCATTCAGATTAGACTCCCATTTGCCAAGTCCCAATTATTTTTCCAACAAGGAAGAAAGCATTCTAAACGTTCATATTTCAGCTTTAAAAAATGATCTTGTCTCAAGCATGTAGATAAAATTCTCATAATTCATGCACCAAAATGCCAAGATGCAAGGTTGGCTCCTTGGTTTCATCTATCACTAGGATTGATGGCACAGATAATGCCTCCAGCAGTAGAATCCAATACATGGTTACTTAAGAAGTGCCAAACATTATAAGCTATATATAAACCTTATGCAATAGCCCAACTCCCTGTATTGGCCAGTCAAGAGAATCAGTTTTGCCCTATGACCTCTGTGGTAGTTTCTAGAGCATTTGAGGAATTACCCCTATCTCCCCTCCTCATGAGGCTCTACAAGGAACAAGGGATAAAGCATGGGTCGCAACATGAACTTTGCTCCTCAGAAGATCTTTTGTACTTGAGACATAAATACAAAAGGGCAGAGCTTGGGGTCATGACTCTACAATGCACAATTTGTTCTGACAGTCTGTGAAGGTTCCGACAGATGTCTGCTCGAGTTGCCACAGTCTTTCAGGGGAATGTTGATAAAACACCCACCTTATCTCCCTTGGAAGGCGGCCAGAGACCTAATTGCCAAATGCAGAGCAAGACCAAACTCAGCACAGTGTCAAACAGAACTTCTCAAAGCTTGAACCGACCTGATGAACTAATTGCTTCCTGCAAAAGCTCATGCCCCGTGCGCTCCTTTTATGTCTTATGGGAGGGGCCAATCATCTCCAAGCCTTGCTCCCGAGTCCACCCTGTTTTTCTTAATTGTTCTTGCCTTCTGGCAGCTCTGCGCATGCGCACATTGGGGACAGGCTCCTGCTGTTCTTCTGCCTCACTGATGTCAGACTCCAGAGGCTCCGGAGGCAGCAAATAACTAGCAGATGTCCTTGGCCCTCTCTCTACCTCCAATGCAGAGCCCTCGTCCGAGCCTTCCCCAGACTCCAGCACTGGTCCACACTCTTCCCCAACCTCTGCACTGTCCGACTCTGCTGCCAGCTCCGCAGTCCGCCGGTGGACCACAACACAATTTGACACCTGAGGATTATTATGGCTACCTCAATACCTATAATTCTAGACTGAAAGTACCGCGTGGAAGGACTTCACATTGGAACCGAATCATCTTTTAAACCTACACACTGCTGCCTGAGAAAACTTGATGTGCAGTGCTGTATTTTAAAAAACAGTTAATTTGCCCAAGACCAAAGACTCTGACCCAAGACCAAAAAGCGGAATATAATTACAGATTCTAGACACCCTGTATTATGAATAATTTGCAAACAAAAAGAATAGAGTGTCTTTCTCTACCCCAAATCTCTTTCAGTAAAAGTGAACGGTTGCAACATGCATGCTTGCTGTTCTTCAGAGCCTAACATAGGTTTAGTCTCCACAATACAATAGTAGAGTTGGAAGGGACCTTGGAGGTCTTCTAGTCCAACCCCCTGCCTAGGCAGGAAACCCTATACCGTTTCAGACAAATAGCTATCCAACATCTTCTCACAGACTTCCAGTGTTGGGGCATTCACAACTTCTGGAGGCAACTTCTGTTCCACTGATTAATTGTTCTAACTGTCAGGAAAGACAGTCAGTCCTCTAACCACTGAGCCCTCCCAAATGTGCTGAGAATACAGCACTGAGGAACTGCTGGCACTGTGTGGTTGACCACAATCTAGTTTTTCGTAAATGCTTCACTTTTCGAACCAAACAAGTAAAGGCACCTTATTTAATCACAAAACCTATGAAGACGCTTAGAATCATCACGATCATCAAATGACAATACAGGTAGTCCTCAACTTATGACCGTAATTGAACCCAAGATTTATGTTGCTAAGTGAGACATTCGTTAAATGAGCTTTGCCCCATTTTACAACTTTTCTTGTCACAGTTGTTAAGCAAATCATTGCAATTGTTAAGTTAATAACCCGGCTGTTAAGTGGATCTGCCTTTCCCGTTGACTTTGCTTGTCAGAAGGTCCCAAAATATGATCACATGACCCCGGGACACTGTAGCCGTCATAAATATGAGCCAGTTGCCAGTGGCTCAGTTTTGATCACGTGACCATGGGGATGCTGCAACAGTCGTAAGTATGAAAAATGGTCTTGTCATTTTTTTTCAGTGCTATTGTAACTTTGAATGGTCCCGAAATGAATTGTAATAAGTTGAGGACTGCCTGTATGTCACTCTAGGATTCTAGGGGGAAGACAGTGTAGTTATATGAAAGTACACTAGGTACTGCTACACAGAACTGAATAATATACTTAATGATGCTTTTCCTAAGAAAATTGCAGCCTATAACCAGATGAATCTGATAGTAAATCACTGAAACTCCAACTAAAAATGAATTTAGAAGGCTCTACAGTGGGCAAAAATTCCAACAAACCTTTCTGCCTTCTAACTACTATAGTATACACCCAGATCTATCTAACTAGAAAACTCTCTTCATACCCTATGCCTCTATCACGTGCCCACACATACAAATACTCCCTACACAGAATAGGAAGAATATCAATACTGTACTCGTAATTGTAGTCACATTTTACATATTTATAATCCTGCACTAGCCTTCTCTCCAGCCTATTCAAATAACAAAAACTTTAATGCAATGTATTAATTTCAAATCAACAAAAGCAGCTTCTGATATTTAAAACAGCATAGTTTAATATTCAAAATATGCTATAACATAAAGAAGTTGATGCAAACCAGACATGTAAGATTAACAGGTTCATTTGAAGAAAAACGTTTTACAACTGAACAGTAAGGTATGATGTGTATCTCAAGCATTCATAGGGAATAACGATTTTTTCGTTACTGCACACTATGGTATTCTCCACTGGCTAAAACAGCTGTAATAGTTGCAGCCCGGTCTGAAGAGGAATAGTTTAACTCAGATAACCTCCAGCTAAGTTTACTGTAGTGTGTTATATAAATGGAGCTGTCTTTGTTTTTCAGACACTTATTTTATTTTTAGTGCTTTCAAGTCAGTGCTGACTGCTGGCAATTGCCTGGACAAGTCCCTGCAGTTTTCTTGGCAGGATTTCAGAAGTGGTTTTCCCTTGCAGCCTACTTCCTGGGATTGAGAGAGGGACTGGCCCAAATTCACCCAGCTTTCTTTCTGCCTCAGGCAGGATTAGAACCGACAGCTTCCCAGTTTCTAGCCTCATGCCTTAACCACTACACCACTCTGTCTCTTCTCCCCTATCTCTCTCACTTCTAGACACTACAATCTCCTAAATTCTTAACCCGTATTGGTGATACATAATCTATTTTTTTATACAACTTCACAGAGTTCTTTGTTCATTCTGTAATATCATTCAGTACCGGAAGTTTGTTAATCTCTCCTTGGTACAATCTATTTCCCAAGGTAAGGAAATAACTGGTTTAACACACTGGGTCTAGGAGACTGAAATAGAAGTCAAGAGGTCACTTGCTTGAAATTCACTTCCATCATCAGTCTCTCTCTCTCTCCCTCTTTCTCTCTCTCTCTCTCTTTCTCTCTCCCCCCCATAGTGCTCACATTGTCTTTCCATACTAGATGGTGCAGATTACAACATGTTCAGGCTACACGCTTCAGGTGTTTGCTGACATTAATACAATCGAGTCCAGAGATATTTCACAATTACAGTCCTCTACTCCACTGCTCGCAACAGAATACCTTTTGCCACCAGAGTTGGAATTTTGGGATTAAACAATTTAGAACTACACTGCCTTTAGTCTGACCTAAGCGAAATACATAAAATTATCTGCTACAGATTCCTACCTGTCAACAACTACTTCTGCTTCAACCACAACAATACAAGAGCACACAATAGATACAAACTTAAGGTAAACCATAGCGAACTCGATTGCAGAAAATATGACTTCAGCAACAGAGTGGTCAATTATGCCTGGAATGTGTTACCCGACTTTGGGGTTCCTTCCCCAAACCCCCAAAACTTTAACCTTAGACTGTCTACTGTTGACCTCACCCCATTCCTAAGAGGTCTGTAAAGGGCGTGCATAAGTACCTGCCATCCCTGTCCTAATGTCCCCATTTATTCGTATCCATTTCATGGATTCATAATCTTGTATATACTTATATCTATTATCTTCTACATGCTTGACAAACAAACAAACAAATAAATAAAATTATAAGCATTGCGATTGTCAGCTTAGGAATTTCCCTAGATTGCCCCAGCTGCCTGAAGCACTGGGCTGAAATTCAAAACAAGCAAACCAAAAGCCCACGTCATGTTTATGAAATTTATTAGCCCTAAAAAAAAAACCTGAGTGCTGGAGTTAGAATGGAGCTGAAGCCAGCGGTAGGTTCTTCGGTGGTTATTTGTTTATTGCAGGGCTTCCCAAACTCTGTTACCCAATACCTCTTATCAGAAAATCATTTTTACTTTATCTAAGTAAAATCCTGCCAGTCAGTTTAAATATCCCTGTTGTGATTGGGAAATGGGTTCACAGGCCATTACCCAGAGAAAAAGCACTTTTACCCAATTCTGCGTAATTCACCTCTTTGAGAAGCACGGATATCCTGTCACATTTTCCTTTCCAACTATTGGAAGTTTCTTCCATCTTCAAACAATTCCCACTTAACCCATAGACAAGCATAGGTGTATTTTCAGTTATCCCTTGCTTGTCCCTCAGGAACCCACATCCTTCCACTTCACAGCCTTGTTGGCTGAGGATGATGGGTGAGGAAACCCTCAGGAAGACACCAGGTTGGGAAAACTCTTTAAGCAGTCTTGTTGGCTGAGGATGATGGGAGCAGAATCCAACCCCTCTGGAAGAGACCAGGCGGGGAAGTCCTTTAAACGGCTGAGGATGATGGAAGATACCTGACTGGGGAAGCCCTTACCGCCTGGTTGGCTGAGGATGATGGGAGGAGTCCAACCCCTCTGGAAGATACCAGGTTGGGGAAGCTTTTTAAACAGACTTGTTGGTCGAGGATGATGGGAGCAGAAGCCAACCTGTCCGGAAGGTATCTGCTGGGGAAGCCCTTACATTATAGACCTGTTGGCTGAGGACGATGGGAGGATTCCAACCCCCCTGGAAGACACTAGGTTGAGGAAGCTCTTTTAACAGCCCTGTTGGCTGAGGATGATGGGAGTTGAGTCCAACCCCTCTGGAAGACACCAGGTTGGGGAAGCTCTTTGAGCAGCCCAGTTGGCTGAGGATGATGGGAACAGGATCCAACCTGTCTGGAAGATGCCTGCTGGATAAGCCCTTACATTACAGACCTGTTGGCTGGGGATGATGGGAGTTGAGTCCAACCCCTCTGGAAGACACCAGGTTGGGGAAGCTCTTTTAACAGCTCTGTTGGCTGAGGATGATGGGAGCGGAGTCCAACCCATTTGTAAACTGAGGTCTGGAGGAAATGTCTAGGGCCATAGGCGGCTGAGGATGATGGGGGAAAGAAGTCCAGCCTGACGCTGCCGGGGACTGGCTGGGGACGATGGGAGTTGGAGTTCAACGCCAGGCTGAGGACAGCTGCTCTTGAGGGGGGCTTGGTGGGCTGAACCTGAGAAGGAGAGAGAACATTTCTGCCTCGCCCGGCTCCCCGCCCGCTCCCTGGGCAAGGCCGGGCCTCACCAGACTCCATCCTCCTTCCGCGTCACCGCCGCCACCATCCTCTCATCTCCGCGCCGCCGCCTCCTTCGGCCGCCGCTTCCTTTCTTTCCCGGCGGCGGCGGCCAGCCTCCTCCTCCTCCCCCTCCCTCCCTCCTCCTCCTCGCGGAAAACAACACGGCGACAGCCGTCTCCGCCCGCGCAGCGCACGCCGGGAGTTGTGGTCTCTCCATCGCGCGCCCCTGCGTCGTCCTCCGCGGCCCTCCCAGCTCCGCGCACTCCAATTCCCATCAGCCCCCTCGGGTGCTTCCTGCGGCGCCTGCGCGCGAGGGAAGCCCACGTTCGGGGAAGTGGGAGGAGCTGGACGGGGTGGGTGGGAACGGCGCGTCTATTGGTTGCTCGTCTGGCGATCGCCCCTCTGGATTGGTGGAGCTGGGGAGGGGGGACGGTCGGCTCCACCCCACTCTAGCGTCGGGGAGTTTGCGCAGGCGCGCGCTGGGAGGAACCTTCCGGGATGGAGGGACAAGGCGGCGCAGGTTCCGTGTCCAACGTGGAGCTGTGTAACTTGGCTTACGCGGGGCAGCTGGAGGAGGTCAAAGAGCGGCTGGACGCCAATCGGAGCCTGGCGACACGCGCCGATCAGGTTGGCCCGGCAAGCGGGAGAGAGCGTGGTCGGTCTTGGTGGCCTTGACGCACCTCAAACCATTGGTCTGCTACAAGGGGGGGGGGGGCTTTAAGACTGGTGGACTTCAACTCCCAGAATTCCCCAGCCAGCCATGCTGGTTCTGGGAGTTGAAGTCTGGGAGTTGAAGTCCACCAGTCTTAAAGAGGCCAACTTTGAAGACCCCTGGTTTATTGGATCCTGGCTTGTCCAGCAGACCCTCTATTAGCTTGTTTTGCACGGCTTAAACATGGCTTCCCTATCACAGATTTGGTCCAGTGCATTGAGCCTGGATCAGGCATTGTAGCTTAAAAGGGTCTCGTTTGAAAGAGGTTTTGTATTGTGGCTTATTCAACAAACCAGTTTTCTTTTTGCAAGAGACATGCAGAATTCTTATACACTAGTAGGTATATTGCGCCTGTAAAGTTGACCAACTTGCCATGCAATTCCTTGCATCTGATGGGCTATATAGCCTATGAATATTTCTTTTGGTAATTACCCTTTTGATTGGGGTTAGTCCCATTTACTTCCAAAACTGCTAGGTTTATCAACTCTAGAGCCAATGTTTTCACTGTTGCATAGACTAATCTTCTACAGAAGAATCTTTCTGTAGCATATTGACAAAACCACAGTCATTCCTCCTGGAAATACCATTTCCCCCACAAAATTTTCATTAGAACAAATGTTCAAGATCGGCATTCTCAAATGAAAGGTGGTTTCTTCGGGATTTTATGTGCAAAATCCAACAATAAAATGTGTACATATTGGCTTGCTTGAGGTAGAACTAGCACTTAGGTTTATATACTGCTTCACTGTGCTTTTACAGCCCTCTCTATGCAGTTTAGAGAGTCAGACTCTTGCCCCCAACAATCTGGGTCCTCATTTTACCCACCTCGGAAGGATGGAAGGCTGAGTCAACCTGGAGCCGTTCAGAATTGAACTCCTGGAGTGAGCAGTGAGTTAGCCTGCCCTACTGCAATCTAACCATTGCACCGCCCTGGCTCTTTCTTAAATACTTCTTAAAGAACAGCAGCTGTAGTCTAAAGTGTGGCTTTGAAAAGAGTGACCTATAGAAAGAAAACTTCACCTAGCTGGCCAACTTCCAGATAAAAGGTTCGGCACCCGAATTCTCAATAAGGACCATGCAGTTTGGGGAATTCTGGGAACTGAAGTTCACTTGTTTGGAGGGTTTTAAGTAGGAGAAGCTGTTTTGAAGGATGAAATGGTCTCTTCACAGGACCATCCTGTTCCCCTTGCTGTATCTTCGTGTCTGCAAACAAAAAGTTCGTTGACATTATCTTGTCTTTCCCATTCAGGACCATAGGACAGCTCTACATTGGGCCTGTTCAGCTGGTCATTCGGATATCGTTGACTTTTTGCTAAGTCTGGGAGTGCCTGTTAACGACAAGGATGATGTAAGTATCGCCCTTTATTTATATTTTCTACTAGCTGATTGATAACCCGGCGTTGCCTGGGTATTTATAGACGTTGAAGCGTTTGTCTGACAGGGAGCCATGGAGAGGGGCTTTTCTTCCCCCTACTCCCATGCCCATCATACTTGCCCTCTCCCTTCCCCCTCCCATGTGCTCCTCTTTCCCCCCCTGTGTATAATCCTGGCACTTTGCCCCAAATCCATCAAGCGTTTCTCCATTGGTCTACTGGAGGGCGAACATCACGGCTACTTTCCAGAGGGAGCTGCGAAAGAACTGATATCACAAACAATTTGCCTCTCTAGGACGCCACACTCACTCTCCTTAACGGCCCAGGCTCTCCCTTTCCCCTCCCATGACATCACAAACAATTGCCGTTCTAGGATGCTGCACTTGCTCTTCTTAATGGCCCAGGCGTCCAGAGTTATGCTGAAACACACACACACACTAATTAATACATAAATAATAAAAATAATAAGTAAGAAGATAATATTTACGAACTATTGATGGGCTATGTACTTTTCTGCCATCTTGTTCTCTGCCAGGAACTCTTAGTTGATGTAACCGTTATTGGTGTATTACTGTGGTTCTGGATCTCAGTAGTTGGTGGGTTGTGAGTCCTCAACTTACAACCACAATTGAGCCAAAATTTTTGGGTTGCTAAGCAAAACATTTGCTAAGTGACTTTTGCCCCATTTTACAACCTGTTATCTGTTCTGACCTATGCTTCCCAAGAGCCTGAAGCAAACTCCTTGTCCCGACAAAAAAACCTTTTATTAATTTACGGTGAATTCTTCTCATTCACCTCCAGCAAAGTCTTTTAAAGGAGGATTTATAGTCACAAACCTTAACTGGCTTGGAGAGCTGCCAGGCCAATATCTGCATATCTTGGCAAGGAGTCTCGGAGAGTCATGAACCAATTAAGTGAACTCATTGTCTCCTGCAGACGCCACTCCCCTTTCGCTCCTCTTTTATTCCCTATGGGAGGGGCCATTCACGTCCACCTGTGGCCTTCTTCCCAAGTCGACCCCTTTTCCTTAGCTGTTCCCTTCGTCTGGGAACTCTGTGCATGCGCACACTGGGAACAGGCTCCAGCTGTTCCTCTGCCCCACTGATATCCAACTCCGAAGGCAGCTGATAATTGTCTGACAGCCCTGACCCCCTCTCTGCCTCCAACACAGAGCACTCGTCAGAGCCTTCCCCAGACTCCAGGACTGGTCCTTGTTCCTCCCCAACCTTTCACTGTCCGAATCTGCTACCTGTTCTGCTGGCCAGCCACAACAGTATCTGGCCCTAAACGTAAAGGTTTCCCCTATCTAGTCTTGTCTGACTCTAGAGGGCGCTGCTCATCTCTGTTTCTTAACCAAGACAGCCAGCGTTGTCCGAAGATGCTTCCGTGGTCATGTGGCCAGCACAAAACACTTATTACCTTCCCACTGAATTGGTAATATTAATTTTCTCTCGTTTGCATGCTTTTGAACTGCTAGTTGGGCAGGAGCTGGGGCAAGGAACGGGAGCTCACTCCAGCATGCAGCGCTGAGCTCTCAAACCCAGGCTGTCAGCTTTCCAGCTGACAAGCTCAGTGTGTTTAACTGCTGAGCTGCCGCATCCCCCCTGCCCCTAAATAATTGAAATATCCATGAACTGCATGATTTGTGACATTCCAGAAGGCCAGTGAGCAAAAGCCACCAGCCAGTGCCTGCTGCTATGACAGCATTCTTGCAGAGAGGAAATTGGAAACATCTTGTGATTATGTCTATGGAGATTCTCAGTCATTCAAGTCACGGTTGTCCTAAAAGTCCTTTTTCCAGATGCAACTGGACTTTCTGGTTTTTTATTAATACCCTTCATTTCTAAACTACCTTTCTATTCTTCTATATATCTTAGCATATTAATTATATGTATGTATGCATGTATGTATGTGTACATGTATATATGTGTATATATGCATATGTATACATTTATATATACACACACACACGCATACCTACCATTATTCCCCTCTTACATCTGTCCCTATTTTAACTTTTCCCCCTTTCATATCGCTATTACATTCAAAGACGTGTTTTTCACCTGTTATATTATTCATATTTCCCTTATTTAATTCAAAATCTCAACCTTCATTCTTCCATTATTCAATATCTTAGTATACAATTTTAAAAATAAATCACAATCAATTATACATTTAAAATGCGTCTATTCATATTCCTTTCAATCCATATAATTCTACTATTAATACATATATTTAGATTAAAATACGTATGTATTTTCCTTAATTTTCCTTATTTGATTCTAGCATTTCACTGCTAATCATATTTTTATCATATTTCCTTTACTTACTGCAGAATTTCATCCTTCAAATATATATATATATATATATATATATATATATATATATGTGTGTGTGTGTGTGTGTGTGTGTGTGTGTGTGTGTGTGTGTGTGTGTGTGTATGTATATGTATATGTGTTACAACCCCTGGTATGCCCAAAGCACAAATACAACACACACACACACACACACACACACACACACACACACACACACCATATATATATATATAGCCAATCACCCATTGTTTTGGGGGCTGTTTTTGGGGGAAAAGGGCAGAG
The DNA here is from genome assembly GCF_964273705.1 of Natrix helvetica. Taxonomy (NCBI): domain Eukaryota; kingdom Metazoa; phylum Chordata; class Lepidosauria; order Squamata; family Natricidae; genus Natrix; species Natrix helvetica. The sequence goes on from NC_138562.1 coordinate 7,394,202, forward strand.
TGCAAAAACTTTTTTTATTTATTTTCCTCTTCAAAACCTTGCTGCGTCTTATACTCTGGTGCGTCTTATACTCCGAACAATACGGTCGTCTTTTTTCTTCCTTTCTCCAGGCTGGCTGGACCCCTTTGCATATTGCTGCATCGGCCGGCCGGGATGAAATTGTGAAAGCTCTCCTTCAGAAAGGCGCTCAGCCGAACGCCACCAATCAGAACGGCTGCACCCCGTTGCATTACGCCGCGTCGAAGAACAAGCAGGAGGTTAGATGTTGAGAGATCCTTGATGCTACTCTGAGCTTGGTTGCCTTCTTTTTGTCCCCCCCAAAACGTTTTTTTAAAATTTCCATACAAATAACCACGTGTATACCATTGCATCCTAACCAACACTATTTTGTATTATTCAACATTATATCAATTCCTCTTACCATCAATCCCCAACGACTATCATTTGCTCTTCTGCTTTCCATGCACCGTATTTATACTCTATCCATTGCTTTCTTGCCTCCACTCCCTCTCTCCTCCTCCCTACCTCCTTTCTTCCCTCTGACATCCCTCTCTTCTCTACTTCCCTTTCTTCTCCTCTTTCCTCTTTCCACTCCTTTCTCTCCTCCTCTTCCCCCCCCTCTCTCCTAACCCCTCTCTTCCTCCTCTCATCTCCCTTTCTCTCTTCCACTCTCTTCATTTCGCTTGCATGGTGTATTTCAGCGTCCGAGCAGGCTCCATTTAATGTTGATGGTATTAGTAATTTCATTTCAATAAACATTTCATGTTAATAATTTTAAGAATATATTTCAAGTTCCCCCTTCATTTTCCGTCATATAATTACTCATTTAGTACTTATCCTATCTATATCAAATATTCATTTCTCTCTCATCTCTTAGTGCCTATCAAATACTATACAATCTCATTCAAATGTATTAGCTTACGTTTAATTATCTTTTAGTTGAAAACCTTGCTATTCTGTGCTTATTACAATTTCATTAAGCTGTTACATACCATATTTTTCAGAGTATAAGATGCTCCGAAGTATATGTAAACTAGATTTTGGGGAGGAAAACAAGGGAAAAATATCTGCCTCTGCCTCCCAGCAATTTGCCTCCTTGCAACAAACAGCAAACAGTACAGACAATATACACTGTTGGTAGTGTTATATTTCAGACTATACTTGTACAGTTGCTGTTAAAATTGATGTGCTTTCTGGAAGTATAGTTATTCTCTGCTATTTAAAAGAATAGCACTTTTTAAAACAATAGCACGGGGCCTCTTCAGATTAAGCATTTATTTTAAAAAGCTTCTTCATTTTGTTAAGTTGTCTAGAATAATAATAAAGCAATCTTTGAAAAATAAGTCTAATAATGTGAACAGTCTATAGGCATTTATAGTTGTTGACTTACCTCCTTGCAGCAAACGGCCTGATTAGCACAAGAAAAAAAAAATCTGCCTCCCAGCAATTTGCAGCAAACAGCAAGTTTCACTTTCAATTTCTCCCGATCATCAGCTGTTACAGGCTGCAGGGATTGCTATAGTTTATTGAAGCCTCCGCAAGCCTCGGTTTGCTGCAAAGAGGTAAATTGCTGGGAGTCAGAGGCCAGTGGGTGGGCGGGGCTACATTCAGTGTTTAAGACGCACCCAAATTTTCACCCTGTTTTAGGGGGGGGGAAAGGTGCGTCTTATACTCCGAAATGTATGGTAACATGACAGGCAGACAAGCTTGGTTGTCTTCTTCCAGACGTTTCATTACCAAACTAGAAAACCTCATCAGTGTTAGCCTCTGTAGTCTTACACAAATGAAGGCGAATAAGTGTGTCCCAGGATAAGGTTACAGGATCCAATCTGGGTCAGTCACCAGGACCAGAGGATTAGTCTTCCGAGCTCTCGGACTCGTGCTGGAGTCCATCCTCAAAGAACCTCTCTCTAGCAGAGTTGTGCTTTGGGCTGTCCTGTTTGTGGTATTTATGTGGTGCCTGTTGCATGTGGCTTTTTAGATGTTGATTGGGGTGTTGATGGCTGGCTTATTAAGTCATTAAGTAAACCAGGAATTCTGTTGAGTGACAAGCGGGCCATTTCCCAGGCTTCAATCCCTTCCCTGGCTGTTTTTGTGCCTGCTCGTCCAACTATCTTAGTACTGTGTTTACCCCGAAAATAAGACAAGTCTTATTTTCTTTTGACCCCCAAAATAAGCGCTTGGCCTTATTTTCGGGGAGGTCTTCTTATTTTCGTGGTGCAGGTGGTGGTGAGGATGGTCACCCCATGGCTGCTGCTGTGTTGCAATATTTTCGGGGAGGGCTTATTTTAGCGCATGTGCTCAAAAGCTCGATTGGGCTTATTATCCAGGGTGGTCTTATTTTCAGGGAAACAGGGTAGCTGCCAAATTGAATGTATGTCCTTGTTCATTGCACGATGACACTACCAATGAGTGCTCACCTGGTCTGATCGCTCACTTATGTTCTTTATAGTCTTTTCTCCTTTATAGGTTAGATTTTGCGCAGTGGCTTTGTTCTTTTCCCTGCTTCTCAAAAGCCAACGGTTCGGTCATCCTGTTCTCCTCTCCCCAATAGATTGCGCTGATGCTGCTGGAGAACAAAGCTAATCCAGATGCAAAGGATCACTTGGCCTCAACCCCGTTACACAGAGCAGCTTCCAAAGGCAATCAGAAAATGATACAGATCCTTCTGAAGCACAAGGCTTCGGTCAACTTACAGGACTCCGAAGGAAACACGCCTCTGTAAGGATGGATGCTTCCCTTTATTTATGACAAGGCTTGGACATTAACGCAGGGCAGGTTATCCATATATATCCATATTGCAGGGCAGGTTATCCATATATATCCATATTGCAGGAGACCTGCAATCATTCCGTGAGTGGTTTTTCGCATATATATATATATATATATATATATAAGCGAAAAACCACTCACGGAATGATTGCAGGTCTCCTGCTTAAGCAGGGGTTGGTCTAGAAGACCTCCAAGGTCCCTTCTAACTCTGTTATTGTGGGTTAGACTGCCCATCTCAGCCCATCATCAAAACCAACATTATCCAAGTTTCGTGCTTGTTTTTCAAATTAACAATAGTGAAAAACATGCATATAAATCTATATATATATAAAAGGGAAATACCATATATATATATAAGGGAAATACCACTCACGCTTCATCACAAAATCTCCAGAACCGTAAAGCCTACAAACTTGAAATTTGGCACGTAGGTTCCTCTTTGCTTCTAGGTGCTTGCTAAGAAAGGATTTTTTGAAATGACCATCAGATCATTAGTATTTCCTATAGTATAGAAACACTTGGGCACAGGCGTGGCCAGCGCGTGATTCATCTGGCCTGCACTGGGAGTTTAGACATTCTACTCCCCCTCCCCATCTGAAAAACACTCTGATGCTAAGGACTTAGACCAAAGGAGAGAAGGGGATAAGATAGGAGAGGCCTCTGTGGGGCAAGCCTGAGGGAGAGATGGAGAGGAGAGGCTTCTGTGAGGCAAGCCTGAGGGAGAGAAGGGGAGGGGCGAGGCTTCTGTGAGGCAAGCCTGAGGGAGAGAAGGGGAGAGTCTTCTGTGGGGCAACCCTGAGGGAGAGGAGAGGAGTGGCATCTGTGAGGCAAGCCTGAGGGAGAGAAGGGGAGAGGAGAGGCATCTGTGGGGCAAACCTGAGGGAGAGAAGGGGAGAGAAGAGGAGAGGCTTCTGTGGGACAAGCCTGAAGGAGAGAAGGGGATAGGAGAGGATCAATGGGGCCAGCCTGAGAGAGAGAAGGGAAGATGAGATGCTTTTGTGGGGCAAACCTAAGGGAGAGAAGGGGAGAGGAGAGGCCGATCATAACTACTCATTAATTTTCAAGCTGTAAGTGTCGATTTATCAAGCCCGATCACATCGTTTCGTAGCGGAGCACGGGTATCCAGCTAGTCCAACCATAAAATGTTATCTACATGTAGTCCTCGATTTACAGCCATCTGTTTAGTGAAGTAGAGGGGAGGGGAAGGAAGGAGAGAAGAGACGAAGGAAGATAGCAATAGCACTTAGACTTATGTTCTGCTTCACTTTGCTTTACACCCCTCTAAGCGGTTTACAGAGTTAGCATTTTGCCCCCAACAATCTGGGGGTCCTCATTTTACCCACTTCAGAAGGATGGAAGACTGAGTCAACCTTGAAAATAAATGTAATCAATAAATTGGCAAGCCTTTAGCTTCCTCAGAACTCTTGCTCTGACATTATTATAAAAACTGTAGAAAAAGAAATACGGACGAGGGCCCTTTGCTGAAACTGAGCCCGCGAAAGGAATTAATTCTTGGTTTTTCTTGACAGCCACTTAGCATGCGACGAAGAGCGGGTGGACGAAGCGAAGCTCCTGGTGTCCCACGGGGCGAGCCTCGACATTGAGAACAAAGAAGAAAAGACCCCTTTGAAGGTTGCAAAAGGAGGTCTGGCCTCCATCCTCCGAAGGCTGGCGGAGGGGTAACTGCTATGGGCAACCTAAATTCCATTCTCCCTAAAGCTATGAAAGACTGTTCATAAGAGGGTTTTAAAAAGATCAGTCTGAATCTGACACAACTTGAATTTTTATTGTACTGTAGCTGCTTTCTACTTTCCCATCTGACCATCCTCCGAAAAAGTCTCCTGGTGTTAACAAAACTTGACTGTTTTTTTTTTTTGCCAAATCTTGTTGTCCTGTTGGAAAGCAGTTCCAAGGTAACTCTTTCCGTCTGCTTTCATATAGGAAAGGAATCTGACCTCCTATCTTGCAAGAAGAGGTAAATAAAAGGAAGACTGTTACCTGTAAAAACGGGCCCTGTATTCTAGAATTCCCCAACCTTTCTGGTATTGCAGCCCGGGCGGTGGGGGAGGGGAGGGGATGGTTCCGCAGAGCACGGGCAGCTCCATTTGCACGAGAGGCAGGCACACACGCCTGCCACTCGCACAGAGGGGACACATGTGTTTGTCCACTACTCACACAAGCGGCGATGTGTGCACGGACACCACTTCTGCACCCCACTTCTGAACCCTGAAGCCCAGGGTTGGGGGGCCCTGCTTTATTCCTTCAGGTCATTTTCTTGTGTATTTAATAAAAGTCAAAAGCTCATGTGTGGTGGCTCAGAAATTGAGCACGCCTGGCCAAAAGTCAAAGCTGCAGAATCTCTTGCCCTCCAGAAGTGGCTGAACTACAATTCCCAGCAGCCAACTGGGAGCAGCAGTAGAGGATTCTGGGGATTGTACATCTGGAGGGCCACTGGTTTCAGCTGCCTCCCTGGATTTATTTACTTTTTAATTGTAATATTTTTGGAATCTTTTTGCAAGTATCGTTGGCTTCCTCCTCCTACCTCCTGTATGCAGTAAGTGATCGGAGTTGAGCATTATGGATAGGAAGCTGATAGATTTAAACTTAGTTCGGGAAAGGTGCAGGCAGCGTAAATTGTTCCTTGCGAATGAAAGCTAACGTAGTTGACATTGTGGGACTTCTTGGTTTACTTGCCAGGATCTTATGTGGCTAATTTCTGGTTTCAGCCAACTACTTATTAAAAGAATTACTGTTCAAGGTCATGTTTAAGTATTCTTGAAGGCTTGAAATACTAAATAATATAATGTTTATTAATGATGATGTTATTTGTTCGGTCGTGTCTGAATCTTGACGATTCTATGGACCAGGTTTCTCCACATCTTCTGATCTTGCACTACCGTATTTTTCGGACTGTAAAACGTACCGGATACAAAACGGACCAAGATTTTGAACAGGTAAATTAAAAAAAAAATGTTTTGCACTCTACAGGTCTCCCAAACCCTCTGCACACCTCATTTTTTGTAAAGGATGGGGCATGCAGAGAGTTTGAGTTTGAGAGTTACAAAGTGTTCCTGGGGTGGGGCAAAAATAAGCCAAAAACGTGCTCATTTTTTGCAAAAAAAACAAGGCATGCAGAGGCTTTGGGAGGCTTATAGAGTACTCCTGGGGGCTGGAGAGCAAAAACAAACAAAAAACAGCCTATTTTTCATTCATTTTTGCCTTCCCAGCCCCCAGGAGCACTTTGCAGGCCTCCCAAAGGCTCTGCATGACCATTTTGGTGAAGGGGGCAGGGCTTCTGGAGGCAAAAAAAATGCTGTGTTCAGTGTATAAGATGCAGACAGATTTTCACCCTCATTTTGGGGGGGAAAAGGTGCCTCTTATACTCCGAAAAATACGGTACGTCTTTGAATTTGAAAGTTGAATCATGGCAACTACTGGACCTTTGTTAAACTAATTTTGCTCCGATTGATGACGTTGCTTGGATGAGCCACGAAACCTCAGATTAAGAACGTTTGGTCCCGTTGCCATGAGTCAACCTTTAGACACCTTTGGCCTGAATGGTTGAGTCTTCATTGACATACTTCTTCGAGTTGTTTTATGCTCTGGCTAGTGTCACCCGGATGGTATCCAGCCGCCGTGTTGTTTGGTGACTGCTAACCCTTCCGAGCCTAATTGCTTTCTCCAGTGAATTGCCTCACATGCCCACTGCTGACCTTTCTGATCGACAAGCTCAACGTCTCCGCCACTGAGCCGCCGCGTATACGGTATTACATATACGCAGCAGGAAAGTTGAAGATATCGGAATGTCGCAGCTACGACTCTTCGTCCTATTATATATAGCGCTCTTACAGAATGCATCATCATGTCCCCAAGTTACTCTTCGTAACTCTTCGTCCTATTATATATAGCGCTCTTACAGAATGCATCATCATGTCCCCAAGTTACTTTTCAACTTCGTCTCCCATTCTTGTTATCAGAGAAACGTAACAGCAGAGAATCTGATGGACATTTTATTGTTCTTCAGAGTAACACAAGAATCGAGCCACTTCCCCGTTCTTCTCATGCTGTTCTGCTTTAGAAAAGCTACACCAGAGATCTTTGCTGAACAAGGACTAGTAAAGCGGGTGTTACTCCTTGGTTTTTTTTAAAAAAAAAACAAACCCCGAGTACCAAAAGCAAGTTACAGAAAAAAAATATTCTTTACTAATTGAGGCTGCTTTTATAAAACTCATGAGGTTGTGGACATTGCCTTCTTGGGGGGGGGGGAAATGAGGATTAAGCGTGGTGGCTAAAGTATTCAAACAATGTAAAAAGATGCTGAGTGCATAGAGAGGTGCGTTATAGCATTCCGTGCAACTTTTAAAGCAGCCTTGTCTTTCCTACAGGTAGCCCTTAACGTACGGGAAATTAGTCAAGTGAGTTTTGCCCCATTTTACGACTTTTCTCGCCACCTTTGTGAATCACGGCAGTTGTTAAATTAGTAACACGGTTGTTAAGTGGATCTGGATTCCCCACCGACTTTGCTTGTCGGAAGGTCGTAAAATGGGATCGCACGACCCCGGGACACGGCAACTATCATAAATATGAACTAACTGTCAAGCATCTGAATGCAAACCGCACGACCATGGGGATGCTGAAATGGTCATAAGTGTGGGAAATGGTCATAGCTCACTTTTTTCAGTGCCTTTGTAACTTCAGTCACTAAGCAAACTGTTGTAAGTCGAGGACTGCTACGACTGGCTGCTTCTCTCTGGGATAGAGCTGTTTTAAAGCATTGCAGGCAGGCACTCTGTCTTTCTCCCAAATGTCTTTGTGGACTTGAACCCAAAGCACCGCAAAGTCCTGCTAATTATAAGCATGACAGGCAGCTCAAAGGCTGTTAACTAATTCTTGTTAACTAATACTAACAAGTTGGATATGCCAGACTCACACCTTATGTTAAATAAGTGAGGGCATTCAAACAATTTGTCCGTGGTTTGGTAAAGTAAAACAATTTCGGGGGATTCACACAACCAACTGAACTCTAAATTAAACCACTTTCTGGGTTTGTACCACTCGTTAGAATTAATTATGTGACCGGCCAGTTGGATTAGATCAGTACAACATTGCCAACCTAGTCGCATTGTGGATTTATAGATAGTCATCGACTTAACAACTGTAATTGTAAGTTTGCAGTTTTGGTGGTAAGTTGCGACCATCGTAAAGTGGGTCATTATGCGATCGCCCCCAAGTTTAAAAACTTTTGCAGCAGCTGTTATAATATTATAACAAATTATAACAATAATTGTTGTTATTACTGTAGTAATAATAACAATACTGTTATTATTACTACAGTAATAATAAGCTACTCATTACCTGAATCATAAGTAGCTTTTGGGGGTTCCGTTTTAACTTCATACTGTAAGTCAGGGGTGTCCAAACTTGGGAACTTTAAGACTTGTGGACTTCAACTTCAACTCCCAGAATTCCCCAGCCAACCATGCTGGCTGGGGAATTCTGGGAGTTGAAGTCCACAAGTCTTAAAGTTCCCAAGTTTGGACACCCCTGCTGTAAGTGAAGGGCTACCTGTACTTTTAATTTTCCCATTTCTGAACCGCCCGTCTCCCTCAAAGAGGGACTCTGGGTGTTACAAATGTTAAAATATAAAAACGGTATATATAAAAGTTAAAACTTTATAAGAAGGGTAGGAATTTAATAGGCAACAGCTATTAAAATGCATTAAAAGGCAAAGGGAGGACTTTCAGGGCACTAACCAGCCCCAGGACTGTGTGCTCCTCTGTGATTGAGTTACCCCGTGGTTTATTCAATAAATCATGGTTTTAGACCAGGGGTAGTCAACCTTTTTATACCTACCGCCCACTGTTGTCTCTGTTGGTAATAAAATTTTCTACTGCCCACCGGTTCCACCATAATGGTGATTTATAAAGTAGGGAAGTAACTTCACTTTATAAAAGTTATAAAGCAGAGTTACAGCAAAGCCCTACCGCCCACCATGAAAGCTGGAGCGCCCACTAGTGGGCGGTAGGGACCAGGTTGACTACCACTGTTTTAGACAATCTCGCGTGACGTGCGAATCTGGTCAGATGATGGGCTCGTGTGAAATGGACCGTAGGGCTGGAGAAATCAATCTCGGATGGCTAGACACGACTGCTAGTGTGACACTACTTGGAAGGCACAGGTGTGGGATCAGTGTACGAATTCATGATTAGATGGGGTGCTTTATAGGATTTCCCCCAAGGGCAACCACTGGTTTTAGGAAACTGGTTGATGGCCCATTTCCTGCGTCTCATTTTCAGGCAATATGGCAACCTGGGCTTCTTCCGGGCTATCGTGTTCTCCGGTCTCATTAGGATCCTTGTTTGGTGGGACGGCAGCCATGGGAACGGTGGCTTGGCTGGGCACCGCAGCGTATTCCGCCTTTGCAGCCATAGGCCTGCGAAAACACCCCAACAAACAAAGGTGCATTGAATTACGTAAATTGAATACTCTATTTGGCCCGGTGTGATTAGACACACAAGAAATTCACAAAGTGCAGAAGCTCTCAGTGTATATGCAAGGCAAGAGGATAAGGATAATCACCATCATAATACCGATAAGAGGAAAGAAGATAAGAAGGATGAATAGTAATACTACAATACTACATGGGTAAATACACAGAGACGTTAGACAATTTTAAAGTTTAGACAAACAAGCATTTTCTTGATGCAGCATTTTGCAGGCGTTCTAACACCTCTTTTATGAAAAACCTCATTGAGGGTAAAGATAAAGGTTCTCCTCGCATATATGTGCTAGTCATTCCCGACTCTAGGGGGCGGTGCTCATCTCTGTTTCAAAGCTGAAGAGCCAGCGCTGTCCGAAGACATCTCCGTGGTCATGTGGCCGGCATGACTAAACGTCGAAGGTGCACGGAACGGTGTTACCTTCCCACCAAAGGTGGTTCCTATTTTTCTACTTGCATTTTTACCTGCTTTCAAACTGCTAGGTTGGCAGAAGCTGGGACAATAATGGGAGCTCACTCTGATATGCGGCACTAGGGATTCGAACCTCCGAACTGCCAACCTTTCTGATTGACAAGCTCAGCATCTTAGCCACTGAGCCATCGCGTCCCTTTTCAGTGAGTGTAATCTTTCCCAATTCAAGGGTCTTAGATTTCAACTCCATCATTCCTGGGTATCTGGCACAATATGCTGTTGAGTTGAAGTCCAGGGCAGAAGGAGGAGGTACCAGATTGGAGAAGGTTACAGTGACCCTTTTAGGCTAATCCAACTTGGTTATATTTATATGCCCTCAAGTTGAATTTCACACTCAGCCTACATGAAGTTTATTTGGCAATGTTATTGAGGTGGTCTCCATCCCTGTCTTCTTGAAGGGTCTAGTCAACTAGCCCAACATTCCTAGACAATCTCCCATGAAGGAATGAACAGTACTTAGCTTCTGACATAGAACATGGAATAATAGAGTTGGAAGGGACCTTGGAGGGTTTCTAGTCCAACACCCAACTTAACTCAGGAGACTTATATCACCCCAAACCAATGGCTGTCCAGTCTCTTCTTAAAAGACAGCACTGATGGAGCACCCACAACTTCTGGAACCAAGTCATTCCAATGATTAATTGTTCTCCCTGTCAAGAATTTTCTCCTTGGTTTTAGATTGGATCAATCTTTATTGATCTTCCATCAATTTAATTTAATAATCCACCAGCTTGCCTGGTTACTCATAAATTCAACTTGATTCCTTTATGTGTCCGTATACATTACAATTCTTAGCCTGGGATTACATGCTTTGCTACTTATTGGGAAGGCTTTCTTTGATTTTTTTTTAATCCTACCTTTTATTGCATAAATAACTCAAGGTGGTGAACATACCTAGTATTTCATTCTCCTATTTTCCCCACAAGAAGACTTTGAAGTCGGATTTGGCTTAGCCTTTAAGGTGAGCCAGCTACTATGATCCACTTGGATTGTAGCTTACTGTGAAAGCAATAGCAATATCACTTAGACTTGTATAGCGCTTTACTGTGCTTTACAGCCCTCTCTAAGAGGTTTACAGAGTCAACATATTGCCCCCAACAATTTGGGTCCTCATTTTACCCACCTCGGAAGGATGGAAGGCTGAGTCAACCTTGAGCCTGGTGAGAATCAAACTCCTAGCAGTGGGCAGAGTTAGCCTGCAATACTGCATTCTAACAGGAAGGAAGATAGCAATAGCACTTAAACTTATATACAGCTTCACAACGCTTTACAGCCCTCTCTAAGAGGTTTACAGAGTCAACATATTGCCCCCAACAATTTGGGTCCTCATTTTACTCACCTCAGACGGACGGAAGGCTGAGTCAATCTTGAGCCTGGTGACATTTGAACTGCCAAATTGTAGGCAGTCAGCAGTCAGCGGAAGTAGCCTGCAGTACTGCACTCTAACCACTGCACCACCCCTGCTCACATGAAGCCAGTCGCTTGAGGCTGACTCTACAACTCTATTCTAGAACGCCATTCTAGGCCCATCATTGACAGCCTGACATGGGAACTCAGGAACTGTGCTGAGAAATATACGCTTGTGCCTTGTTTGCTAAACTCTTGTTCCAACAAACTCTGGATTAAAACCATGAGCCAACCTGGTTTTGGACAAATTTCAGAGAAGGGGCAAAAACAAATCTCTCGGCAAACTTACTGCATTTCCTTGGCTACAGGTTTCTCTTTTCTCCGCTTCTTCTTCTCTCTGGAGATTACAATCCAACCAACGATGCAAATCAAGGCAGCAGCTAGAATTGCCGCAATTAATGCTCCCACAATGATGCCGCTTTCTGAATCTGCAGGGAGAGAGAAACTCCTGTCGTTTATACAAGAAACTCCTTGGCAGAAGGTGTGAAGTTCACACTTCTGAGTGGGCTATAGAATAGGAAAGGCGATTTATCCATCTTGGCAAGATTTATACATGTTGTCTGTTTGTCATCTTAGTGTGTTATGTGCAAACTTGGCCATTCTGCCTTACACAACACAACAGGATGAAAAACTCCTGGTTTGGGGTTTCTTGTGAATGCAGCTGTTGAAATCAAGGGGGCATCTTCCCTTGGGGCACTAAAATGGTGCTCTTTTAATGAGTGAATTCCAACCACTTCTTTTTAATTCATTGTTGTGGCTCACCAGCAGCCCGTGGAGCTGGCAACAGATTCGGACAGTGAGGAGGTTGGGGAGGAACATGGGCCAGTCCTGGAGGCTGGGGAAGGCTCTGAGGCAGAGAGTGGGCCAGAGCCAAATGCCAGTTATCAGCTACCCTCGAAGTCAGACATCAGTGGGGCAGAAGAACAGCTGGAGCCTGTTCCCAGTTTGTGCATGTGCAGAGTTGCCAGACGAAGAGAACAGCTAAAGAACAGGGGTCAGCTTGGGCCTAAGACCACAGGTGGTCAATGAATGGCCCCTCCCAGAGGAAATAAAAGAGGAGCTTCCCCCTCCCTTCTCCCCCTCCGGCCTTGCCTCCTCGCCTCGTGTTGTTTGAGCGGCAAGCAACCTGAGGCAATGGCGGGGAACGGCTGCGCATGCATTTAAACATTTTTGGGGAGGGCTTATTTTAGTGCATGCGCTCAAAAGCCCAATTGGGCTTATTATCCTGGGAGGTCTTATTTTCAGGGAAACAGGGTAACAACTCCCAGTGAATGATCAATTAGAGAGCCAGCTGCATGTAGTAAGTAAGGCATCAGGCTAGAAACCAGGGACTGTGAGTTCTAGTTCTGTCATAGCACAAAGCCAACTAGGTGATCTTGGCTAGTCCCTCTGGAAAACCTTGCCAAGAAAACGGTTTTCTTGGAAAGAATTTGCAGAAATGATTTGCCATGGTCTCCTTCCTAGGACTGAAAGAATGGGACAGGCCCAAGGTCACCCAATTGGCCTTGTGCTAAGGCAGAACTGAAAATTACGGTCAATGCCTGATGATTTTGTTGTTTCAGTGCTTTCCTTAAAATGGTTGAGTTTTTAATGATAAAAGGCCTGTTTAAACAAGAAGTAGTATAAAAACATTGGAAATTAAATTAAACTAAATTGAGCAGATAAGACAAAACTCAACGTTTTGTAGTGAGGTCGATGTGACAGGAACTGTTCCCAAGAGAGTTGACAGCTGTACACTGGTAATGGCCCTCTTCAAACTGGGACAGGTTGCCTAGAACCAGGCGCCCTGAGTAAGGATCTGAAAAAGAAGTTGGAAGGAAGGTCAGGTTGTTAAACACACATCTTACACCTAGCTAATGTTGGCATTGGTTTTGCCAAGAGTCGCTTGGATAGGGAGAGAATGATCAGCATATAAAGATGATGATGATGATATTATTATTATTATACTTTATTCATTAAACATGAAACTCCATCAACTGAACATTCAAAAGTGCATCACAAATACCATTGACTGGTGCTAATGGTTGATAGGGGTTGCTGCCAGCGTCCTAGGTATCAACCAAGCACCTTCTTAAAATATACGATGTTCCGAGTAGCACATTTTTTTGCAGTTCCGCTGGTGTTATTGCAGGAAGCTGCAATTCTTGGACATGGTGCCAAGTGCCCTGATGACAATGGGTGTCACTCACTGTTGCATGTTTCATCCATAGCTGTGTAGTTTCAATGATCAGGTCACAGTATTTTGTGTTTTTTTCCAGTTCTTGTTCTTCAACAACAACAACAATATTATTATTATTATTATTATTATTATTATTATTATTATTATTATTATTATTATTATTATTATTATTATTATTATTATTATTATACGATACGATTGTATCACAGCGGCCAGTTGTTTCGCCGGATTTGGCATTGATTACTAGTCGGGCCCCACCCAGGGGCCTAGGACGTCGTATTATTATTATTATTATTATTATTATTATTATTATTATTATTATTATTATTATTATTATTACTACTACTACTACTACTACTACTACTACTAGGATGTCGTAACGTATTTTCGTAATATACGTGCAGATCCAAGCAGTGCAGCTTTTTGCATTTGACTGATGGTGATTTTGTCAAGTTTTAACTGTTTTAAATGTAATTCCAGTGATTTTGGAATAGCACCCAGTGTGCCGATTACCACTGGAATTACCACTGCTGGTTTGTGCCATAATCGTTGGATTTCAATTTTTAAGTCCTGGTATTTCGTGACTTTTTCATGTTCCTTCTCCTCAACCCTGCTATCACCTGGTATTGCGATGTCTATGATTGTAACCTTCTTTTTCTCAACCAGTGTGATGTCTGGTGTGTTATGCGCTAGTGTTTTGTCTGTTTGTATACGAAAATCCCACAGGATTATTATTATTATTATTATTATTATTATTATTATTATTATTATTATTATCATCATCATCATCATCATCATCATCATCATCATCATCATCATCATCTTTGGTGAGATTCACAGCCTTTGGGGCTGGTTGGTAGCTCAACAGCTCGAGTACTAACCAAGGACCTAGGAACTGTTAAGGTAACGTCGGAGGATATAAGCTGTTCCAAGTAGGGTGTTTTTTTGTAGAGTCAGAATGTTCAAGTCAGGTTTAGAATTTCCAAATAGCGAGGAAGCCCTTTAGGTATTGCTCCAAGGGTTCCAATTACAATCGGGACAACACATGATTTCTTTTTCCACAGTCGCTCAACCTCAATTTGCAAGTCCCGGTACTTTGTGAATTTGTCTTTGTGCTTATCTTCAATCTTTGTTGTTGTTATTGTTATTGTTGTTATCATTATTATTGAAGATGGGAAGTTTCAGCCTTTTAAGGTGGGCCAAGTTGAGGAACAAACACTATAGAGCAGGGGTGTCAAACTCAAGGCTCTGGCCCATGGGGTGCTTAGATCTGGCCCATGAGGCCACCTCGGAAACAGCAAAGGACCGGCCCGTGGCACCCCTGCCAGCAAAAATGGAGCTCGGGAGGGCCACTGCGGCTCCATTTTCAGCCGCAATGGCCTCCTCCATCTCTCTGCCACTGTGCAGCCTTCCCGAGCTCTGTTTCCGCTGGCAGAGGGCTGCAGGAGGACTCCCCCAGCCCCACCTGGGCCACCACAGGTGCCCCCAATACAAATGAGCCACCCCCACCTGGCCCCGCAGGTCAAACACAACCCTGATGCAGCCCTCAATGAAATCGAGTTTGACACCCCGGCTGTACAGGTTTACCACCTCCTCCCACTCCCTTCTAGCATCTCAGCCTTTACATAGGAACTGGAAGGAGAAAGCTACTCACTGTATGACTCAGTAACAGGCTGCGGTTTATCTCCAGTTAGTTTGTACCACTTGTAGGTTGGCTTTGGCAGGCCAATTTCCGAAATGCAGGCTAAAGTGATCAAGTGGCCAATTTCAACATCAGGATGATGGCTTGAACCAAAATTGCAGAGCGGCTTCGAAGGAGGAACTGGAATACAAAACAGCAGGCAAAGCGCTAAAATTGAAATTGTATTTCTCTTTGTCTTCATTGTGTTGTATTCTAGGGCAGGGGTTCCCCACCCCCAGGCGATGGACCAGTACCGGACCGTATCTTATTAGGAACCGGACTGCACAGCTGGAAGTGAGCGGCAGGGAGCAAAACTGAGCATGGGTGGGATCTAGATTATGCGTCCCTCCTCCCCTTCTCTGGTCCATGGAAAAAATTGTCTTCCATGAAACTGCTCCTTGATGCCAAACAGGTTGGGGACCGCTGTTCTTGGGCAGTGGTCATGAACTGGGGGTCCACAAAATTTTTTTGGCGGTCTGCAGAAAAATCTTGGCATTTTTGCATTTTTTTATACTGCACTAAATCAGGGATCCTCAAACTACGGCCCGTCAAAGCAATTACTCCCGCTGGCTGATGGGGTGGGATTTTTCAGGCACTTGGCTTGGCTGCCTGTTTAGTAGCTCCAGCCCTTCCCTCCCTCCCTCCATGGGAGTCCAGGCGCTTTTGGTGAGCAGTACGCGAAACTTTGGCTGGGTTCTTGAAAGACAGAGTTTGCAGGGGGCCGATCTAGCGCCCAGGCTGGTTACAAGACAAACATTCATTCTTGGCCATATTTGAGATTCTTAGCTGCAATGGACAGCAAACCTAGGGTTTACCTCAGGCACTTCTCTCCGCTAACAGGCGGCCAAGCTAAGTGCCTGAAGGACCCATCCCGTCACTAATTCATATTAGTGGTCCACGGGATTTAAAATTATGAATTTAGTGGTCCCTGAGGCCCAAAAGGTTAGTGGCCCTGATTCTAGGGGACTCTTTCCCAGTCTGGTGCCTTGAGCTTCCCAAATTGCTAGTTGCCTGTTCTAGATACTGTAGTAATTTTCCAGAAATGAGGTTTTAAATATATCAGCAGTGGATAGAGACCAGCAATTTTCAAATTCGACAATTTAAAGCTATGTTGGCTTTAACTCCCAGCATTGTCAACTGTGAAAGGGAGAAACTCTGTTACTCAAGAAAAATATATAATCCTACAAGACCAGAAAAGGCTTAATAATTCTGGAATGCTGAGTTAGAAGAAGAATGGAAATGGCCTTCCTTGGATGGCAGGAAAGCTGAGAGGAATCCTGAGCAGGAAGTACACATTGACTGCATTTAGACCTTGGACCAAGCCGTTCCCTTGTTAAATCATGGTTTAATGTATAAATCACATACAACTACATACATACACACATACACACACAAACATACATACATACATGAACCATAATTCGGTTGGTTAGCCATTTGCATGGATTCTATCCTGTACTATCTCTCTGCACTCAAAATTTGTTTTTACTGATTCACCTGTTGCAAGGATATATCATGGTTTGTTTAATAAATCTCAGTGGAACAGGTTCAAATCTGATAGACACAAATGATACCTCAACGCAAAATATGAACTCTGCTGATAGTTAACCAGAAGCTCAATTATACATTTATAGACTGGGTCACATACCATCTTAAGCCATAGCTTGTTGGCTAACCAGGTTTACACACTGTCCTAAGCCATAAACAGTGTTGATCAATGACAGTGACTGAATACTTAGCGCTTAGACTTATATACTGCTTTATGGTTCTTTAAATCCCTCTCTCAGCAGTTTACAGAGTCAACATATTGCCCCCAACAATCGGGCTCCTCATTTTACCCACCTTGGAAAGATGGGAGGCTGAGTCAACCATGAGTTGGTCAGGATCAAACTCCTGGCAGTGGACAGAATTAGCCTGCAATACTGCATTCTCACCACTGCGCCATTACACCTCTTACATTCAATATGCTAAGCCAGAACTGAATGCAAAATACATTTTGGCTTAGCTCAATGTGGAACCCAATCACCTAATCTTTAATTCAATGTAGCAAGTGACAAGCGCAGAAATAGGCTAAAGAAGAAAAAGAGAAATAAGTACCTAACACGCTGACCGACACTGATTTTTCACTTTCACTTCCGGTAGCGTCCTCGAATTTGTAAACCGAACACGTATAAAGCCCAGTGTCTGAGGGCTGCATGTTGAAGATGGAGAGAGTTGCATTCCCTGTGTTGTTTGCTACTTGAATCCGGCCTACAAACTTTCCCAAGTAATGGGCCTTTCCAGACTCCCAGATATAAATCTGTGAAATAGAATTTAACAACCATTAAATTGGTGATGGAAGAAAAGAATATTGGAGTTATTTGTTTTCCTCCCGGTTTTGAGCCTGCCTGCAAAAAAAAAAAAAAATGATAAGATGCCAAGTCAGTTTACCAAACAGTAAAATACATATACTCGAATTCCATGTGTCTTTTGATAACTCTACATTGGTGTTGCCTGCATCACTGATCAACTAGTTAATTAGATTTCATCTAATGCAGAAATATTCTTAGGCTTCCTGAGGTGCATCAGCAAGATTACGATCCAAAACGTAGCTCCAGATTAATTATGAAGTATTTACAGTGGGGGGGGGGAAACATTTAGAATGGCCTTTATAACCCCCCCCCCCCCGCCACTTAATTTTTAAAATCTGTGGAGGAGCTCTCTTGCATCTGTTCCAATATCTCAGGGGCTGCCACAAAGAAGAGGGAGTCAAGCTATTCTCCAAAGCACCTGAGGGTAGAATAAGAAGCAACGGGTGGATGCTAATCAAGGAGAGAAGCAACTTAGAACTAAGGAGAAATTTCCTGACATTAAACTATAACATAAAAGAAAATGTCCATAAGACAAGGCATCATTGGTATTTAACTCTAGATAAGTTGTCAAGAATGTATAAAGGTATTTCAAATGTGTGTTGGAAACATAAAGAAGGGACTTTTTATCATTTATGGTGGACGTGTGATAAAGTAAAGAAATATGGGAGTATGATTCATATTTTAATACAAAAAATTCTTAAAGAGAATATAGAAAGAAAACCAGAGGCAAATGGCTGTCGAGTTTCTTCATAAAAACCTCCAGTGATGAAGAATCACCCATTACTTCTGGAGGCAAGTCGTTCCACTGATTAATTGTTCTTACTGACAGGAAATTTCTCCTTAATTCTAGGTTGGTTTCTCTTTGCGATAAGCTTCCATCCATTACTTCTTGACCTGGCCTCAGGTTCTTTATTTTATTTATTTTTCACACTTCTGAACCATTCATCTCCCTCAAAGAGGGGTGGAAAAATCACCCGTATCTATGTTTTGCATACCATGTGCTGTTTTTAGATATCTCCATTACTATGTCTCACCAATAAAAAAATAAAGAGGCCTTTTAATGATTGTGAAATTTTGAGGGCCAGGTGAGTTAAACACTTAATCATTTCAATGAAGTGAATTTCAGAATCTCACATGAGGTTAGTCCTCAACTTATGACCAGTTCCAAAATTCCAAGGATCATCCCTCTACCCTGCGATCACCTTATTGCAACACTCAGTAACAAGCAGCTGTTTGCAGCATCCTGGGATTATGTAACTGTGTTTTTACGATGGTTTTTGCTAAAAAACAGTCTTTATTTCTGGTTTTCAGCAAAACCAACCCACAGTGAGCCATTGGGTTACTGCAATAAAATAAAACTGCAATGTTTGCATAACAACCACTGAGGGGGTGGGGGGAATCATAAAATTGGGTTGGTCACAGGAGTATCCACTTTAGGACCATTACAACTCATGAACTTTTTTTTAAAGAAAAGTTTTTTTTTAATTTTTTATACACAAAACACATCCTTAATCAAACATTGTGTATCTGAGTACAGTTTTGTGTCATCATATATAACATTTACTATCATTTTTACTATACTTTTACCTCGCCGCTTATCTTTACATTTCATTTACATTTCAATTCATCTTCTCCCCTGTAACTCTACTTCCCTTCCCAGTTTGTTTAATTTTATTTCTCTTTTTATCCATATTTATTTTCTATCCAATGATAAAATCTCCCCCATATATTGTAATACTCCGATTCTCCCTTCCCCTTAATTGCCAGTGTTAATCTATTCATTTCTGCACAGTCTTAATATTTTCTTGATTACCTCTCCTTCTGGAGGGTTTTTTTTCCCATCTTCCAATTTTCTGCAAATACAATTCTAGCTGCAGTTATTACATGAATGATCAAATATACATTCTCATTACTATATTTCTCTGGTAAAATATCCAACAAGAACACCTCCATTGTTAAATAATCAATATGTTGTGTTATCATCTTCTCCAACCACATGTGATTTTTTTATGACTCATGACCTTGATGGCCAGGCTCAATTACAGTGACAAGTCGAGGGCTACCTGTATGAAGAACACATTAGAAATCCCAAATAACCTTATTATTCTTATAGATTTCATGTTCTTACCTTCTGAATCCCGCTACATCTTCCCCGTGTATCTGTGATAGACACGGTCTTTTCACAATGACTGGCAGATTTTTCACCCCTATAAAGGCATGTTGATGGCTGCATTTGAGTAGAAATGTGCTAATCTATAAGTTGGTGATTTGGACTTTAAAAAAGACAAAGCATACTTTTTTAAAAAAATTAAATCGGGCAATCAAATAATATTGTAGATTCTGCCATGGTGAAGGGATAGTAACTGATGAAGAATATCTGATAGCACTCTCACATTTAAAGTTTTTAGCGTTCTAAGTGAGACTTTAGAAGCCAAAATTGATTACTTCTCTGCTGACTTAAAATGGATCAGTCTAAAGAATCAAATAATGGCAATATTATTACTTTGGTCATATTAAGGTAAAGATTCCCATTCACAAGCGTGCTAGTCCTTCCCGACTCTAGGGGATGGTGCTCATCTCCGTTTCAAAGCCGAAGAGCCAGCGTTGTCCGAAGACGTCTCCATGGTCATGGGGCTGGCATGACTAAACGCCGAAGGTGCACAGAACACTGTTCCCTTCCCACCAAAGTGCTCCCTATTTTTCTACTTGCATTTTTTACGTGCTTTCGAACTGCTAGGTTGGCAAAAGCTGGGACAAGTAACGGGAGCTCACTCTGTTACGTGATGCTAAGGATTCGAACTGCTGACCTTCTGATCAATAGGCTCAGCGTCTTAGCCCCTGAGCCACATTACATGGTCACATTACTTCTCTACTAAAGTCTCTCCTTATAAATAAAAACGTTCTTCACATGCTTTAGCCTCCAGCCCTCTAATCATCTTTGTTGCTCTTCTTTGCACTCTTTCCAGAGTCTCGCATAAAGGGAGCTCACTCCATTAAGCAACGCTAGGGTTTCGAACCGCTGAACTGCCAACCTTTCTGATGAACAAGCTCAGTGTCTTAGCTACTGAGCCACTGTGTCCCCTCGGTCACATTACTTCTCTGCTAAAGTACAGTCTCTGGTCTCTCCTTGCAAATAATAGCTATTTGACTTTAAATTCAGTGGAGATCATTCTAATGAGCTACAATAACTTTATATTGTACCTACGGAAGAGAATATTGGTAGCTCAGAGTTGAGCTGTGGGCTCCTTGATGCTCTCCGAAGTTGTTTTCTTGCAAATGTTTCATAACAAAACACCCACGCCCAGACAGTACCAAGGACCCCAACATCTTTAGATTGTGTTCAGAATAGCATTTGGAATCCAAAGCAATTTTAGTCAAGCAATAAGAAGCAGTCCAAGTTTGAAAGAAAATATCTTAATGCCTTACTCCAGAAATCTGCAGACCACTGCCATGAAAATTCCATTGAATTACGTCAGGAGCAAATGATGACCTATACGTGCAAGGAAGAGTGACGTTGGCACCCACTGTTGTATTCACAGCATTGACTGGCATGGTGACAGTCGCACCCTTCACAAGACCTGTAGAAAATCAATCCATTAGGTGAAAATCAATCAAATGTCTAGTTATTTATTTATTTATTTATTTATTTATTTTCAATATTTCTAGACCGCCTCCTCTCCCCGAAGGGACTCGGGGCGGTGTACAGGTGTGTCATTAAAACGAATACAAAAGACGAATATCCCATACCCTTAAAAACGAATTAAACCTCATACAACTGTACAAAAAGTAAAAATTAAAAATTAAATTAAAAAACAACTAAAAGTATACCCCTAGAAAATTTTAAAAATGCAGGCTTGAGGAACTAAAATTGGGAATTAGGAATTAGGCCAGGCCGGCTAGATTGAACAGGTGGGTCTTTAGTTTCTTACGGAAGGAGCGGAGGTCGGTGATAGTCCTGATATCTGGGGGGAGGTCATTCCAAAGGGTCGGGCCCATCACAGAGAAGGCCCTACTCCTGGGCGTCGCCTGCTGGCATTGCCTAGTTATATTAAGGAGCCAAAATGTTGCCCCTTTCCAATCTCTGTCTCGGCCAGTTAACCAAATGGAGGTATTTTGGATTATATGCCAACCTGATGGGATAATTATAGCTCTTATCTTCCTAGCCATGCATTTAGAAAGAACATTCAGGGACCATGTTCATGGAAGAGATGAAAAAAAGCAGATAATGGGCCTTGACACCAAAATCTATCTCAGAAAAGGCAAATCCAACGTCTCTCTCTGTGTGGAGGGAGACAGAACAGCAGCAAGTAGATGGTGATATCATTATGCAAAGGTGGTAAGTGGAAGGACTGAGGGTAAACCTATGTTTCAGCTACTGTTGTAATTGCAAATAGTTGCTAGACAAGGTAGTCACTAAACACGGATCTTATTTTTGAACTTAGTTAAGTCCAAGTAATACGCCATCAACTTTCATAACAATAAGTAACTATGGGGAAGACAATAGAGTAGACTAATCCACATTTGGTTCAGAGGTGGTATTCAGCAGGTTCTGACCAGTTCTGGAGAACTGGTAGCAGAAATTTTGAATAGTTACTCAGAGTATCATTTACTAGAGAACCAGTAAATACCACTTCTGACTGGCCCTGCCTATTCTCTATTCTCTGCTTCGCGAGTCACAGTTGATCGGGAGGAAATGGAGATTTTGCAGTAACCTTCCTCTGGAGTGGGGAGGAAATGGAAATTTTACAGTATCCTTCCCCTGGAGTGGGGAGGGAATGGAGATTTTACAGTATCCTTGCCCTGGAGTGGGGAGGGCATGGAGATTTTGCAGTATCCTTCTCCTGGAGTGGGGAGGGAATGGAGATTTTACAATATCCTTCCCCTGGAGTGGGGAGGGAATAGAGATTTTACAGTATCCTTCCCCTGGAGTGGGGAGGGCATGGAGATTTTGCAGTATCCTTCCCCTGGAGTGGGGAGGGAATGGAGATTTTGCAGTATCCTTCTCCTGGAGTGGGGAGGGAATGGAGATTTTACAATATCCTTCCCCTGGAGTGGGGAGGGAATAGAGATTTTACAGTATCCTTCCCCTGGAGTGGGGAGGGCATGGAGATTTTGCAGTATCCTTCCCCTGGAGTGGGGAGGGCATGGAGATCTTGCAGTATCCTTCCCCTGGAGTGGGGAGGGCATGGAGATTTTGCAGTATCCTTCCCCTGGAGTGGGGAGGGAATGGAGATTTTGCAGTATCCTTCTCCTGGAGTGGGGAGGAAATGGGGATTTTACAGTATCCTTCCTCTGCCACGCCCACCAAGCCACACCACGCCCACAGAACCGGTAGTAAAAAAATTTGAATCCCACCACTGATTTGGTTGCCAGGGTTTTCACTGGATTCATATCCCCGTTTTTGTCCAAACAACTCAGAAGATGGGGCTATTTAACCCACCTTCTCTGGGCTAGAAAGTGAAGCAAATTCCTGCCAAGAAAACAACCTGGATATTATGTCCTTGAAGTCCATAGGAATCAAGTTCAATCCCAATTCAATTCAAAGAAAGCTTTACTTTCATGAATTAATAAGGTCAGATAGGAATGCCACTCTCGAAAATGCAGGCAGCCCTCGATTTACAACCACAGCAGGGCCTACAATTTCTGTTGTTAAGTGAGACATTGTTAAGTGGGATTTGGCCTATTTTATGACCTTTTTCCCCCCTCAGTTGTTAAGTGAATCACTGCAGTTGATAAGTTAGTTTGCCTGGCTGTTAAGTGAATCTGGCTTCCCCATTGTCTTTGCTTGTCAGAAGATCGCAAAAGGAGATCACATGTCCCCAGGACATTACAACCGTCATGAACCAGTTGTCAAGCATCCAAATGTAAATCACATGACCACGGGGATACTGCAGCGGTCGTAAGTGTGAAAAACGGCCATCAGTCACTTTTCCCAGTGCCGTTGTAACTTTGAACGGTCACTAAATGAATCGTCGAACGTCAAGGACTACCTGTATGCAGATGCCACCGAGTCTCGCCTCATGAAATGCAAACACAAACTTAACAACTGTGATGTAAGGCCTTGCCAGTAAATACGCTTGAGCAGTGAGAAGTTTTAGATAACAAAAGTCAACTTAATTATCTCATAATAGAGGTGGAATGAAACAGCAGATGGAAAGTCTAATCAAATATTGGAAACTCCTGTTCTTTTCCTAAAAGCAGCTGTACACACACTATTTAGTGGAGTCCCCTGGAAGTTAAGTGCAACTCCAAAGAATCTTCACGTCTTCTTGAATTTATGTATTTATTTTTACTTATTTAGTTTGTCAAACATGTACAAGATGGCAGATATAAATATAAACATGGACATGAACAAAAGAAATGAATACAAATAGATGGGGGACATTAGGGCAGGGACGTAAAGCACACTGGTACGCTTATACACGCCCCCTTTACGGACCTTTTAGGAATGGGGTGAGGCCCACAGTAGGCAGTTTAAGGTAGAAGCTGTGGGGGTTTGAGGATGTAATAACGGAGTCAGGTAGAGCATTCCAGGCGTTGACCACTCTGTTGCTGAAGTCGTATTTTCTGCAATCAAGTTTGGAGCGGTTTACCTTGAGTTTGTATCTATTGTTTGCCCGTGTATTATTGTGGTTGAAGTTGAAGTAGGTGTTGACAAGTAGGATGTTGTAGCAGATAATTTTGTGTACTACACTTAGGTCAGACCTTAGGTAGCGGAGTTCTAGGTTGTCCAAGCCCAAATTTTCGAGCCTGGTGGCATAAGGGATTCTGTTGTGAGCAGAGGAGTGATGGACTCTTCTCGTGAAATACCTCTGGTCCCGCTCAATCGTATTAAGGTCCGATATACAGTGTGGATTCCAGGCAGATGATCTGTATTCAAGGATTGGTCTGGCAAAGGTTTTGTATGCCCTAGTTTGCAATACAATGTTACCGGAGAAGAAGCCATGCAAAATTAGGTTAACAATTCTTAATGCCTTTTTGGCAATGCTGTTACAGTGAGCCAACTGAGATCGAAGGGGAGGAAAGGGGATAGCAAGCCAAGCCCTCTACAGAATCTCAAATTTGCCAGTTATCCCTTGTCTTCTGTAATGTGGAAGAAAAATGAGGAGTTACTAACTCTTTCCTCATGACTTTCGGAATTATTGAAATGCCACTGTGGCCAGCCTTTGGAGCTCTGACTTAATACTCAAGTAGCTAAGTGAATGGTAGGTTGGCTTCACCCATTAGATGAGCCTTAATGGAACCCTTTCGTTTAAGTATTTTATATTTTTTATAGCTTAACAGGTGATAGTGGATGGACTAATACCATGGAAAACCCTTTGTTGACAAGTTGTGGTTAAAGCAAACCATTCTAGCCAGAGGTGGTATTCAGCAGGATCTGACCAGTTCTGGAGAACTGGTAGCGGAAATTTTGAGTAGTTCGGAGAACCGGTAAATACCACCTCTGACTGGTCCCACCCCCATCTCTTCTCTGCCTCCTGAGTCCCAGCTGATCGTGAGGGAATAGAGATTTTGCAGTATCCTTCCCCTGGAGTGGGGAGGGAATAGGGATTTTCCAGTATCCTTCCCCTGGAGTGGGGAGGGAATAGGGATTTTACAGTATCCTTCCCCTGGAGTGGGGAGGGAATAGAGATTTTGCAGAATCCTTCCCCTGGAGTGGGGAGGGAATAGGGATTTTGCAGTATCCTTCCCCTGGAGTGGGGAGGGAATAGGGATTTTGTAGTATCCTTCCCCTGGAATGGGGAGGGAATAGGGATTTTCCAGTATCCTTCCCCTGGAGTGGGGAGGGAATAGGGATTTTACAGTATCCTTCCCCTGGAGTGGGGAGGGAATAGAGATTTTGCAGAATCCTTCCCCTGGAGTGGGGAGGGAATAGGGATTTTGCAGTATCCTTCCCCTGGAGTGGGGAGGGAATGGAGATTTTGCAGTATCCTTCCCCTGGAGTGGGGAGAGAATAGGGATTTTGCAGTATCCTTCCCCTGGAGTGGGGAGGGAATAGGGATTTTGCAGTATCCTTCCCCTGGAGTGGGGAGGGAATGGAGATTTTGCAGTATCCTTCCCCTGGAGTGGGGAGGGAATAGGGATTTTACAGTATCCTTCCCCTGGAGTGGGGAGAGAATAGGGATTTTGCAGTATCCTTCCCCTGCCATGCCCACCAAACCATGCCACGTCCACCAAGCCACGCCCACCGAACAAATAGTAAAAAAATATGAATCCCACCACTGCTTCTAGCAATATCTACCTGGAAGTATAGAGTTTGCTTGCATGGTACAATAAACCAAATTTTCTCAACCTTAGCAACTTTAAGATACAGGGACTTCAACTTCCAGAATATATGCTGGCTGGCTGGGGAATTCTGGGAGTTGAAGTCCACACAACCTAAAGTTGTTGAGGTTGGGAAACACTATAGCCACTCTGGAGTGCTACCCCCATCTTTCCTGCAGCTTTTCAATCATGATTTGAGGTTTACCTAATCCTCATCTAATCCTCAAGCAAGCATCACCTCTGATTAGTTCAAAGCAGAGTTAGAAACCCAGAAACCTGCTTTTTCCTCTAAAGGAAGTGAATAAAGAAGAAGGAAATGATCAGGTGGAATACTTTGATGGCCATCTCACCCATAACCATGTACCTACCTCCTGAAGCATTTCCTTCTCCTCCATTCAAGAAAGTAGCTGGCGGATGCCCTAATTAAATCATGACCCTCAAGCCAAGCTTCAAAAGAAATCCAGGAGCAAAATGTCCACACATACCCAAGTGAAGCCAGCTCTGACCCCACATAATTTACAGCCCAATTATGACCCTGTTTCCCCTCTCCCTGCAGGGTGTGTCATAAATCACATTCTCTAACAGAGCACTTTTGTGGGCTGTAGAGATCACTCCTCCCTCCGGGTGCTGAGGGTAATCTGGGATACAGCCTTGAGAGAGATAAGCCTGGAATGTACATCTGTCTTTTGCAGCCATGCTGTTTCATCAATTTCCCGTCCTCCCCCTTTCCTATGGCAACTTGAGAGTAGCCCAGGTATGCTTTGCGAGTTGACATTAGACATTAGAAAAATCAAGTTATGTGGTTATGTGATCAAAGCACGGCTTCTGTTTTATATGCGCTGCACATGAGAAGTAGGGCTTCAACCACACAGGTCCCAGCTGCTATCTTGATTTTTTAGCCCTATCCCTATGGACACCCTTATCAATGGAGTTTGAGTGATCCACCCATTCTATCAGAAATGGATTCTAATGAAACTTAAATGCACAACTCTTTCCCCAAGCTAAGGACTTCCCTTAGCTGTTAAATGGCAAGTTGGGGGTCACATCACTCCCAGAAATAATCTATGGGACGAGCTAAAATAAAAATGTTTATTTTGTTGCATTTGCCTTAACATTTAATTAAGATCATGGAATTTCTATTTAGTCATAAAGAAATATTTATGAATTCTTGCAATAAAGTTGCATTTTGGTAATAAAGTCTAAAATGCTCTGATAACAGAGTTAGCCTGGGAAGTCTTCAACTTTTTAAAAAAGAAATTAGACAACCATTTGTCCGGAATGATTTCTGGTCCCCTGCTTAAGCAGGGGTTGGACTAGAAGACCTCCAAGGTCCCTTCTAACTCTGTTATTCTGGGTCAGACTGCACATCATCAAAATCAACATCCAAGTTTCATGCCTTTTTTCAAATTAATAATAGTGATAAACATGCATATAAATATATATATATATAAAAGTAAAATACCACTCATGCATCATCACGAAATCTCCGGAACCGTAAAGCCTACAAACTTGAAATTTGGCACGTACTATTCTTCTTGGCTTCTAGGTGCTCGCTAAGGATTTTTCAAAATGACCATCAGATCATTAGTATTTCTTATAGTGTTATTAAGACACTCTGATGCTAAGGAGTTAGACATTCTACTCCCCCTCCACACCTGAAAATAACTCTGTTCCAACTGCCACTTGGGGGTGGGCGTGGCCAGCACATGACTTATCCGGCTTACGGGCTGGGAGTTTAGACATTCTACTCCCCCTCCCCGCCTGAAAAATGCTCTGATGCTAGGGAGTTATCCTGAGGGAGGGAAGGGGATAAGATAGGAGAGGCCTCTGTGGGGCAAGCCTGAGGGAGAGAAGGGGAGAGGAGAGGCCGATCCTAACTTCTCATTTATTTTCAAGCTGTAAATTTCAATTTATCAAGCCCAATCACATAGTTTCATAACAGAGCACGGCTATTCAGCTAGTAACAATATATAGAGCACAGTTTAATGATGGATGGTTGGTCCAAGCTTAGTGAGAACTTCGGTTTTCCTCTTTGCATAGCTGATTTTCATTTTGAACCACAAATTTACAAGCTCATTTTTACATAGAATGGTGAAAAATGTGGTTTTGGGGGGGGGGGGAAACAAATCCCCCCTCCCCACATCTGCAGTGTTCATTTATATTTCTCGGGGCCTGAGAATCTTTTGCAGATAGGCAATTAGAGATTGACTGGAAACAATGAGATTGTGATCAAAACATCTGAAGAGGATGCTCAGCTGATGGGCAAAGCTGAGACCAAGAATTTGCTATCAAATAATCTCTCTTAGTATATGACCAAGATTTCGTGCCAGTTTACAGAATGACGTAGATTAAAAGCCTAGATATTAAAAAACGGTTAAAAGAACAAAATAAATTAAACCAACAATTATGGCCCTGCTTTAAAAGGCAACTTTTAAAAAATTCAGTAGAGAGATTGACTTTTTGCCTGAGAGATCAACTCAGCAGGCAAAGAATAGATCCCAAAATCTCTGGCAACTTGGGTTTAAGTGAGTGATGAAATTCAAAACATTTTACTACTGGTTCTGTGGCTTTGGCTTGGTGAGAGTGGCAGGGGAAGGATACTGCAAAATCTCCATTGCCTCCCCACTCTGGGGCCAGCCAGAGGTGGCATTTGCCGGTTCTCCGAACTACTCAAAATTTCCGCTACCAGTTCTCCAGAACCGCTCAGAACCTGCTGAATTTCACTCTTGGTTTAAGTGAGTGGAGAGGGTAGAACGAGGGATCCCATCTCTTTATATTTTGTTCAGAAACCATCTCTTCTCCCTCTGCCAAAGCTTCATTTCCAATGCTTGCTTTCCATTATCTCCCTTTTTGTGTGTGGCTTGACATGTGTGAATCCAGGTTGCCCTCTATAGCACTTTTCAGGGAACATGGTGGCTCATGAGTTTAGGACACTGGGCCGACAGTCGGCAGTCTTGCGTTTGAGACCCTGCTGCTGCTGCGGGATGGGGTGAGCTCTGTCACACACCCCAGCTCCTCCCAACTGAGCAGTTCGAAAGTGGGTGATTGCAAATAAATAGACAGGAACCATTTCGGTGGGAAGCTTAACCGGGGCATGAAAAGAGACCCCCAAATGGGCGTCCCCTGGGCAATCCTTTCAATCTGGAAGGGCTTTGGTGTTCCCGGCACAACTATAATAGTAGTGGCATTTTTCAGGCTCCCAATAGCAAGAAGCAGGTGGAATGGAGCAGAAGATACAGTGATTGTCTAAAATGTCATGATGATGTCATCCACACGTGACACACATCAAAAACTATGGAACTTTGATTGCACCATTGTGGCTGCCATCTAAAAAATTTTGATCACACTCTGAGGACATCTATGGAGTGTAGTAAGCATTGGAGGTTTAATTCCCTGTTCCTTTTTCTTTCAATCTGCTATGAGACTCCAAATGTTAGCTCCATCTTGATTATCTTTCTTTCTTTCTTTCTTCCTTCCTTCCTTCCTTCCTTCCTTCCTTCCTTCCTTCCTTCCTTCCTTCCTTCTTTCTCTCTCTCCCTCTTTCTCTTTCTTTCTTTCTTCTCCAAAGTTTCAAAGGCTCTATATCTGTTAAAATGATGGAAATAGTAGGAGCCAAGATCCATCTATTTCTTATCCCTTCTTAAGTTTGCCTTTTCTTTCAGTCCACGTAAGGAGCTTGCTCATTAACCTTTGCTCTGGCTAGATGCCTACTTTCAAGACCATTCACATATACACGGACACAACTTTCTCTCCAACAGGGTGGATACATCTGAAAAGATCAACCCAAATCCCTGGATCTCTAAATGGATTCTCAGGACTAGGTCCAGACTCCACTTCATGCAGAGCACATAAGAGGAGTCAAATCTGGAAATCTGCATTTTTACACCACTGGTAAAAGGAAATTGAGGTAATTTTCTTTCCGGAAAGGATGGAATTGAGCGAACAACCGAAGCTGATATTAGTCTCCCTTGGTCACTATCTGTGTCTTGGAGACCAAGGATCCAGAAGTGTCCTCACTTTCTTCTGGTGTGCCAGAATGATGGCTGCCTCTTCTCTAAAGGTAACCTCTCAGAACTCCATCTGCCCAGATTCAGTTTGAGTACATCGTACACATACGTTGAACTCACATGGGAAAATTTCTAACCTTCTGCTTAGTTCAATCAATCAGAATAGAGCTGGAAGGGACCTTGGACGTTTTCTAGTCCAACTCCCTGCTCAAGCAGGAGACCCTATACCATTTCAGACAAGTGGCTGTCCAATCTCTTCTTTAAAACCTCCAGTGATGAAGTACCCACAACTTCTGAAGGCAACTTCTGTTCCATTGCTAATTGTGTCTCTTTGTCAGGAAATTTCTCCTTAGTTCTAAGTTGGATCTCTCCTTGGTTAGTTTCCACCCAATGCTTCTTGTCCTGCTTTCAGGTGCCTTGGAAAATAAGTCGACCTCCTCTTCTTTGTGGCATAACCTCAAATACTGGAATGCTGCTATCATGCCTCCCCTAGTCCTTCTTTTTCTCTAGACTGGCCATACCCAGTTCCTGCAACCGTTCCAAAAGTTGAATTTATATATTTGTTTTTCTTCCCAGATCACTTCTCTGTCCAGTGAGCACTTGAGCCAACACATCAAGGAGCCCATTTCTTAAAACATGCATGAACCATTTTTTAAAAGCCAAGTGAAACATGCAATTAATGGAATTGATCAATAAACCCCAGTATTCAGAACAAAATCAGAGTGGCATTAATTTCTGAGATTTTGGAGGGAAAGTATCTTTTTATGGCATCCAAAGCCACCGAAAGAAGGAATCTAGTCTAGAAAGGTACAATCTCCACCAAAATCCCACTACCAAGCGGAATTCCAACAGTAACCAGAAATAAAGGGATAAAACTACACACACGTTGAAGAACTGTGAATTCTCCAAAACAGAATCACTAAAGGAGATACCTCTGAACGTCCATTCTCAACTTTTCTGCATCCCCAAATATCACATTCATGTTCAGAGCTCAAGGTCTTAAAAGAACAAAACCATAATTTCCCCCTTGTTTTGAATTCAGCTGCCAAATTCCTTACCTAGAACTGCTGTCAGAGCGGCCAAGACCCTCAGCATGGTTGCTAGCATTTTCATGCGCAGAATAAGAAACAGACGATGCTTCCCTCAGAAAGAGCAAATTCAAAATGGAGTTGGCGAGATACGGGCTCTGACTTATCAACTAAGCCAGTCAACAAAGAGTTGACTCCTTCATCCATTATCAGATATCCCCAACTACCTGTACAATTAGCTCAGCCGAAACCATTTTCTGAGGTGTGGACTATTGAAATATTTGTTAATCATAAACTAAGGGCACAAGGAGGCATCTATGGCTGGATGGTGGCACCCTTAAAAATACAAAACTTTGGTAGTGACTGTTCCCAACCTTCTTTTCAGTTGCAGTTATGCGCATGGCACATGTTGCTTTTGGTGTTTTGTTTCCATTATGCTACTGTTCTTCCTGTGCATACCTTCTGTTTGGTTTAGCTCTTGAATTAAATGTTGCATTGCCTTATGTAGGTCGGAGATGAACAATCTTTGAGGAAGGGTGTTTGAAGAGATGAATATAGTGAGCAGAGGAATAAGTCCAGCAAGCCGGCCTGGCCTGTTAATTTTAACGTATTTAAATGTATTGTCTTTTAATTCGGTTTGTTTTTGGATATGGGTTTAATTATTTTTTTAACTTTTGGGATGTATGTTTTTTAATGTTGTACGCTGCCCTGAGTCCTTTTGGAAAAGGGCGGCATATTAATCCAAATAAACAAACAAACAAACAAACAAACAAAACAAACAAGTTAAATGGGTATAATCATATCCCACCTCTGAGAGGAGCCTGCTTCCTTCCTTCCTTTTCCTTCCTTCCTTCCTTTTTTCCTTCCTTCTTTTCCCCTTCCCTTCCTTAATAGAGTTGGGAAGGAGCTTGGAGGTTTTCCAATCCACCCCCCTGCTGAAGCAGAAACCCCATATGATTCCAGTCAAATGGTTGTCCAATCGCTTATTGAAAACCTCCAATGATGGACCACCCACAACTTTCAAAGGTAAGCCACTCCACCGATTAATTGTTCTCACTATCAGGAAATTTCTCCTTATTGTAATTCTACATTGGAAATCCCCTTGATAGGTTTCCATCCATTACAACTAATCCTGCCCTCAGGATCGAGGGCAATTGCTAGAAACAAAGCAAGTTTCATATGGAAGAATACATAAAATACAGATTAACAGAGTTGGAAGGGACCTTGTAGGTTACCTAGTCCAACCCCACACCCAAGCAGGAGACCCTACACCATTTCTGAAAGGTGGCAGTCCAGTCTCTTCTTGAAAGTCTCAAGTGATGAAGCTCCCACAACTTCCGAAGGCAACTTCTGTTCCATCGGTTGATTGTTCTCTCTGTCAGAAAGTTCCTCCTTATTTCCAGGTTGAATCTCTCCTTGATCAGTTTCCATCCCTTATTCCTTGTCTGGCCTTCAGGTGCTTTGGAAAATAGCTTGACCCCCTCCTCTCTGTGGCAGCCCCCTGCTCAATCCTTAGGAAAGGAATTGAAAAACAAATCTGCTTGTTATGTCACCAAGGCCTCCTTCAAACCTAGGCTGCAACCATTTTGTGCCATTTTGCTCATCATGTTTAAAGGACCAGCTTATAGTAAATTAGAAAATATGAAGAGCAAACTTTTATAGAATAAATTGTGAAAATCTAACCTCACTCACATCATTTTCTCTCTCTAGAGGGCTGGATTATGGAACTGGATTCCTGAAAGTCCCTGAGGAATGATGGGCATGTTAACAGACCAAACCGCTTAAGCCAGGGGTGTCCAAACTTGGGAACTTTAAGACTTGTGGACTTCAACTCCCAGAATCCCATGCTGGCTGGGGAATTCTGGGAGGCTAAGTCCACAAGTCTTAAAGTTCCCAAGTTTGGACACCCCTGGCTTAAGGTTTAAAGGAGAACCAGAAGCTTCTCATACTTTTTTCATCCATTTGTGATAGACCTTCTCAGTAAAAATGGGCAGGCACCTCGTCTGCTCTGCCCAAGAGAGAGCGGGTATGGCAGCTCTTATCTCACGATGGAGTGGAAAGTCTTACAGTTTGGTGCCAGGCACTGCTTGTTAACAATGGATGTGTATACTGATACTGATCACGCAAACCAAACCGCCCGATTCTAAATCAGCAACGTTTAAAGAGTAGCGTGAATGAAAATGGAGTCCTTCTGTGCTCCTCCTGGACAGGTTCAGCCTTCAAGGAAAGTCGAAGCTGGTATTTCTCAGCCTGACAGCTAAGCCTTGGAAAACATTCTTTTGTTTAGAAACAGGCCCACTGTAAGGGGAGCAGCATCCCTCCTCTCATTTTCAACTGAAGCACAAATGTCCACAGAAGTGAGTGATGCCCTGGATTTCTGAAAAGAACCAAAAGTGCCATCGGATTTCTGCAGGGAGCAAAGTCAGTTCTTGGTGCCCAAATTAAGCTCCAGCACTGATCGCCTTCCTGCTACCCTCCCCATTCATCCCCTCCCTTCACACTAGAAAAATAAGCCAGTTTTGCCCAGCATCTATGCTAGGATTCTCGGTTCCTGTAATTGTAGGTGGGAATGACCTGGGGAGGCATGGCAAAGAGATGCTGGCTAGGGAACAATCAAATAAGAGAGGGCACAGCCCACAGTAGGGGTCGGCAACCCTAAACATTCCAAGAGCCACAAAGGTCCTAACCGGAAGGCCCCCTCCCCCCCCCCCCCGTTCAATTCTGGATCCGACCGGAAGTCCGGTTCACTCATCATAGTCTCCTCCTAGAGGTGGCATCCTTTTTCCTCTACCTGTCCTTGTTAGGGGGGAGGTTCCGCCCTGAATTAAGGAGGTGTTGGATCTTGGCATTCCTTGTAGCATACTTTTGAAATAAGCGAAAATAAACCCGAAGCAAGATGTAATAAAAAAACATTTTTAATATAAAAGAAAATAAAAATACAAAAGTGCTAACCCAACTAACTACTTCTTGGCAAGAGCTATGTTGCCCACCTTCTTGGCAGGCGAACCGAAGATCAGAAGGTGAAAGTTAAGGAATGTGAATGAGCAGGCGCACTAAATCATTTGTCAGATAAAGAACTGTGACCTGCGCAATAAATCTCAGCACAGCTAGCAAACCAATTAACGCAGTGACAGTCCTAACCTAAAGGCCTATCAATTGTGGAGCCAACCAGCAACAGGGAGCCACAGCAGAGGGATAAAAGAGCCACATGTGGCTCCAGAGCCGCAGGTTGCTGATCCCTGGCCTACAGCAATGAAATTAAAAGACATGGTTCCTTGGGAGGAAAACTATGGCAAACCTAATCACCATATTAAAAAGACGACACATCACCATGTAGGCAAATGACTACTGGTTTTCCCAGTTGCAATGTATGGCTGTGAGAGTTGGACCGACGGAGCGCTGAAGGGTTCATGCTTTTGAATTGGGGTGTTGGAGAAGACTCTTGAGAGTCCCCCTGGCCTGCAAGGCGATCCAATCAGTCAATAGTAAAGGAAACCAACCCTGATTGTCCTTTGGAAGGACAGATACTGAAGCTGAAGCCCAAATACCTTGGCCACCTGATGAGGACTCCTCGGAGAACACCCTGATTCCGCGAAAGACAGGAGGCAAAAAAGAGAAGGGGACAGCAGAGGATCAGATGGTCAGACAGTGTCATCAACATAATGAAGATGAATTTGGGCCAACTCTGGGAGATAGTGGAGGATGTGGTCTCCATGCTATGGTCCATGGGGTCACCAAGAGCCAGATATGACTTAGCAACTGAGCCACAACAAAAGCCCACGGCCACACAGTATATGGAGATAGAGGCTCAGAAGGGACCTTCCTTAGCTTCTCAGTCTGCAAAAGAGATGGCAGGAGATTTATACTTTTAGGCTTGCACGATTCTGCTAATGTAGCTTTATAATAAAGTAGAATTAGCTTGTCTAGCCACATTTCCTGTCTGATTCACCTGGTAAGGCTGAGAGTGGCATAAGCCGGATGTGCAGTCCATCTGGTCTCCCCACCCATCCTAGAGAGGCCCTGACCTTGTCCCCAAATCCTGTCCCTTCTGGAAATTCCTTCCTGACTCCCATCCTTGCTTGGAAAGAATGCCAAAAGCCTCGTATCTCCTGTTCAAAGGGATTTCTGTTTTTCTACCTGAATTTTAGTAAGATTTCCTTCCAAATTGCAATTGTGATTTTTGAGATGAATCTATTCTGGAGCGGTTCTGAGCAGCTCGAATATCTGTTGTTGTTGTTGTTGTTGTTTTTTTTGATAGACAATGGAGATTAGTCCATTGACAAAGTCATCCAATGAACTCGTCTAAGTGGTAAGTTTTATATGGAACTCCTCAGGACTGGTCCAATACCATGGACCAAGATTTCTCATTCTTGACAACTTCTGGATTCCCAAGGTCCAGAACTAAATTCTGGGGCTTGAAGTCTACCCATCTTTAAGTTGTCAAGGTTGAGAAACAGTGCCCTAGACTTAAGTCCCACAGCAGTTTGGTGAAAAATGGTAGTATAACCACTTTCTCCAAAGGCATTCTTCTAATAAGATTCAGAACCACTTCTTCTAGCAAAGCATTTTGTAAAAATCCCTGCCACCACCTTCCTGTCCTATTTATAGTTGTACTAGCTGGATACCCATGCTTTCACGATGAAACGATGTGATCGAGCAATGCAGGAGAAATCCGGTTCACTCCAGTTCAAGCTCAGTGGCGGTCGGTGATTGAAACACATAAGGGAATATTTCTCCTGCCTCCTTGAGTCCAAAACAGTTCCATAGGTGGAAGGCATGGACATTTTGGTGAGGTACTGACATTTAGTACTGTAAGGAGCCTCAGACTGCTCCTTAGTGAAGGAATGCAACGTCTGCCAGTTTGAACTGAGGTAATGGAATGTGAGGCAACTGGCAGTTGGAACAGAATTCTTTTCAAGTGGGGAAGGGGAGTAGAACTCCTTAGCATCAGAGCGTATTAATTACTGTATAAGAAATTTGATGGTCATTTCGAAAAACCCTTCTCTTAGCGAGCACCTAGAAGCCAGGAGGAACATACGTGCCAAATTTCAAGTTTGTAGGCTTAGCTCAGGATTGAATTGTGGAGTCCTTGGTGCTCTATGAGCTTGGTTGTTTGCTTGCAGACATTTTAGTACCCAGCTAGGTACCTTAATCAGTGCCAGTTTTGATTATTAGCATAATAGCATTGATGATGTTATGTAGCTGGATAATGAAAATGTCTGCAAGCAAACAACCAGACTCAGAGAGCACCAAGGACTCCACCAGTTTCCTATATCCTGTTTTCCTCCTCAGCTATCTCTTTACCTTCTTTGATGCTTCTACAAGATTATTGTTCTACAAGATGCTTGGTGGCTGGGGAAATGCCATTCTTTTGTTCAAAGATTTCATGGCACATTTGCAACTTTCATGGGTAGTGTTCCTCAACCATGGCGGTTTTGAGATGTGTGGACTTCCCAGAATTCTGGGA
Source organism: Natrix helvetica (assembly GCF_964273705.1). Lineage (NCBI taxonomy): Eukaryota > Metazoa > Chordata > Lepidosauria > Squamata > Natricidae > Natrix > Natrix helvetica. The sequence goes on from NC_138562.1 coordinate 7,430,330, forward strand.
GTTGAAGTCCACACTGACTAGGTGGCTCAGTGGCTAGGACACTGAGCGTGTCGCTCAGAAAGGTCGGCAGTTCGGCGGTTCAACTCTCTAGTATAGGTCTCCTGCTTGAGCAGGGGGTTGGACTAGATGACCTCCAAGGTACCTTCCAACTCCGTTACTGTTACGTCTTAAAACTGCCCAGGTTGAGAAATACCGCTTGCCTTTTCTGCTCACATTATCTCCTAGTGTCTCTTTCCAACTTTAAACCCGGCAGAACCCAATCCATCAATTTCTTCCGTAAAGGAGAAATCGTCTAATGTTGAAGAACGGGCAACCGTGCAAATAATCCTTTTCAAATAATTCTCCTTTCAGATGTGCTTTGTGCATTTCCTCCCCATTGTTAGCGATTCCTCCTTCAAACATCACTTCCAGCTGACTTCATTTCCCCCCCCCCATCCCTCTTTTGGGTCTCTTTTTCTAGGATTTCTATATATATATTTTCACCCCCTGTTTCCTATTGGGCATTCCTCTTTCGTTCATTTGGGTTGCTTTTGCTATCATGAAGGGATGGCTGCTGTCTGAATGCGAGACAGTATCTGTGGTTTTCTAACTGCCGTTTCCCCTTTCCTGAAATAGATGGTGGTGGAGGAGGAGGAGGAGGAGGAGGGGTAGTGGTCTCGCCTTGCCTTGCAAATTTCTTAAGGCTCCCAGGCTGATATGATCTGGTTGCACATCATTCACCCACTCGTACTCCCAGCCTCTCTGTTTTGTCTCATCGGCCCTTCAACTTGAGCAGTTATGCTGTGGTTTTGCCTGCCCACCGTCCCAACCCAACTGTCGCCTTCAACTGCTAATTCCTCTTGATGGTTTGCCTTCGGTCTGACCTAAGCGTAAGTGCATACAATTATCTGCTACAACCTCCTACCTGTCAATGACTACTTCAGCTTCAGCCACAACAATTCATGAGCATATAAACTTAAGGTAAACAGCTCCAAACTCCACTGCAGAAAATATGACTTCAACAACAGAGTGGTCAATGCCTGGAATGCTCTACCTGACTCCGTGGTTTCATTCCCCAAACCCCCAAAACTTTAATCTTAAACTGTCTACTGTTGACCTCACCCCATTCCTAAGAGGTCTGTAAGGGGCGTGCATAAGCGCACCAAAGTGCCTGCCATCCCTGTCCTACTGTCCCCATTTATTTGTATCATTTTATGTATTCATAATCATGTTTATACTTATATCGGTTACCTTATAGATGCTTGACAAATAAATAAATACATACATGCATAAATGCATACATGCATAAATAAACCATCAAACCATTCGAATGGCTCCAAAATGTTCAGCTTTGTATAGTGAGATTCTCACTGGGAAATCTACAGTCTGGAAGTGAAAATGAATATATTTTTCTCCATGGATCAATTTGGTATAGGGACATTGCAGGTGGAGAGCCATGTTAATTTATGGAGACATAAAATCAGAAGTTTAGTAGAATATATATATTTGTGTTACAACCCCTGGTATGCCTAAATAGTCTCCCTTTATTTATTTATCAGTACAAATACAACATATATATATATATATATATATATATATATATATATATATATATATATATATATATATATATATATATATATATATATATATATATATATATATATATATATATATATATATATATATATATATATATATATATATATATATATATATATATATATATATATATATATATATATATATATATATATATATATATATATATATATATGCTTCCCTTTTCTGTCTTTCGGCTCACTCCAGGAGACCATCCAGGCAGAAAACCATATTTTAAATGTTGCCTTTGTTACATTTGTGTTGTATTTGTGCTGATAAATAAATAAAGGGAGACTAGTATCGATCTATTTCAAGCTATTTAGCTCTCATCAGCTAGTTCAAATCCCAGTAAGGATATGGCTAGCTGATGAGAGCTAAATAACTTGAAATACATCTATACTAGTCTCCCTTTATTTATTTATCAGCACAAATACAACACACATACACACATATTATATATATATATGTGTGTGTGTGTGTGTGTGTGTGTGTGTGTGTGTGTATAACCCCTATTGCCTCTGTCACGTTTTCAGTCTTTTTTCCCCATTTTGTTTTATGAATTTATAATTTTTGCTTGATGAATTATGTGTGTGTGTATGTATATGTATATATGTGTGTGTGTGTGTATATACACACATACACACATACACATATATATGTATGTATATATAAAAAATTCATCAAGCAAAAATTATAAATTGATAGAAACAAAATGGGGAAAAGACTGAAACCGTGACAGGGGCAATAGGCACAGTGGTGCACTTATACACTCCCCCTAAGGAACCTCTCACATATGGGATGAGGTCCACAGAGGTTTTGGTGAACACATTTTATTAAAAGGTGCCTATGCTTTTGTGGGGTGCAGCCGACGCCATCAGATGCATAGAGGGCCTCACCTCCAAAGTGAAATCCTACATCGATCTGGACCAGGGGTGTCAAACTTGATTTCACTGGGGGCCGAATCAGGGTTGTGTTTGACTAGGGGGTGGGGAGAGGCTGGGGGGGGGGTGTGTGTGGCTAGGGTGGGCGTGGCCAGCTCAACCTCGCTCGCGTCGGGGGGGGGCGCCTGTGGTGGCCCGAGCACTCTGCCCGGTGAACATTGCAAGTCTGGAGGTACGTGCAAAATGGAACTCAAAGAGCATCAAGAAGAGGCACATGAAGCAGCAGCTAAAATTTAAATCCCAGAGATTCCCAACAACAGGGAATTCATTTGGCCTTTGGGGCCAAAAGAAACTGAGCCAGAAATATTTCTGACTCCCACTCTATCTACATTTTTTCCCCTCTTCTAATGGGAGTTCAGTAGCACAACAATGAGTCTCATATATATTCGCAGCAAGGAGGCTGTTATCTAAAGATAGAAAGGAAACAGGGAAGGGCCAGGATAACAGAAACACCCTGTTAGCAGACTCTGAGTCAGCCCTGAGTGTACTCAAAGGACCGTTCACAGTCTTCCTCCTACACGCCAGAAACACAGCCCTTCCTTCTTCAGCACAACCCCCCCCCCAATCTGAAGACAAGGCAATTCACTGGATGTAGAACCAGAGTTGGCTGCACGATGTGCATAGAAAAACTCCAACCAGTGCTGGGTTCTGAACGGTTTGGACCGGTTCGGCTGAACCGGTAGTGGCTTAGTGGCCTGGGTTGCTGGAACCGGCAGTGACCCAGCCCTGCCACGCCCCTGGAGCAGTTCTCCCGGTGGCGCCATCTTGTTTTCTGCTTCTGCACATGTGCAGAGCAATTTTAGTTGTACTGTGCATGCGCGCACAGCACGCATCAAGTGCGCATGTGCACAGCGCGTCCCTGAGCAAACTGGCAGTAGTAATCTCTGCCGGAATGCACCAGTGACTCCAACCAATTCTAGAATATAGAATGTTCAGGGGAATATTGAATATTGGAAGGGACCTTGGAGGTCTTCTAGTCTAACCCACCGCTCGAGCAGGAGGCCCTATACCGTTTCAGACAAATAGTGGTCCAGTCTCCTCTTGAAGTGATGGAGCACCAGGGGTGGGTTCCTGCCAGTTCTAACCTATAGAAATCTACAGTGCCGTTTAGAGCCGGTTCCAGCTCCCTCCCCCCGCCCGTACGCACATCATCAAGATGAAGAGCGAGAGGAGGAATTCTGGGAGTTGAAGTCCACAAGTCTTAAAGCTGTCAAGTTTGAACACCCCTGGGGGGAGTTTCTAAAGGGTTAGGGGTGCAAGGGTCTTGCAACTTGACAGCTTTAAGACTTGCATGCTTCAAATGCCAGAGTTTCTGAGCCAACATTTTGGTTGCTAAGCAAGAGCGTTGTTAAGTGAGTTTCACCACATTTTACAAGTTGGCCGCGCCTACCCAGTCACATGGCCGGCAAGCCACTCCCACCTGGTCACATGGCCAGCAAGCCACTCCCACAAAGCAGGCTACACTTACAGAAGAGGTTCTAAAAAAATTTGAAACCCACCACTGTGGAGCACCCATAACTTCTGAATGCAAGGTATTCCATTGATTGGCTCTGACTGTTAGGAAGTTTCTCCTTAGTTCTGGGTTGCTTCTCTCTCCTTGGTTAATTTCCATCCATAGTTTCTTGTCTTGCCTTTTGGCTCTTTGGAAAATAGTTTGACCTCTTATCTTTGTAGGAGCCCCTCAAATATTGGAACACTGCTTCTAGGAAGTTAGCACTCACCCCTCTCCTAGAAAAATTGTGATATTTTAGGAAATATTAAAGGACAGAATATTTCCCCCTAAAAGGGGGACAGAAATTCAGCCCCACCCCCTTGTCAATGGGCCATTAAGGCCTGGGCCAGTCTATTCTACATAACAAAGATCTACCTCTTTCAGGCAGAGCCATAGTAGGAATTGCTCAAAGCCCCTTCATTACATCATCACCCAGCATGGCTCAACCAAGCCTGGGACACAGACAAACTACAAAGTGACCTCTGCATGACCCCATGGGAGTCTGACAACCAATCAAATGCAAATGCCCAGAGAGGGCATAAAACCCAGGCACTCTCGGCATTTCTTTCCTTCCCCCCCCCACCCAGCATCTCAAGCCATGTGATCCTGCCCACCATTAAACCATCTTTCCAAGCAGCTTCCATGTTTCCAGTGTCTTTTTCCCCACTTGGAACTGAACCCAGAAGGACTTTTCTTCCAACAATGTGAACATGCAAGTGAGTACCCAGAAATAAACCCTTGCTTAGAATGTGGGGATCTGCTTCCTATGTGCAGAGAAATAGGGAAGCCTACCAATGAAAAGACGAGAGATTGTTCCGAAAATTCGTGTTTGGTTTCATTGAATGAATCCATTCATGATCAGTTGATTCAGCAAGTTCCTCTCCCAAGGCCCTAATGTGACTTCCCAGGACAAGCCACAATGATTTTGTGGGTGTCATAGTGTCATTGTGCACTGTAAATGGCCTGAGTTACGTCATTAATGCTAGATATCATGACGCGGCTGAACCATTTTAATTGTCCATGTGTCACATGAAACATGGCTATTGTTTATTGAAATGCTTCTTTTCATTTGTGTTTGTGTGTCAGTTTTATGCCATGGACAAAGGCAGCGGGCTAGAAACCAGTAGTCGTGAGTTCTAGTTCTGCCTTAGGCATGAAACCATTGGGTGACCTTGAGCCAGTCATCCTCTCTCAGCCCCAGGAAGGAGGAAATGGCAAATCACGTCTGAAAAGCCTTGCTAAAAAAAAAAAACAACCTGCAGAGTCTTGTTCATGTTATCCCTAGGAATCAAAAATAACTAAAATGCAAAGTAAGAGACAGTCTGGTCTAGTGGTTAAAATACCAGGCTAAAAACCAGGAGAGTTCTAGTCTTGCCTTAGGCACAAAACCAGAGGAGTGACTTCAAACTAGTTCTTCTCTCTTAGGACTCAGAGGGAGGCAATAGCAAATTCAAAAAACCTTCCAAAGAAAATTGCAGGGATTTGTCTGCAGGAAGTTGCTAGAAATCCAGACTGACTCAAAGGAACAAATAATGTTCTGACCCAGGCTTCTTGAGAGCACGAAGCAAACTCCTTGTCCCGACAAAAACCCCTTTTATTAATTTACTGTGAATTCACATCCAGCAAAGTCTTTCAAGGGAGGATTTACAGTCACAGACCTTCTCTGGCTTGGAGAGCTGACAGGCTGATATATGCAGAACTTGGCAAGGAGTCTTGGAGAGTCACGAACCAATGAAGCGAACTAATGGTCTCCTGCAAACTCCCCTCCCCTTTTGTTCCTCTTTTATTTCCTCCGGGAGGGGCCATTCATTGTCCACCTGTGGCCTTACTCCCAAGTTGACCCCTGTTCCTTAGCTGTTCCCTTCATCTGGCAACTCTGTGCATGTGCACACTGGGAACAGGCTCCAGCTGTTCTTCTGCCTCACTGATGTCTGACTCCGAAGGCAGCTGATAACTGTCGAACGGCCCCGGTCCCCTTTCTGCCTCCCACACAGAGCCCCCATCAGAGCCTTCCCCAGACTCCAAGACTGGCCCATCTTCCTCCCCACAACAAATATAACACAAATATTCATTATATAATGTTTATAACATTATGTATTTATAATTTTTGTGGTGTTGCTTTCTCACTATTCTGCTCGATCGAAAGGCATTTTTTAAAATAACATGGCTGATGCAAATATTATTTGCAGAACATTTTAAGGTCAGGAATCCCCCTCCTTATAGATGCGTCTTCATTACATTTGAGAAATTGAGTGTCTGTTGAGGGGGGGAAATGAAAAAAAGAATAAAGATGATGGACTAGAACCTTGGTAATGAGGACATGGCAAGGCAGCTGCCCTGGCTGCAAGGCAAACCAGATAGGAATCACAACCAGATGATCTAATTCTATTTTATTCGAAAGCTATATGAACAGAACATTGCAAGTCTGAGCTCTGAAGGTACATTTCTCCCATTCTTTTTTTACAGTCTGAGAACTTAGGTGACTCCCAAGTCTCTTGTTCTGCCCATTTCTGAACTGTTGGCTGTGTAATCTTCTATCCGACTGTTCCCTAAGCATCTTGTCACCCCATCTTCCGAGGTCTTTTTCCCATGCCAACCATGGTTCTACTTGATGATGCAATGTGGGTCCATGCCAAGTATACAAACCACTCCACATCAGGCAAAGCAGAGACCTACCTTTCTCTCTCCCTCCCTCCCTTCTTTTCCCCTTACCTCCCCTCTCTCTTTCCTTTCCTTCACTTTCTTGTTTCCTTCCCTTTCTCCTTTCCCTTACTTTCTCCTTTCCTTTCCATCTCTCTCTTCCTTTCCTTTCTCCTTTCTTTTCCATCTCTCTCTTCCTTTCTTTTCTTTTTTCTTTTCCATCTCTCTCTTCCTTTCTTTTCCATCTCTCTCTTCCTTTCCTTTCTTTTTTCTTTTCCATCTCTCTCTTTCTCTCTTTTCCATCTCTCTCTCTTCCTTTCCTTTCTCCTTTCTTTTCCATCTCTCTCTTCCTTTCTTTTCCATCTCTCTCTTCCTTTCTTTTCTCCTTTCCTTTCCTTTCTCTGTTTTTAATCCTACATTAATCTAAACCTTTTGCTACAAGCTTGAAGGACAAAGAGCTTGCAGTATTATTTTGAATTAAGAGACTTGGATGAAATGTGTGTGAGACCAAGTGGACATTTTAAACATCTTCCGATGGAAGAAGGTTGCAGGGGAAGGGGGGGTGAATGTGACAGAAGTTGCAAATTCATGATTTTCATGAAATCATTGTCTTTTGTGAGAATCTTTTTTGGAATACTCTGATACGAAATCCACCCCCCCCCCCACCCTTTCTGTTCAATTATGTCCAATTCTCAGAGACTCCCTGGACAAGTCCCTGCAATTTTCTTGGCAAGATTTCAGAAGTGGTTTTCCCTTGCCTGCTTCCAAGAGTTGAGAGAAAGGGACTGGCCCAGGTCACTCAGCTGGCTTTGTGCCAAAGATGGGTCTAGAACTCAGAGTCTCTAGCCTGGTGCCTTACCAACAAATCCAACAAAGAAACCAGTCCTGCGTATATCCCACAAACAACCATTAGAGGGCAGTATTGCTACAAATGTTTGCTCTCTCTTAACCTGCATATTCTCTCTTTTTTTAAAAAAATGGAAATACTGTTCTTTGTAATTTATTTTAATAACTCATTGCCATGTCAGCATCCCACACCTTTCTTTACTTGGATGCATCAACTAAGCTATGCAAAGTGGTTAAGAAATTCTTCTTCCAATACGGCTGATCCTGATCAGATGGGGAAGGGAAGGTGATGGGTTAGGAAGTACCTGGACTTGTTCTGGTGCTCAGCTCCCTGTGCCTACCTTTCATTCCAGGGGAGGATTTCTATTGCTGAGAATGATATTTTTTTTTCTTTTATATTAAGACATACAGTACACGCGCTTACTCTTCCCAGTTTTTATTTATTTACTAGTTGGATATCCGTGCTTCGCTATGAAGCTATGTGATTGGACTTGATCAAATGACATTTAAAGCTTGAAAATTAATGAGTAGGTATGATTGGGCTTAATAAATTGACACGTAAAGCTTGAAAATTGATGTAGAATGTAACTCCTTAGCATCAGAACATGTTAATATCAGGCAACTGGCAGTTAGAACAGAGTTCTTTTGAGGTGGGGAGGGGGAGTAGAACATCTAACTCCTTAGCATCAGAGCATGTTAATATAATACTGTATAAGAAATACTAACGATCTGATGGTCGTTTCAAAAAATCCTTTCTTAGCGAGCATCTAGAGGCCAAGAGGAACATATATGCCAAATTTCATCTTCGTAGGCTTTAAGGTTCTGGAGATTTTGTGATGATGCATGAGTGGTATTTCACTTTATATATAACTAAATTTATTGGCCACCCATCTTAACTCTTACAGGGTAACAGATGGATAGGAGAAAAGAGTTAAAGATCTTCATCTAACCAAGTCCTGAATTTGATCAGAGAAACATATGTACTGCCTGTTACTGGTAAAATATAAATTCATCCACTGACTGTGCCCCTGGTTCATTTGCTTACCAACTCTAAAGTCAAAATAGTTTCCTGCTTGGTAGAAGCAACTAGCGTCTACCCTCTGCAGGCTGGCTGGGGAATTCTGGGAACTGAAGTCCCACATGTTGTTGTTGAGGTTGAGAAACACTGCTCTAATAGCAGAGCTGGCTCTGGAAATGCTCATATTTTGGTGACAATAAGTAGATCAAGTAGCCGCAAAGTTCTAGAGAAAGCAGAAATGAATTCTTGGCATGGCGGGCTGCAAAATCAGCTCTAATTTTGGGCAGAGTGTATTGCACAGTCGATCTGGGGATTCCTGAAGAGCAGTAGTATATTGTTAGGCATTGAATGTTCTAAATCTGTATTTTTCTTTTATACTTTGCAGGGATGGTGCACCTGGGATTTTTCTGGCCTGGGTCATAAAGTCCAAAATTGTGGGGTCACTTGGTGCATTCTGAGCTTGGTTGCTTCCTTGGAGACATTTCCTTGCCTAACTAGATAACACCATCAGTGCTAGTAGGGAGTGTAGTTACTAGTACTGCAAGCCATTAGCATATAAAAAGAGGGAAACCTCCTCCCCAGCACTGATGATGTTACCTAGTTGGGTAATGAAACATATGCAAAGAAACAACCAAGCTCCGAGAGCACCAAGGACTTCGCAGTTCAACCCTGAACTGTGTGCAGAGATTCCTTTGTTTGTTTGTTTGTTTGTTTGGATTTATATGCCGCCCTTCTCCAAAAGGACTCAGGGCGGCGTACAACATTAAAAAACACACATCCCAAAAGTTAAAAAAAAAAATTAAATCCATATCCAAAAAAAAACAAACCAAATTTAAAAGACAATACATTTAAAATAAGTTAAAAATTAACAGGCCAGGCCGGTTTGCTGGAAAAGCCAACTTTTTAGGGAATTGCCATCATAGCTGAATCTCTTTGGATCGCTTATAATAAAATGCATTAGATTGCATATCAATATCCAAATCATTTAATTATTCATTTGGGCAATACCAAATGTCAGGAGGCAATCAGCCAGAAATGCTTTCCTTTCCTTAAATGGGATCATGAGAAATAAATATTCTAGAAAACGAAATAACAATGCTGCAATTTGACTCAGAAAGCACCAATGATGTTCCTGAGTTTGGCAATGAAACTACCAAACTACCTAGTTTGGTACTTGGAGAAAACCACCAAGCATCAAAGGCCCCACAGGTTTAACCCTCTCTACATGGGGCTGCCCTTGAAGAGCACCCGGAGGCTCCAGCTGGTCCAGAATGCGGCCACGCGGGTTGTCATGGGGGTACCTAGGTGCTCCCATGTTACACCCCTTTTAGGCAGCCTGCACTGGTTACCGGTTGTCTTCCTGGTGCGATTCAAGGTATTAATTATGACCTTTAAAGCTCTCCATGGCTTAGGCCCAGGGTACCTGCGAGACCACCTACTGCCACCAGTAGCCTCCCACCGTCCAGTACGATCCCACAGCTTTGGCCTCCTCAGGGTGCCGTCGGCCAGGCAGTGTCGGCTGGTGACCCCCAGGGGGAGAGCCTTCTCTGTGGGAGCGCCTTCCCTCTGGAATGAGCTGCCCCCGGAGCTCCGCATAATCCCTGACCTCCGGTCCTTCCGACGCGCCCTAAAAAGTTGGCTTTTCCAGCAAGCCGGCCTGGCCTGTTAATTTTTAACTTATTTTAAATGTATTGTCTTTTAAATTCGGTTTGTTTTTTTGGATATGGATTTAATTTTTTTTTAACTTTTGGGATGTATGTTTTTTAATGTTGTACGCCGCCCTGAGTCCTTTTGGAGAAGGGCAGCATATAAATCCAAATAAACTAACTAACTAACAAACAAACCCTGAGCTACACAGATTCTCTTTTATGAACACATTTTTCTCGCTGGTGTTTTATGGCTAACCAGAAAGGTTCACCAAAGTTTTTCCTCCTCTCCCTCCTCTCCACCAAGTTCTTGGGTCTTCTCCTTTGGTGGTGGTTGGGCGAGGGAGAACATTGACTGATGGGTGGATCAAACCTTTGTGGGAACATCCTTCCTTTTAGAGAAATTCAGCACAAGAATTTGAAGAGACTATTTTGATTTATTGCTGCTTTCTTGAAACTAAGAACTCTGTGGCTGGAATAAAGCACCTTCATCAATGCTTGAAGAACGCCATTTCTTTCCCCCAATTCTTGGAAAAAAACCACCCCAAAATAAAACCAACTGTCCTGCCATTTCAGGGGAAAAGCCGCCTCGGGAAGTGTTGCTTTTGATGGGACAGGGTTCACCCATGCTTGTGTTTCTTCTCCAAAAGCAAAAAAGAAAGAAAGAAAGAAGAAGAAGCCCATTTTGGATGTTTAATAAGAACTATGAGGGCACTGGAAAGCACCACTGGGAAGTGAATTTGATGTTGAGACTCTAGAAAGAGTGCAGAGAAGAGCAACAAAGATGATTAGGGGACTGCAGGCTAAAACATATGAAGAAGGGTTGCAGGAACTGGGTAGGTCTAGTTTTATGAAAAGAAGGACCAGGGGAGACATGATAGCAGTGTTCCAAAACTTCAGGGGCTGCCCCATAGAAGAGGAAGCCAAGCCATTCTCCAAAACACCTGAGTGTAGAACAAGAAGCAATGGGTGGAAACTAATCAAGGAGAGAAGCAACTTAGAACTAAGGAGAAATTTCCTAACTGTAAGAACAATTAATCAGTGGAACAACTTGCCTCTAGAAGTTGTGAATGCTCCAACACTGGCATTTTTTAAGAAGATGTTGGATATCCATTTATCTGAAGTGGTGTAGGGTTGGACTAGAAGACCTCCAAGATCCCTTACAACTCTGTTATTATATTATATATTGTCTTCATTATTTGAAGAAGCGAAAGGATGATTGCTAGCAATCTGTATCGTAATTCGGATGGATGGGGATAGTTCAGCCGATTGCAGGGAGAAATGTTCAGCTCCGTGTGTGTGTGTGTGTGTGTGTGTGTGTGTGTGTGTGTGTGAGAGAGAGAGAGAGAGAGAGAGAGAGAGGGAGGGAGGGAGGGAGGGAGGGAGGGAGGGAGGGAGGGAGGGAGAGAGGGAGAGGGAGAGAACAGATCAACTTTCCCAACTCAGGGCTCCTTCCCAGCAATTCTCCTCCAGCCGTGCAGCCGCTTGGCCTCCTGGCTGACGGAGCCATGGAGTAGCCCACGCTCTGGCCTTCCATCCACGCCCAGCTTCCAGCCCTTGCCAAGAGACGGGGCTCTGCCAGATACCAAAGGGCAGGTTCCTTGCACCTCCCGAGATTGCTGCAGAGGCGATCTGGAAGGCAGCCCGCATCTCTGGGAAAGGAACCCGGACTCCCTCTCGGCAACCATGTGGGCGCAGAAAAGATGAAGGCTTCTGCCAAAACGCTTCTTCCTTTCAGTTCCCCTCTGGGAGGTGGGGTTGTTATTGAGTCTGCAGAGGAAATGGAGCAGGGCTGCTGCCACAAAGAGCAGGGACGGAGGCCCGGCACGGTTCTCCCCACTCCCAAATAGACTAGAATAAAATAGAATTTTTTATTGGCCAAGTGTGATTGGGCACACAAGGATTTTGCCTTTGGTGCATATAGAATAGGGTAGAATGGAATGGAATGGAATGGAATGGAATGGAATGGAATAGAATAGAATAGAATAGAATAGAATAGAATAGAATAGAATAGAATAGAATAGAATAGAATAGAACAGAATAGAAAAAGGAATGGGATGGGATGGAATGAAATATGGAATAGAACAGAACAGAATGGAATGCAATAAGGACTAGAATAGAATGGAATAAGGACTAGGATAGAATAGAATAGAATTCTTTATTGGCCAAGTGTGATTGGACACACAAGGATTTTGCCTTTGGTGCATATCGAATAGAATGGAATGGAATGGAATGGAATGGACTGGAATAGAATAGAATAGAATAGAATAGAATAGAATAGAATTCTTTATTGGCCAAGTGTGATTGGACACATAAGGATTTTGCCTTTGGTGCATATCGAATAGAATGGAATGGAATGGAATAGAATAGAATAGAATAGAATAGAATAGAATAGAATAAGGAATGGGATGGGATGGGATGGGATGGAATAAGGAATAGAGCAGAACAGAATGGAATGGAATAAGGACTAGAATATAATGGAATAAGGACTAGAATAGAATAGAACATAATAGAATGGAATAGAATAGAATAAGGAATAGAATAGAATAGAATTTTTTTTTGGCCAAGTGTGATTGGACACACAAGGAATTTATCTTTGGTGCAGCTGTTTTCAGTGGACATAAAGAGAAATAAAATAGAATACATTCATCAAGAATCATAAAATTCAACGCTTAGTGATAGTTATAGGTTACTAATAAGCAATCAAATTATACAAGGAAGTAAATAAAACAATATGAATTGTAAAGATACAAGCAACATGGTTATAGTCATAAGTAGGGATAGATAGATACTAGGAAGGAAGAGAAGAATAATAGTAATACATTCTTAGTACATTATTGACAGTGTTGTGGGGATTATTTGTTTAGCAGAGTGATGGCGTTCGGGGGGAAACTGTTCTTGTGTCTAGTTGTCTTGGTGTGCAGTGCCTTATAGCGTCATTTTGAGGATAGGAGTTGAAACAATTTACATCCAGGATGTGAGGGGTCTGTAAATATTTTCACTGCCCTCTTTTTGACTCGTGCAGTGTACAGGTCCTCAATGGAAGGCAGGTTGGCAGTCATTTTTTTTTCTGCAGTTCCAATTATCCTCTGAAGTCTGCGTCTGTCTTATTGGGTTGCAGAGCCAAACCAGACAGTTATAGAGGTGCAGACAACAAACTCAATGATTTTGTGTGTGTGTGGGGGGGGGGTTTCCACAGTGGGAAAAAGATGCAATGGCACCTTCGCTGTGGCAGGAGTTCAAATGAACCGAATCCCCTTGCCTTGCAGTCACATTCCTGGCTTCTTTCGACTACAACCAAGAGTAGAGATTTTGAGACTTTGGGTTGTCAGTTTTACAGAAAGGAAGGGGTGTTTTGCTTGCTGACTTATTGATTGATTTATTTGAAAAGTGGTCCGCTTTAGAAATGCCGTTGACTTGCGAGTTTGGGGTTCCCTTGGTTTGGAAATATAGATAGTCCTCTCAACGTACGACCACCACTGAGCCCAACATTTCTGTTGCTAAGCGAGACCATTCTTAAGTGAGCTTTGCCCCATTTTACGACCTTGCTCGCCACCGTTGTTCAGTGGAGGACAGCAATTGCTAAAAAGTTGGCTTTTCCAGCAAGCCGGCCTGGCCTGTTAATTTTATCTAATTTTTTAAATGTTAGTGTTATATTAATTGGGTTTGTTTTTTGGGATTGTTTCTAATTTCCTTTTAACTTTTGTAATATGTGTTTTTTAATGCTGTACGCCGCCCTGAGTCCTTTGGGAGAAGGGCGGCATATAAATCCAATAAAACAAAACAAACAAACAACAAACAAAACACGTGTGCGATAGCACGCGCAGTTTTGCACACCTTTAGAAAAAGGTTGGGCATCACTGTCCTATAGCCTTCCAGACAAGGGACAGTCCAGTGTCCTCTTGAAAGCCTCCTGTGATGGAGGAGAACCCACAACCTCTGAAGGGAGGCTCTTCCATTGGTTGATTGCTCTCACATTTAGGAAATTTCTCCTTAGTACCAGGTTGCCTCTCTCCTTGATTAGTCTCCATCCATTGCTCCCTAAGCCACCCTCGGGTGCTCCGGAGAACAGGCTGACTCCCCTTTCCCCCGTGGCAGCCCCTCAAATCCTGGAATTCCGCCATCATGACACCCCTAGTCCTTCCTTTCACTAGACAAGACAAACCCCATTCCTGCAACCGTTCTTCAGATTCTGTTAAGAAACATATCTCTACTCCAAATCAAAAATTAGTTGGGGCAGAATGATAGCTATGGCATGACTCTCTTTCTCACCCATTGGACACATGAAGCCACGAGTTAACCAACATGCTTAGCCCCAGCAGTGAAACCTCCTAACTTAGGGTTAACTTTGATTAGTTCTGGACATACACGAAATGCGATGTGTCAGGAAGTCTCCAGATCTGCATGCTTTTTCTGCTTGACTTGGCTTTTTTCTTTTTTTTTTTAGGGAAAAAAAAACTTTCTTGAGAATTTAAAACATTGAGATGCAAATATCTTTAAAAGTATGTTACAATCCTTTTTGACAGTGCTAACATAAGCATTTACTATTCAGATACATTTTTATGCATTCCTAATTATTCCTATATCTATACATCTATGTTTCTAAGCTGTACTTTTCACGTTCCTCTTATTTATCCATTTATTTTCCCAAACTGTATAGTATTCTGAGTCTTCCTTGTCCCTTAACTCCTTCACTTTTTCTGTTTTTCTAAACCAGTCGGTCTTTTCTTTTGTGTGTCTCCACCCTCTTCTGTGGCCTTTCCGTTCTATTGTTGGCTCTGCTCCCTTCCAATCCTGCCTGGATTTCCCTTCTTCTAGTTTCGCCTGGATTGTCCCAGTCCAGAACCAACTCCAGAGCTAATCTCTGCAACCAAATTGTACTGCTCGGCAGATCCAAGAGGTCAGTCAGCATTGCTGAAAAAGCTAAGGCACGAGGGAGGGATCAGCAAGCAAGTTCAAAGTCTCGTTCTTGGCCTGTCACTTCTCCAAGCTGACCTTGGCTGATCTCAAGGTTGGATCCGATTAATCCGAATTGAATTTGATGGTGAGACTCTGGAAAGAGTGCAGAGAAGATCAACAAAGAGGATTAGGGGACTAAAACATATGAAGAACGGTTGCAGGAACTGGGTATGTCTAGTTTAATAGAAAGAAGGACTAGGGGAGACATGATAGCAGTCTTCCAATATCTCAGGGGTTGCCCCAAAGAAGAGGGAGTCAAACTATTCTCCAAGGCACCTGAGGACAGAACAAAAAGCAATGGGTGGAAACTAATCAAGGAGAGAAGCAACTTAGAACTAAGGAGAAATTTCCTGATTGTAAGAACAATTAATCAGTGGAACAGCTTGCCTCCAGAAGTTGTGAATGCTCCAACACTGGAAGTTTTTAAGAAGATGTTGGATAGCCATTTGTCTGAAGTGGTGTAGGGTTTCTTGCCTAAGCAGGGGGTTGGACTAGAAGGCCTCCAAGGTCCCTTCCAACTCTGTTATTCTATTTTTTAATTGTTGAATGGGAGTCTATCAGGAGAGAGATAAGGCGTTCATAAGGATGAAGAAAGTAGGTGGCCGCCATTAAAAAAAAACATTTGATGGCTCCAAAAGACAGGAGTAGGTGGCTTCATATGCTAAACCATAAACTATGATTTGCAGGCCACAATGATCCAGTCCGTATTGAACCCAAGCCAAGAGTTTGCATGTTGGCTTAACACCATGCATATATCCAGTCAACAAAGACTGGGTACAGAAACTCCTCAACTTACAGCAGTTCATTTAGTGAATGTTCCAGTTACATCAGTGCTGAAAAAAAGTGACATGACCATTTTTCACACTTATAAGCACTGCCGCATCCCATGTCACGTGATCAAAATTCAGAAGCTTGGCAACTGACTCGTATTTATGACGGTCGCAGTGTCCCAGGGTCACTTGATCCCGTTTTGAGACTTTCTGACGAGCAAAGTCAATGGGGAAAGCCAGATTCGCTTAACAACCGGGTTACTAGCTTAACAAGTGCAGTGATTCACTTAACAATGGTGGCAAGAAAGGTCATAAAACGGGGCATAATTCACTTAACAACCGTCTCGGCAATAGAAATTTTACTTACTTCATTACTGTCGTAAGTTCCTCAACTTACAGCAGTAATTAAGTAAGTAAAATTTCTACCTGTATATTACTAGTGTGCTGAAAATATAGGCGATGTGTGGTTGAGGTCCATCTCTGCTTTAAGGGAGGATAGCTCATCTTTTGCAGTACTGTGAGTTTCTTTCCAAGAGAAAATTTGCACCAAACAAGGGAGAAAAGAAAGAGAGGGGCAGTGGTGAAATTCAATTTTTTTTTATTACCAGTTCTGTGGGTGTGGCTCGATGGGCATGGCAGGGGAAGGATACTTCAAAATCCCCATTCCCTCCCCACTTTGGGGTCAGCCAGAGGTGGTATTTGCCGGTTATTCAAACTACTCAATGTTTCCGCTACCAGTTCTCCAGAACCTGCCAGAACCTGCTGAATTTCACCCCTGGAGAGGGGTCAAGTAGGAGGTTGGGTAAAAGCAATATAAATGAAGTGTCCTTAGCAGCAAGCTCCAGCCAAATAGCAACAGCAATAGCACTTCGATTTATATACCACTTTTCAGCCTATTGCTCCCAACAATATGGGTCTTCCTTTTACCCACCTCGGAAGGATGGAAGGCTGAGTCAACCTTGAGCCAGTGAGGATTGAACTGTTGGCAGTGGGCAGAAGTAGCCTGCAATACTGCATTCTAACTATTGTGCGAAGGAAGGAAGGAAGGAAGGAAGGAGGGAGGGAGGGAGGGAGGGAGGGAGGGAGGGAAGGAGGGAAGGAAGGAAGGAAGGAAGGAAGGAAGGGCAATAGCAACAGCACTAGCATTAGACTTATATACCGCTTCACAGTGCTTTTACAGTCCTCTCTAAACAGTTTACAGAGTCAGCATATTTCCCCCACAATCTGGCTCTTCATTTTGCCAACCTCAGTAGGATGGAAGGCTGAGTCAACCTTGAGCCTGGTGAGATTCGAACTGCTGAACGGCTGGCAGCCGGCAGGCAGAAGAAGTAGTTTGATTCTCTCCATCCCCACTTAAGAATTTTCCAGACTGGATTCATTTTCTAGTCCTTAAGAAGAGTCAGTGACCTGCCATCTGGGAGCACTGCTTTAGTAAGTGAGTGCAGGAACCAAGTTCTCATTTCCTTAAGCTTTGTGCAGTTCAACCAACAAGCCATGATTACACAAGAACCCACGTTTGTTGTGAAATGTTTTAAGAGATCTGCTGGTCTTGCCTCTGACCAGAGAACCATTGGAGAACAGTGAACAGTTGTGGGGAACAATCTTTTCTTGAAGGCATCTTCTATCAGAAGAAGCATCTAATCCAAGTCTTACAAAGATGGAGATATGGAAGTTAGACATCATAGGGCAAGTTGAGGTGGCACCCGATTTTCTTGGCACTTGTTTTCTCTTCCGAGAATGAAAAAAATATATCACACTTCTAACTCAATTAGTCATGTGATGTATATTTGCATCTTTCCCTAGATGACAGGATATGCAAATATTATGCAAATCGGTTTTCTGTATCCTCGTTAGGGGTTTTGACTCTGTGTGTATACGTGTGTTTAGTGTTCTATTTCTTCTTGTTTGTTGATGGATAACCAGCTACCCTTCATGTGACCAACAGCATACTTTCTGCATATTTCTCTAACAATCCAGTTTTCAGTCCCTCCCTTCTTAAGGATGGTCTCCTTGAACTTTGGGTGACTTCAGAAACATCTCCATGCAATTTTCTTGGCAACCGTAGGCAAGTGGCTTTCTTTCTCTTGAGATATTGGCTTGACTTAACCTTGGTGGTCTTATTCACACACCAAGATAGCCCATCTCTCGTTAGGAATCAAATCCAGATGAGATCAGCCAACTTCCTCCATTCGCTAAGATCATTCAATTTGTTCATCCTGCGACTGATTTGTGATGAAGCTTTCCAGTAATTTAGCTAGGCATTCATCTAAAAAAATGTTGGGACTCTAGAAAAAAAAAGTGCAGAGAAGAGCAATCAGGATGATTAGGGGACTGGAAGCTAAAACATATGAAGAACGGTTGCAGGAACTGACTATGTCTAGTTTAATGAAAAGAAGGACCAGGGGAGACAGGATAGCAGTCTTCCAATATTTGAGGAGCTGCTACAGAGAGGAAGGTGTCAAGCTATTTCCAAAGCACCTGAAGGCCAGACAAGGAATAATGGATGGAAACTGACCAAGGAGCATTTCAACCTGGAAATAAGGAGAAATTTCCTGACAATAAGAACAACAGAAATTGCCTTCAGAAGTTGTGGGAGTTTCATCCTGGAGGCTTTCAAGAAGAGACTGGACTGCCACCTGTCAGAAATGATGTAAGATGGTGGGTTTTGGCCGGTACGCCCTGGTAGGGGTGTACCGGTGGCTGCTGGGAGCAGCAGCCACCATACCAGAAGGGTGCTTTGGAGCCCCCCCACCTGCCCACATTCCTTACCTGTATTTGAGCTAACGGGGCCATTTGCGCATATTCACACAGCATACGGTGGCTGTGCGATGCTCCACCAAGCAGCTGGAGTGTCGCAGGGCAGTGGGTGCACATGCGAGCGCAGCACATGTGTATGTGATGGATGCCCAGCCCCGTCGCAGCGTACCGATTGCAACGGGATCCGGAACCCACCCCTGGTGTAGGGTGTCCTGCTTGGGCAGAGGGCTGGACTAGGTGAGCTACAAGATCCTTTCCAACTCTGTTAATCTGTTCATTAAGGTGCAGGTAAAATGGTATGCGAAAAGGACCTTGGGAGGCAGGAGGAGGAAGAGGCAAAGCCCGAGGAATGGTTGGATAAGAGGTAATGTAGCCCACAGAAGGAATGGCAGGAGGAGTGGATTGCAAAGATCTGTACAGGACCCTCGTTCGTTTCTTAGGCTTAGGGAGACGAGAGATGCTTAAAATTCTGTCACTATATCTTTGCAATAAAGTAGAAGCAGTTCTTGACTTACAACCACAACTGAGCCCAACATTTCTGCTGCTAAGCGAGGCATGTGCTAATTAAGTTTTTACAACCTTGCTGGGTCACAGTTTTTAAGTGAATCGCTGCAGTTAATAAATTAGTAACTCGGTTGTTAAGTGAATCTGATTTCCTTATGGACTTTGCTTGTCGGAAAGTCCCAAAAGGGGATCGCATGGTCATAAATAGGAGATAGTTGCAAAGTATCTGAAATTGGGTCACATGACTGGTGGAGGTTGCTGCAACTGTGAAAAGCAGTCACATAAGTCACTTTTTCCAGGACGGGTTGTAATTTTGAATGGTCACTAAACAAACTATTGTAAACTGAGGACTACCTATAGAATTTTGTCCATTTGGTTATATTTCTTTTCTGGATTCTCTCACTATTGGCCCCAAACACATTTATTTCATCTTTCCCGCCTTAAAAGCTATAAGAATAGAATAGAATAGAATAGAGAATAGAATAGAATAGAAAATGAATAGAAGAGACAAAATGAATAGGAGAGAATAGAATAAAATAGAGTAAATGAATAGAAAAGAAGAGAATAAAGAATAGAAGAGAAAATGAATAGAAGAGAAAGTGAATAGGAGAGAATAGAATAAAATAAGAGTAAATGAATAGAAGAGAAGAGAATAGAGAAAATGAATAGAATAGAATAGAAAATAGAATAGAAGAGACAAAATGAATAGGAGAGAATAGAATAAAATAGAGTAAATGAATAGAAGAGAATAGAGTAAATGAATAGAAGAGAATAGAGAAAATGAATAGAAGAGAACAGAGAAAATGAATAGAATAGAATAGAATAACAGAGCTGGAAGGGACCTTGGAGGTCTTCTAGTCTAATCCCCTACTTAGGCAGGAAAGCCTACAGCACTTCAGATAAATGGATATCCAACGTCTTCTTAAAGACTTCCAGTTTATAGATAAAGGGCAAAGACAAATAGAAGCAGGAGGAAAACATACGAGGGTTATTAGCAGAAATTGCCACTTGGAGCCTTGTAAACCTCTGCGAACCAAGCAAGCGGTTGTACACTGCACTGGGATCTGTTTTTCAAGCGAGGTATTTTTAAAATCATGAATCATTTGTGAAATCAGCTCAGCTGGGCAGGATGATGAATAATCGCTCCGTACTGTATCACCAAAGACCTCTGACAACAAGGCAGCCTAACTGGAAAGTACAGCCCAGGCATTTATACACGGTGGCCATACCGTTTCTTCTGCAATATATTGGCCACTGGGAATATGGGTACTCCTTGACTTCCCAGAGTTTGTTTAGTGACCAAGGTTATTGTCATTGTGTTGTTTTGTTTGCCAGCTGTGCTTAAACTCTAAGATATACGGTAGACTGATCAGACTCATCACTAAGTTCACTACGCATGTCCACATTTTTTTTTCTTTCTGTTCACCTGCCAAGAAGAAAGGCAGGAACGCTGCCAAAATGTAATCATTAGCTAGTAAGTTTTGTTTTTCATTTTCTTTACAATAAAGTGTGTTTCTTAGAATATATCTCGGGTTTATTTTTCTTAATTATGAAGTATACTTCAAGGGAAAACCACGGTTCGTCCCTCATTAAATACAATTACCCCAGGAGGGGAACAGGGCTGGATTTCCACCCTGGCAATTATAACGGTGCGGAAAAAAGTGACTTACGACCGTTTTTCACACTTACAACCGTTGCAGTATCGCCATGATCCACGTGATCAAAACTCAGTTGCTTGGCAACTGGGTCATCTTTATGACCGTTGCAGCATCCTGGGGTCATGTGATCCCCCCCCTTGCGACATGCTGCCAAGCAAAGGCAACTGGAAGTCCAGATTGGCTTAACAACCAGGGAAGTAGAGAAGAGAAGGACGACGGAGGGAAGAAAGGAGGGAGGGAGGGGGAGGAGAGAGGGAGAAGAAAGTGACAAATATGGTGTATGGAGAGCAGAAGAGCTAATAATTGTTTTTGGGAGCTGATGGTAAGGTGAATTGAGGTGAACATTTAATAATACAATATGATGTTGGCTATGTAATAATATACATGTGATTATTATCAGGGGTGTCCAAACTTGGGAACTTTAAGACTTGTGGACTTCAACTCCCAGAATTCCCCAGCCAGCCTGGCTGGGGAATTCTGGGAGTTGAAGTCCACAAGTCTTAAAGTTCCCAAGTTTGGACACCCCTGGATTATATGCTATGAAAATGGAAAAATAAAACAGTTAATATGCAGCAACCGGGCTACTTACTTATCCCACTGCAGGGATTCATTTAACAACTGTGGCAACTGCATTGCCGCTGCAGTGGGTAAATTAGTAACACGGTTGTTAAGTGAATCTTGCCTTCCGAAATCCCGGGAGCTAAAAGACTGGAAGAGTCTCTTGTCTGAAATGGTACAGCTTCTCCTGCTTGAGCAGGGGGTTGGACTGGAAGACCTCCAAGGTCCCTTCCAGTTCTATTCTGATTCTGATTGAAAAGGGGGTCACGTGACCCAAGCACCTGACGTTTGATCATGTGACCATGGGAGTGCTGTGATGGTCCTAAGTGTGAAAGCAGCCACAAGTCACTTTTTCAGTGATGTTGTAACTTTGAACGGTCACTAAATGAACTGTTTTGTAAGTCGAGGCCGGTCTGTATTAACCCCAGCAAAGGCAGCCAAGTTGGCTGGCCTTATGATCTGTGGGAATCCTCCTTGCTAGGGTTGAGTCAGGGGAGGAGCAAGACGAAAGCAGATCGTGGCCAGCTCAGTGTCCAGATCACATGTTAATACCACTTTATAATGCCTTGGTAAGGCCACACTTGGAATACGGTATCCAGTTTTGGTCCCCATGATGTAGAAAAGATGTGGAGACTCTAGAAAGAGTGCAGAGAAGAGCAACAAAGAGGATTAGGGGACTGGAGGCTAAAACATATGAAGAACGGTTGCAGGAACTGGGTATGTCTAGTTTAATGAAAAGAAGGACTAGGGATGACATGATAGCAGTGTTCCGATATCTCAGGGGCTTCCACAAAGAAGAGGGAGTCAAGCTATTCTCCAAAGCACCTGAGGGTAGAACAAGAAGCAATGGGTGGAAACTAATCAAGGAGAGAAGCAACTTAGAACTGAGGAGAAATTTCCTAACAGTTAGAACAATGAATCAGTGGAACAGCTTGCCTCCAGAAGTTGTGAATGCTCCAATACTGGACGTTTTTAAGAAGCTGTTGGATAACCATTTGTCTGAAGTGGTGTAGGGTTTCCTGCCTAAGCAGGGGGTTGGACTAGAAGACCTCCAAGGTCCATTCCAACTCTGCCACTCGCCATCCTTGCTTGACGGCTCAATAGGCAGACTCAGAATCAGAATAGAGCTGGACGGAACCTTAGAGGTCTTCTAGTTCAGTCCTCTGCTCAAGCAGGAGAACCAATACCATTTCAGACAAGTGACTGTCCAGTCTCTTCTTAAAAACCTCCAGGGATGCACGATTTCTGAAAGTAAGCTGGTTAATTGTCTTTACTGTTAGGAATACTCCAGGCTTTTAATCATCTTAAGTTGCTCTTCTTTGCACTTTATTTATTTATTTAAGTTTGTTGAACATGTACAAGATAACAGGTATAAGTATAAACATGGACATGAACACAGGAAATGGGTATGAACAAATGGGGACGGGAGGACAGGGACGGTAGGCACACTGGTGCGCTTATGCATGCCCCCTTACAGACCTCTTAGGAATGGAGTGAGGTCCACGGTAGACAGCTTGAGGTTAAAGTTATGGGGGTTTGAGGATGTAACAACAGTCAGATAGAGCATTCCAGGCGTTGACCACTCTGTTGCTGAAGTCATATTTTCTGCAATCAAGTTTGGAGCGGTTTACCTTGAGTTTGTATCTATTGTGTGCTCATGTATTATTGCGTTTGAAGCTGAAGTAGTCATTGACAGGTAGGATGTTGTAGCAGACAATTTTGTGTACTGTGCTTAGGTCCGACCAGAGGCGGTGCAGTTCCAGATTGTCCAAGCCCAAAATTTCAAGCCTGGTGGCGTATGAAATTCTGTTGTGAGCAGAGGAGTGGAGGACTCTTCTTGTGAAATACCTCTGGACCCGCTCGATCGTATTAATGTCCGATATACAGTGTGGGTTCCAGGCAGACAAACTGTATTCGAGAATTGGTCTGGCAAAGGTTTTGTATATCTTAGTTTGCAGTACAATGTTACCGGAGAAGAAGCTTCGCAAGATTAGGTTAACAACTCTTAATGCCTTTTTGGCAATGCTGTTACAGTGAGCTCTGGGGCTTAGATGTTTTGAGATGAGTACTCCTAGGTCCTTGACAGAGCAAGGGTCATCTAGGAGGTTGTTTCCACCCAATTTGTATTTGGTGCCCTGATTTTTGTTGCCAATGTGTAGGACAGAGCATTTGTTAGTTGAGATTTGGAGTTGCCAATTGTGCGACCATTCTGACACATAGTCGAGGTTGCTTTGTAGGGCAGTAGCATTGTCGGTGGTGTTAAATAATTTTACGTCATCAGTGAAGAGGACGCAGCTGCTTATTATATGATTGCAGAGGTCGTTTAAGTAAAACAGAAAGAGAAGGGGTCCTAAAACGCTGCCTTGGGGGACACCGCGGTTGGCTGGTGCTGGGTTTGATAAGGCATTCCCTATTTTGGCATTCCCTATTTTGACAAAAGCCATGACACGTTGCCAGAAAAAAGGCACTTCTGTAGGTTTTCCTCCCGATTTCTTTTATTTTTTTTCACCTAAAGCAAAACCATCTTTTCCCAGATGTCTTTCTGCTTCATGCATATCCATCTCACCGATAACTGTTATCACCCTACTCTCTCCATTTCTGCAATTTCCCCTTGGAGGGTGATGTGTTGTTGCAAACAACTGTGTTGTTGTTTGACAACAACACGGCTACCGTCTTGTGCAGGGATCTCTTCTTTGCACTCCCCCCCCCCAAAAAAGTCTCAACATCTTTTTTGGAAGCGTGGTGACCCTGTTCCAGATGTGGTCTTACCAAAGCTTGAGAAAGGGGCACTCAACCCTGGTTAAAACAAACCATAGTTTCCAGATTCCGGAACAACCTGTCAAGGAGGAGATAACGGGGAGGGGCTTTTCCTGCACGCCCCCTGCCTCTTTTCACACCCCGCCCCCGCCCTCTCCCCGGGGAAGCAGCAGTAGAAGCAGCAGCCGCGCCGGGAGGACAAGCAGGGCGAGCGGCTGAGCGAGCAACAGCGGCTCCCCGCGTAGCAGGACTGCGCCGCCAGAGGCGGGTCCCGGCCCTTTCACACGTGCCTGGCTTTGTTGACTGGGCTGGGCTCGGCCCGGCATCACGTGCCCCGACGGCCGGCCCTGGGCTCGCAGCTGCGCGGGTCTCTGCTCAATGCCGCGACTTCCTGCCTCGGCTGCGAGAGCGGCGGCGATCGGCGCTCCGGTCCGCGTTGGGTGCGGGCGAGCGCCGCCGCCTCCTCCTCTGTGTGGCTGCGGGTCGGGCGGCGCGTCCCCGGGCGCTGGAGGCGGGCGAAGATGAGCGCGGGGCACGTCGTCTGCACCGGCTGGCTGATCAAGTCGCCCCCCGAGAAGAAGCTCAAGCGCTACGTGAGTCTCGGGGGGCTCCATCTCCCCCTCCCCAAGGAAGGGCCGGAGGCTGCGGATCCTGCTCGGCTTCCCAGCGGGGATTGACCGAGCAGGAGGCTGGCTGCGTGGGTGGATGGGTGGGTGCGCTCGTGGGAAAAAGAGCGCTGCGACCCCAGCCGTCTCGGGGATAAAACGGTGGCTTTGGAGGCGGAGGAGGCTTCTTGGGTGCTTATTTGACACCCCCCCCCACCCTTCCCTCTCCTCCTTTCCCGGCCCCCTCCCCATCCACCCTTGGCCCCCAGCCCCCTCCCCACCCACATCTCCAACCCCCTCCCACCCTTGTTCCCCAGCCCCCTCCCCACTTACCCATGTCCCCACCCCCTCCCCTTGTCCCCCAGCCCCCTCCCCATCTACCCTTGTCGCCAACCTTCTCCCACCCTTGTCCCCCAGCCCCCTCTCTACCCTTGTCCCCAACCCCCTCCCCACCCATCCTTCTCCACATCCCCGTCCCCACCTAGTCTTGTCCCCCAGCCCCCTCCCACTCTTGTCCCCCAACCCCCACCCCACTCATCCTTGTCCCCAACCCCCTCCCCACTCACCCTTGTCCCCAACCCCCTCCCCACTCGCTCTTGTCCTCAACCCCCTCCCCACTCACCCTTGTCCCCAACCCCCTCCCCACTCGCTCTTGTCCTCAACCCCCTCCCCACTCACCCTTGTCCCCAACCCCCTCCCCACTCGCTCTTGTCCCCCAGTTTCGGGTCTGCCAGCGCCTCCGCGCGTTACGCAATCCGGAGCGAAGGCGGCGTTTGTTTTTTCGAACGAGAGGCCATCGCGCGCGCCTCCAGCCCCGCCGCCGGGCTTACAAGGCGAGGCGGCGGTCTTTGGCTCCGCTTGGGGAGGGGTGGGGTGGGGGGTGAAGCGGCGCCCTCCCCCCCGACGTGCCCGGCTTGGGAAAGTTGCAGGACCGCGGGCGGGCGGGCGGGCGAGCCGGACCGACGAGGAGACGAAATCCTTAGGAGGACTTGCAGCTTTAGCGGTTGGATGGGGCGGCGGGACGGACCGTGTCGCGGTTGCAGTCGTTAGGACGAAAGCAAGAGCGCAAGAGCGGGTCCCTACCACGCACCATCACGAAACGTGTAAATGGGGTGACTGGTAGATTTTTTTGGAGGGCGGGAGAGATGCGTGTTGTGGTGGGAAGGGTGTTTGTCGAGCTCCGTGGAGCCCTGGGAGCGGGCTGGCCATAGATTCGGATTCCGACGTTACCTTTTTTTGCAAAGAAAAGTTGCAAAGAAAAGCAGATGGTGAGGATTCAGGAGAGTTTAGGGCAGGGGTACCCAACCTTTTTTTGGGCCATGCCCCACCTAAGCACCACTAAAATCCTGATGCCCCCCAGGACATCTAATTCTTACTTTACTCAAAAAGCGAACTCTACTCAGGCGGAGGAAACCTAAAAGGCCATTAACTTGGTTTAAACAAGGTTCAAATTGCCTCCCATTAAAAATCAAATTGCACGTTGGGGACCACTGGTTTAGAAGCAGCTGTGGGTGAAGAGCAGCTTAAAGTCTTGACTATGAAAACAACTTTCCAACACACACACACACACCACACACAAACACTTGTGTGTGATTGAAGCCCCCTCCCCCCGCTTCTCAGCTGGAGCTGGGAGGGGGGGAGCCCTGTTGCTCAGGCGGGGCTGCAGCAGTGGCTGCCCCTTCCCACCCTGTTCCCGAACCGATGCCCCTCCTCAGGCTCGCCCCTATACAGCCCCCCCCCCCGCCCTCTGCTCCACCGGGGTTGCCGAGTAGGGGTCCCACCCTCCTCTGGACCAGCCGGACCGGAGGAAACACCTTTCCGGCACCGGCCCTACGTGGGGCTGCCCTCTTGCCTGCCCTTCTTCGGCCCAAATGACTAAGTGGCTCAATGGCTAAAGACACTGAGCTTGTCGATCAGAAAGGTTCGAATCTTTCAGTGGTTCGAATCCCTAATATAGGTCTCCTGCATGAGCAGGGGGTTGGACTAGATGACCTCCAAGGTACCTTCCAACTCTGTTACTGTTTAATTTCCCCCACTGGAATCCTACCGGAGCTTCCCAGGGTGGGGAGTGGGAAGAAGAGAGGCAAGCGAATGGAGGCAGCTCTGGGAAGCAGCTTTGAGAAGGAGCCCTGTAGAAAAATTCTCTGAATTATTATTAAGTGCTGGAACAAGACTAATATGCCCCCCCCCTCACCTACACCTGAACACATAAATCAATAATGTCCTAATTGTACATTTATTAATTACATTCAAACACGCTGGCAGATAGTATATTAAAAAGAGGGCAGGTGCTTCTGTAAAA
This sequence comes from Natrix helvetica, assembly GCF_964273705.1. NCBI lineage: Eukaryota > Metazoa > Chordata > Lepidosauria > Squamata > Natricidae > Natrix > Natrix helvetica. The sequence goes on from NC_138562.1 coordinate 7,457,364, forward strand.
GATAATAAAAACAATAATACCCATTAGTATCTAAACAATTATGAAACAATATACATAAACAATGAATTGAATACTAGATGGGATTACAAGCTCATAACCGTTATGATGGTGGAGATGTAATGGCATTTATATTCTGCTTTTTCATAGCAAAATTGCAACTCACATCATCAAAATTAAATCGTTTTTGCAACATCAGACTCACTACAGGGTCCTGCCAAATCTAGCCAAATAGATCTTAGATAATTTTTTAAAATCATCTTTAGTTTGCTGATTTGCCCCTTCATGGGCCCCCTTTGAGCTCCATGGGCCCCGGAACAATGTACCGGCTGCAGCCCCCCCTCTCCTCAAGCCTGGGTGGGTGGGTGGGTTGCAAAGGGCAGGATGCACATAGCTTATTTGGGTGCCTTTTCAGTCACACCCCAGCTGCAATCCTGCAGATCGCCTTCGCCTGGAGTTTTTACGTTTCTCCCTCCCTCCCTTCCTTTTTTTTTCTTTTTTTTTTTGAAACCTGGAAAATGAAAGCAAAAGAGAGGCAGTGATCACAGAGAAGGAGCTGCTTCCCCCCACACCCAGGCATCAGGATTTCAGCCCCTCCCTCCCTCCCTCCCTCCCCTCCCCATGGCTTTGGATACTTGTGTGTATTAGTGACTTGTTTAACGTCCCCCCTCCCACACACAGCCCCGCCTTGACGAACTTTAAATAACTATAGCAGCCAGTCTCTGGGGAGCCTCATATAAATAGCTATCTCTGGTATCTTTGGATTGTGTTCTGCTGTGGAGGGTGAGATCTCCCCCCACCCGTCCCGCCCGCCCGGCCTATTCTCTTGGACAAAAATGCTCGAAATGCTGCATTTGGGAACAGGGCAACAATGGACAGATTTATGGATAAAGAGCAGATCAATGGACAATTAGCCCCGGGGATCGGTTGCTGTATCGGAAGAAGCGTTTGGGTAGAAATCATTTTCCTCCTCGCCCCACCAAGTCTTCCTTTCTGGCCGTTGGGGGTTGTGGCTTGAAGAGGACAAGCCAAGGGGCTGTGGCAGATGCTGGAATGGGGTGAGCCTGGGTGGGGAACCGGGGCTGAGCTGCAGAGGACATCCCATGTATGCAAAACACAAGTTGAAATGCTCCAAGCAATGTCCCAAAGGTGGTTTTCCCTCCCCCCCCCAAAAAAGGCAACAGGGTGGGGTTTTTTTGCAGAATAACTTCAATTGGAAGGGACCTTTGAGGTCTTCTAGTCCAACCCCCTGCACAAGCAGGTAGCTGTACAATGCTATTTTAGACAATGTTGCCCAGTCCCTTCTTAAAAGTCTCCAGTGTTGAGGCATCCATAACCTCTGAAGGCAAGCTGTTCCACTGGTTGGTTGTTCTTATTGTCAGGAAATGTATCCTTAGTTCTAGGTTGCTTCTCTCTTTGTTCAGTTTCCATCCCTTGCTTTTTGTCTTGCCTTCTTGTGCTTTGGAAAATAGGTTGAACCCCCCCCCTTTCTTCTTTGTGGAAGCCCCTCAAATATTGGAACACTGCTATCATCTCCTTTAGTCCTTCTTTTCATTAAAGTAGACATACCCCAATTCCTGCAGATGTTCTTCGTATGCTTTTAGCCTGCAGTCCCTTAATCCTCTTGGTTGCTCTTCTCTGCACTCTTTCTAGAGTCTCCACATCTTTTTTTTTACCTCATGGCAACCAAAACTGAATGCAGTGTTCAGTTTTCAGTATTCAAGATATATAACAAGTAGGATCTTGTTAGATCTCTGGGGTCTTTATTTGTAGCATGAAGGTATTGTTTTGTTTAAAAAAAATGCAGGAGATTTAAAATTCATCTTGCAGATTTCTTATCAACGTTATTCTTACACCAGAATCTGGAGTTCTTATTTTCGTTCTTATTCTTAATTTTGCACGGGGCGTGGTTCCTTGCTGGAATAAGATTAAAATAAAGAGATGGAGTGATAGGGCATCATTCTTTGTTGGTCCTCTTTGCACTTTCCAGAGTCTCAGCATCTTTTTTATATTGTGGGGACCAAAATTGGTTGCAGTAGTTCAAGTGTGGCCTTACCAAGGCATTATAAAGTGGAATTATCACTTTATTGTTAATACTTTCTTGATTCTAGCCCTCTGTTTATGCAGCCTAGCCTTGTATTTTCTTTGAAAAGATTTCGCTTCTCATCCAAGATGCTTCTTCAGTTCTGAACGGAAGCGAAGTGAAGAAGTTCCTTGGATGAGAAGTGAAACATTTTCAAAGGAACCCCCCCCCCCCAAGAAAGTCCAATTGCCATTTGCGTACAGAAGTCTGTGGGATCTGAGCTACAATGCTGGGATGCTTATTTTGAACTGCTTATCCAATGAAGTCACAGTCGTGGCGGTTGGCTTTCTAAGAATCTTATCACTTTCCTACAAAGAGAACTTACAGAATGAAGGATGACTGTGTAAGATTGCTGGGTAAGGAAAACAGACTGGTCTCAAAAGGCATAAAGCGGATTAGAGTTCAGAAGGTCCACACTGCCCTCTTGGATGTGACTTTATTGGAATTCGGATCTGTATCGTGAGGGTTTAGATAATGACGTTCCTTGCAAGGCTGGTAGAACTGGGACAGCTTGAAACTTTCAGGAAGAAAGTCCTTGTAATAGCAAATGCAGTAGTCTCTGGACTGGGAGAATTGGAAGCCACCAAGAATGAGGTAGAAATGGTCAAAATGTCAAGGTTGAACTTTGTAGAAGGACAAGCTTGTTGTTGTTGTTGTTAGTTGTGAAGTCATGTCCGGCCCATTGTGACCCCATGGACAACATTCCTCCAGGCCTTCCTGTTCTCCACCATCCCCTGGAGTCCATTTAAGCTCATGCCGACTGCTCTGGTGACTCCATCCAACCACCTCATTCTCTGTCGTCCCCTTCTTCTCTTGCCCTCCATCGTTCCCAGCATTAGGCTCTTCTTCCTTCTCATTAGGTGGCCAAAATATTTGAGTTTCATCTTCAGGATCTGGCCTTCTAAAGAGCAGTCAGAGTTGATCTCCTGCAGGACTGACCGGTTTGATTGCCTTGCACTCCAAGGGACTTGCAGGAGTCTCCGGCACCATAGTTCAAAGGACTCCATTGGTCCAACTTTCGCAGCCATCCATTGCAACTGGGAAAACCGTAGCCTTGACTATACGTCCTTTTGTTGGCAGGGCGATGTCTCTGCTTTTTAATATGCTGTCTAGGTTTGCCATCGCTTTCCTCCCCAGGAGGAAGCGTCTGTTAAATTCTTGGCTGCAGTCAAGAAAGGACAAGCTAAAGGGTCTTAAAACACAATGTCCTCCCCAGAAACCATGATCAATGGTTTATTGGTACTGTGAGATGGTGAATGTAACTTTAAAGGGTTTGGAAATGTGGAAGATGAGGACAATTAGGACATTAAATGTCACTATGGGTGACATGAGTTACAACCATTCATTCAGTGACTACAGTTACAATGGCACTGAAAAAAAGTGATTCACGATGGGTTCTTGCACCTACAATCATAGTAGCATCCCCATGGTCATGTGATCAAAATTCAGGTGCTTGGCAACTGGCATGAATTATGACAGTTGCAGTGTCACTGGGTGAAATGATTGTCATTTTTTAAACAATATAAAATACAAAAGAAAATAGTGGAAAAGTAAGGGAGGGAAAAAGGGAAGGGAAAAGGGTGGGGGGAAAAGAAGAAAAGAAAGAAAAGGCAGTGACCTCGGGCTCCCTTTGGTGCAGTACAATCAGACAATAGTATCAAAGCTCGCCTTTTTGCTTTTACATAGTGGTATAAACTAACCGTTTCTATAACAACAAACCTGTCTAATTGGTAAAACCCACAATCAAAAGTTTTCTTTTTTTTTTTCACCTCAAGCATGAAGCCCAGAAGTGGTTTCCAAGTAGAAACAAAAGTAATTGGGTATTTCCCCCCCCCCCCTTAATCAAAACCACCAATTTAGTCATCTCTACTACACTCCATCAACTTTTGCAGCCGTGTGTCTATCCATCGTAGGAATGGAAAGCGTCCTTCCGGTTTTGCGCATGAAGTAATCTTGACGTTGTCGTCATTTCCAACCTTCCCAGCCAACTTCCAACAAGCGAAGTTAATTGGGGACATTGGATTCGCTTCACAACCATATGATTCACTTAACAATTGCGGTGATCTGCTTAACAACCATGGGGGGAAGGTTGTAAAATTGGGTGCAACTCACTTAGCAACCGCCTTGCTTAGCAACAGAAACTCTGGTCCCAATTGTGCTTGTAAGTTGAGGACTACCTTCTGGTTTTTGGCGCACATGCCAGCTGGCTGGCAGCCAAGACCAGCTGGGCAGCGCACATGCGAGCAGCGGAAACTGGAAGCTCAGTTTCCCGGCGTGCACATGCATGCCAGGGAGCTGCTCTTCCGGTTTCTAGCACTCCCGCACGCATGAAGACCAGCTGGCCAGTGTGCATGTGTGTGCCGGAACCCGGAAGAGCAATAGGCGACAGCTGGCATGTCCAGAGAGATGGCTCTGCATGCCACTTCTGGCACGGGTGCCATAGGTTCCCCATCACGGGCATAGGGGAAATGTTCACTTGTCAGGCAAATATATGGATGTGCAGTTGAGCTTAATAGTAACTTTGGCTTCCCCTATATTGCACAATGGTTCAATATTCCTTGAAATAGGTAGATATGATTATAAGCCATCAGGCTGGTGATATCTCTTAACAACCACATAGATCAGTGGTTCTTAAACTGGGAGTAATTACCCATGGAAGTAATTTGGACATACCCTGGGAGTAATAGAGCAGTTTGTAATGAAACAATTTGTGAACCAAGGATCCAGTTAGGGACTTATGTGAAACAAGAGAGTATAGTTTATTTTTCCCTGGCATTATTTATGACTAGGGGACAAAAAACATAGAATAATAGAGTTGGAAGGGATCTTAGAGGTCTTCTAGTCCAACCCCCTGCTTGAACAGGAGACCCTATGCCATTTCAAACACAGTTGTCCAATCTCTTTTTGAAAGCCTCCAGTGATGGAACTTCCACAATTTCTGAAGGCAAGCTGTTCCGTTGGTCGAGTGTCAGCCAGGAAGTTGTGTTGCTGGATGACTGTCTTCAAGGCAGGTGGCCCATCAAAAGGGATGTTAAATCAGTGACTATTGACACAGGGCACTTTTGAACATGGGATTTTAAAATGAACAGATCTGATACAACAATGTTCCAGAGTGCATCATAGAGATCCACTCTGTAACATTGGGCCAAACAAAAGAGATGATTGGGCCAAACAATTGAAGATAGATCTATTATAGATAGATCTCCAATATGATCTGCCTCCATCCTGATCACCCAGTTGATGCACCCATCACCAGCGTAACTGAATCCACCCAACCTTGCTGCTGGCCACCTCTTTGCCTTCTCTTTCTTCTCAACTTCCCACCCTTACGGACTTCTCAAGGCAGGTGGCCCTTCACGTCATGCATTCAATGTACGATTAATTTGATGTTTGGCTATTTTTTGCTTTCAATGAGAACTCTGGATTGATTGCTCCCATGGCCTGTTTTTTGGGGTTTTTTCCAAGGTATACCGTGTCCTTGGTTATTCTCAGAGGTTTCCAACACCAAAAGCATCCATAATCTTTTGATCCTGTTTCTTCCAATTTTCTCCCAATGTTCGCTTCCTTTGAGTGTCTTTGCAGTCTAATACTTTGAAGATCGAAAGAGAGGAGGCGTAAATGAAACTGACATTAGCTCTGCCACCCACGTCTCAGTTTCACTCCAGAAGCACGAGGGACTCATTCTAATTTTGGAGGCTTCTTCTGGTAACTGACATACAATGGAAGTGATCTCTCCTCTTTTTAATTCACAGGTCTAATTCACCAGAGATCTGGTGGGGGGAAAAATGTTTAAAACTTGCCAGAACCAGAACTTTGCTCTTTATTTTCTTGGCGTGACCTTATGATGCAAAGACTTGTAATGCATGTATTTTAACCTCTGGCCACCATCATGGTTAGGCACATCTTGTTAAGGATACTCCCAGGGCAGTATTCAGCTGGTTTGGACTGATTTGCCCGAACCGGTAGCGGAAATTGCCCGCATGCCCATGCTCTATGCCAGCGATGGTGAACCATTTTTGGCTCGCATGCCACAAGTGGGGGGAGCGCAGGGGGGTCGTGTGCGGGCGTGCCGCACCCATAATGCAATGCGCCCCCCCCAGTGCGCATGCACACACAACGCGTGACCTCCCCATTTTTACATGCTTTTTTCGCCCTCTCCAGGCTCCAGAGGCTTTATAGGAGCCTGGGGAGGGCGAAAAGAGCCTCCCCTGCCCCTCCGGAGGCTTCAGGGACTGTCCGGAGGCTTCCCTGAAGCCTTCGGAACACTTAAAACCACCCTCCGAGCAAACCGGAAGTCACTTTAAGCTGAAGGGTCGTTTTAAGCGTTCCGAAGGCTTCAGGGAAGCCTCCGGATGGTCCCTGAAGCCTCCGGAGGCCCTCTGGGAGGGCAGGGGAGGCTCTTTTCACTCTCCCCGGGCTCCTATAAAGCCTCTGGAGCCTGGGGAGGGTGAAAAATGGCTTTTAAAAAGGTGAACTCAACTGGCCAGCTCGCGCATGTGCGCTGGCCAGCTGACGGCAGCGCCTTGCGTGCCCTGACAAATGGCTCCGCGTGCCACCTGTGGCACGCGTGCCATAGGTTCACCATCACTGCTCTATGCTGTCCTGTGTTTTTGAGTCTGGGCCCGTGCATGGAAGCGGTGTGTGCACTCGCAAACCGGTGGTAACAAAATATGAAACCCACCGCCGAATACCCCAACCTATTTACATTCCTATGATGATCTACGGAACAAAGACACAATTATCTGTAAATGTGTCTTCCTTTTTTGAAAAAAAAAATAGTGCTATTATTTACTGTGGTACAGATTGGCAGTTGTCAATTTAGACCATAGGGATGGTTGATAGGGGATTGAGACCTGGATAGGAACTTTATACAAATAGTCCTCGACATAAAACCGCAACTGAGCCCCAAATATCTGTTGCTAAGTGAGACAGTTGTTAAGTGGAATTTGCCCCATTTTATGACCATTCCTTCCACAGTTGTTAAGTGAATCATTGCAGTTGTTAAGCTAGTAACCCGGTTCTTAAGTGAATCTGGCTTCCCCATTGACTTTACTTGTCAGAAGGTTGCAAAAGGGGATCGCATGTGTTCTGACCGAGGCTTCTTCCCAAGGACCTGAAGCAAACTCCTGGTCCCAACAAAAAACACTTTTATTAATTTGCTGTGAATTCTGCTCATCCACACCCAGCAAACTCTTTCAAGGGAGGATTTACAGTCACAGACCTTATCTGGCTTGGAGAGCTGCCAGGCCCATATCTGCAGAACTTGGCAAGGAGTCTCTCGGAGAGTCACGAACCAATGAAGCGAACTAATTGTCTCCTGCAAACTCCACTCCCCTGTTGCTCCTCTTTTATTTCCTCTGGGAGGGGCCACTCATCGTCCACCTGTGATTTTACTCCCAAGTCGACCCCTGTTCTTTAGCTGTTCCCTTCATCTGGCAACTCTGCGCATGCGCACACTGGGAACAGACTCCAGCTGTTCTTCTGCCTCACTGATGTCTGATTCCGAAGGCAGCTGATAACTGGCATATGGCTCTGGCCCCCTCTCTGCCTCCGACACAGAGCCCTCATCAGAGCCTTCCCCAGACTCCAGGACTGGCCCAGGTTCCTCCCCAACCTCCTCACTGTCCGAATCGGCTGCTACCCCTGCTGGCTGCTGGATGGCCAAACAGCATGATCCTGGGACACTGCAACTGTCATAAATATGAGTCAGTTGCCGACAGTCTGAATTTTGAACACATGACCATAGGGATGCTGCAACGGTCGTAAGTGTGAAAAATGCTCATGTTGCTTTTTTCAGTGCCGTTGTAACTTCAGCCAGTAAATGGACTATTCTAAGTCAAGGACTGCTTGTCTCCCTTTCTTAAGTTCACTATAACATGGACGCTACTATGTTACTTTTATTTATGTGTTTATATTGATTAAGAATTGTTTCCATGGAATAAAAGACAAATTGAAAAAAAGAAAAGAAAGAGGAGAAGAAATGAAACAGTGCAAGAAATGCAAAAAAGAAAGAGGCAAGAGTTAAGAAATATATAAGTGGCTTCAGAACTTTCTTTTCCAGAGATAATTACTATCATACGGTTCTTCCTCTCTCTTATATATTATGCAAGTCCCTCCAGCTCTTATTATGTTTCTGAATAAAGAGAAGAAACTATTGTTTTCCCCATTAAATGGTTATTGCCTCAGAGCTGGTTATCTAACATTAGCAAAGAGGCCGTTGTAATTAAAACCAATATTTCCTTATGGGGAGATTTGCGAATTGAATAGTTCCGATCTCCATGTGTTTAGGCCAGAGGTCTTCAAACTTGGCAACTTTAAGGCCAGCTATGCTGGTTGGAGAATTCTTGGAGTTGAAGTCCACAAGTCTTAAGGTAAAGCTAAAGGTTACCATATGTGCTAGTCGTTCCTGACTCCAGAGGGCGGTGCTGATCTCCCTTTCAAAGCCAAAGAACCAGCTCTGTCCGAAGATGTCTCCGTGGTCATGTGGCTGGCATGACTCAATGCCAAAGGCACACAGAGCACTGTTATATTCCCACCAAAGGTGGCCCCTATTTTTCTACTTGCATTTTTTACGTGCTTTCGAACTGCTAGGTTGGCAGAAGCCGAGCCAAGCAACGGGAGCTCACTCCGTTACGCAGTGCTAGGGATTCGAACTGCTGACCTTTCTGATTGACAAGCTCAGCGTCTTAGCCACTGAGCCTCCACGTCCCACAAGTCTTAAAGTTGGCAAGTTTTGGTTTGGGCTTTCTTCAAATTCACATGGGTGAGATTTATTTAAAAGCATTCCCTTGCGAAAATCCCCCTGGCAATAAACAAATGAACCGGTCCATTTTTATTTTTCTTTGTCTTCTGATGGAAGAGAAACATCTGACAAGCTCTGCGCTGTGTGATTGTTTTGGGTGGTGCGACATTGAACCTAAGACTAGGCCATCTTCCCCGCCTACGTTTTTGGATTCTCCCAAGTTCTTCCTTTCTACAGCAACAATTCTAAAAGCAGAAGTTTCAGCAGTCATTTGACCTCCTTCTGCTTTTTTGGGGGCCGGTTGGTAATATGTTAACTGGTTCTTAGTATCTCCTAGGAGTGAACTGCCCTCCTCTTCAAACCAAAATTAGAACCTCAGTATGAAAACAGCCAGGGACGCGGTGGTTCAGGGGATAAGATACTGAGGTTGTCAGTCAGAAAGGTCGGCAGTTCGGCGGTTAGAATCCCTAGCGCCGTGTAATGGAATGAGCTACCATTACTTGTCCCAGCTTCTGCCAACCTAGCAGATCGAAAGCATGTAAGAAAATGCAAGTAGACAAATAGGAGCCACATTTGGTGAGAAAGTAACAGCGTTCCGTGAGCCTTCGGCGTTTAGTCATGTCGGCCACATGACCATGGAGATACCTTTGGACAGCGCTGGCTCTTTGGCTTTGAAACGGAGATGAGCACCGCCCCCTAGAGTCGGGAACAACTAGCATGTATGTGCGAGGGGAACCTTTACCCTTTACCTTATGAAAGCAGCCCTGAAACGGTCACTGGGTTAGGCTGTTTGGATGAAACGGAAGCAGGAGCAATTCACCCGGCTGAACTTTTGCTCATCTTAATTTGCTGAGGTCACAACTTGGGTTTTTCAGTCCAGACAACATCAACTCTTTTCAACAAATGTGGGAGGAAGCATGATCCCTGTGTATTTGTCTCAAACGAATGCTCTATCCTGGCTTGTGTCTTGCTGGTGGGAAAGGATACCTCTTTAGCTAACTCTTCAACATGTTCTGAAAATAGCGAACAAGAGTCAAGTTAAGGTGTTGGTCTACGGTCTGAAATGTCCACTTCTGTGTTCACCATCTTGGAAGCTTCCAAATGTCTTTTGGCCAACATGTATTTGCATTTGCATTTACTCGTTTGTCAAACATGTACAAGATAGTAGGTATAAATATAAACATGGACATGAACAAAAGAAACGAATACAAATAGATGGGGACATTAGGACAGGGACGGTAGGCACGCTGGTGCGCTTATGCACGCCCCCTTTACGGACCTCTTAGGAATAGTGTAAGGTCCACGGGAGACAGTTTGAGGTTGAAGTTGTGGGGGTTCGCGGATGTAACAATGGAGTCAGGTAGAGCATTCCAGGCGTTGACCACTCTGTTGCTGAAGTCGTATTTTCTGCCATCAAGTTTGGAGCGGTTTACCTTGAGTTTGTATCGATTGTTTGCCCGTCTATTATTGAGGTTGAAGCTGAAGAAGTCGTTGACAGGTAGGACGTTGTAAGAGACAATGTTGTGTACTGTGCTTAGATCATACCGCAGGCGGCGCAGTTCCAGTTTATGCAAACCCAAAGTTTTGAGCCTGGTGGCCTTACAGAGTTCTTGGAAAAATCTTACAGGGGACAAGGCTGTGTACTTTTCTAGCGATACTGAAGTAAAGACATTGCAAGCCTAACAATCATTAAAAGAAACCTTGAAAGTGTGCAATTTGTATATGTGGTTTATATGCCTTGGTTCAACCGCAAAGAACATGCACTTTTGGAGGGGTTGGGGGAGAAGACACTGCCCAGCTGGTCACAACTGCCAAGTTCGTGCCAGTGATAAAGGATCAAGGGAGTGTTGGATCAATGATTATTAGGAAAGTCATGGGGATCAATGGCTATTCATCTTGATGGCAACAAGGCTGCTTCTGAAAGCTGGGAGACCAGTGGGCTTAACTGTGCAGTTGAGAACACACTTGGCCTTGATGGGCCAGGCGTCCTATCCAACAACTCACAGTTGATGTTTTTATGACCAAAAAGTAGCAATAGCACTTAGACTGATATACTGCTTCATAATGCTTTTACAGCCCTCTCTAACCAGTTTATAGAGTCAGCATCTTGCCCCCAATAATCTGTGTCCTCCTTTTACTGACTTCAGAAGAATGGAAGGCAGGAATCAAACCCCTGGTAGACGGCAGAATTAACCTGCAATACTACATCCTGACCACTGCGCCATCACAGCTCTTCTCTTCTCTTATAGGATGTGTTTATTTACTTCTATTTTAGGTGCCCCTTTGTACTACAACAAGAGTGTATGAGAGGCAAGGAGGGGTCTCTGTCAGTGTAGCTATATTCATGAACTGGAGTAGGGCTTAGTAACAAAGTCAGCCAATGGGGGCTGAAACAGCTAGGAGCCTGGGCATGGCTTAGCTCTGTAGCTCTGAGTCCGTGTTGAAGTCAAAACTAGTCTGCTGCTCTGAACTGAAACAGAAACTTTTCTCTGTGTTTTGCTTGTATTTGCCACCAGGTTGGAAAACCTGCTTTTGGTATTGTATATTTACTTTATGTGTTATGTTATAGTAAAAGAGAAGTTAATGAATCCTGCTGAATCAGTTGCCTGTGTGTGCTTTCTCGGTGTGATTGCTGAAACAAACTCTTGACAGTCTCCTCTCATTTAATTTTTACAACAACCCTCTGAAGGTGGGAGATTGAGTCAAGATTGCCCCACATTCATAGAATGAGTTGGGACTGGAATCTGGAGTTCTTCATTTATCATCATCTCCATTACACAATGTTGGTTTTTGCTCCCTAAAACAATACAGGCAGTCCTTGCCTTAACGACTACCATTGGGCCCAACATTTCTGTTGCTAAGCGAGACAGTTGTTCAGTGACTGTTTTGCCCCATTTTACAAGCCTTCTTGCCACAATTGTTAAGTGAATCACTGCAATTCTTAAGTTAGTAACAGGGTTGTTAAGTGAATCTGGCTTGTCAGAAGGTGACAGAAGGGCTTTGTGGGAATCTCAGGACATTGCAACCGTCATAAACATGAGTTAGTTTCCAAGCATCTGAATGTTGATGACCTAACTGTCAGGATGCTGCAACAAAAATTGTAAGTCAATTTTTTCACTTCGAATGGCCACTAAACAGAACTGTTGTAAGTTGAGGACATTGCGCTCCCCCCTTTAAGTTGGGGGAATGTTGGGAGTTAAAGTCCATACCTCTTAAAGTTGTTAAGGTTGAGAAATGCTGATGGGAAGCATCATCCAATTTTCCTGCTAAAGGATGAATAGCTGGCCAGCATTTATTTTTCTCCTCCTCCTTCCAAGAAAACTTGGAGATCAGCCATCCTGGGAGGAGTTGAAGACTTTAGCCCCTTGTACATTTCTTCATTAGCTCATGTCGGCTTAGGATCCTGTCCCTGCTGACATCATCTGCCATTTAGCTCTAACTTTCAAGGAACTGGGAATTTCAAACGCCTTTTGGCTGAAGGAAGCAGGATTGGGCTGGGCAGCTGGAGATGCTACCTTCATGGTTTTAGATAGTGATAAATGCTTTGGGCGTTTGTTTGACTAGGATGAGGTTTTGCTCCCTTTAATGAGAAAATGTTTTGTGCAAAGAACACTGCTGGCTGATCAACAGAGTCAGTTCCCTTGCATGGGGGAGGGGGGAATTCAACAGGTTCCGACAGGTTCTGGAGAACCGGTAGTGGAAATTTTGAATAGTTTGGAGAACCGGCAAATACTACCTCTGGCTGGCCCCAGGAGTAAGGTGGGAATGGGGATTTTGTAGTATCCTTCTCCCAGGAGTGGGGTGGGAATGGAGATTTTACAGTAACCTTCCCCTGGAATGGGGAGGGAAAGGGGATTTTGCAGTATCCTTCCCCTGAAGTGGGGAGGGAATGGAGATTTTACAGTATCCTCCCCCTGGAGTGGGGAGGGAATGGAGATTTTACAGTATCCTTCCCCTGGAGTGGGGAGGGAATGGAGATTTTACAGTATCCTTCCCCTGGAGTGGGGAGGGAATGGAGATTTTACAGTATCCTCCCCCTGGAGTGGGGAGGGAATGGAGATTTTACAGTATCCTTCCCCTGGAGTGGGGAGGGAATGGAGATTTTACAGTATCCTTCCCCTGGAGTGGGGAGGGAATGGAGATTTTGCAGTATCCTTCCCCTGGAGTGGGAAGGGAATGGGGATTTTACAGTATCCTTCCCCTGGAGTGGGGAAGGAATGGAGATTTTACAGTATCCTTCCCCTGGAGTGGGGAGGGAATGGAGATTTTGCAGTATCCTTCCCCTGGAGTGGGGAGGGAATGGAGATTTTACAGTATCCTTCTCCTGGAGTGGGGAAGGAATGGAGATTTTACAGTATCCTTCCCCTGGAGTGGGGAGGGAATGGAGATTTTACAGTATCCTTCTCCTGGAGTGGGAAGGGAATGGGGATTTTACAGTATCCTTCCCCTGGAGTGGGGAAGGAATGGAGATTTTACAGTATCCTTCCCCTGGAGTGGGGAGGGAATGGAGATTTTGCAGTATCCTTCCCCTGGAGTGGGGAGGGAATGGAGATTTTACAGTATCCTTCTCCTGGAGTGGGAAGGGAATGGGGATTTTGCAGTGTCCTTCCCCTGGACAGGGGAGGGAATGGAGATTTTACAGTATCCTTCCCCTGGAGTGGGAAGGGAATGGGGATTTTGCAGTGTCCTTCCCCTGGACTGGGGAGGGAATGGAGATTTTGCAGTATCCTTCCCCTGGAGTGGGGAGGGAATGGAGATTTTACAGTATCCTTCCCCTGCCATGCCCAGCAAGCCACGCCCACAGAACCGGTAGTAAAAAAAGTTGAATGTCACCACTGCCTACATGGCACAGTTTTTTTCAGTTAGAGGTTATAGAAATCGGAGTTTCAGTAATGTATAGATTTGAAATAGCTGAAGGGAAGGAACCACGTGATCCTACATCCTGGGGAGGCACCCAAACGGCAGATTTGCCTATGATCCTGCAGATCCCCTTTTTTTCTGCTTTCTCATACCATGATTGCCAGAAATTGGCGGTGCAGTTTCCTGCCATTTTGAAGCAGGAAACACACACACAAACTGTAACGTAACCCTGAAAATAGTTTTCGAAAAAAGAAAAGAAAAGAGAAAAAAAGAAATGCTCTAGAGAAATGAGAGAAAATGTTCCCCGTGTAGAAAAAAAGGAAAAGAAATCCCTTCCCCATTCGTTTATATTGGTCAACCTGTTTTCCAAGGCACCTGAAGGCCAGACAAGGAATCATGGATGGAAACTGACCAAGGAGAGATTCAACCTAGAAATAAGGAGGAATTTTCTGATAGTGAGAACAATCAACCCATGGAACAGAAGTTGACCTCGGAAGTTGTGGGGGCTTCATCACTGGAGACTTTCAAGAAGAGACTGGACTGCCATCTGTCAGAAATGGTGTAGGGTCTTTGCTTGAGCGGGGGGTTGGACTAGATGACCTACAAGGTCCCTTCCAACTCTGTTAATCTGTTAATATGTTGCTTGCCTGTTCTACATCTCCTCCCCTTCTGCTTGTAAATATGCCCTCTTTTTTTAAAAAAAGTTTTTTTTTAAATTTTTCCCTTTCAAATTCATTCATAGATATACATTCTTATAATTGCTATTTAACATTATCTATTCATCATTAGTCCCTATATTCATTTTACACACACACATATATAATATAGTTTGGGTCCCTTTTGTGCCACCCCATGCCTCCATCTTATTTTGCAACAACCTTACTCCTTCCATCTTCTCAACCTCCCTTCTGTACCTTCTTCTTTCCTCCTCTCCTTCCTTCTTTCTTCCTCCCCTCTCTTCCCCTTCTCCTCCTCCTTTCTCCTCTTTCTTACCTTCTCTCCTACTCTTAATTCCCCACCCTTATTTTCTCTACTTTACTCTTTACCCTTTAAATATGCCCTCTGACCCCCAAAATCATTACCCAAATTACAGGAAAAGGGATAACAGAATCCGGAGGCAGAGTGAAAAGGGGGATAAGCCTAGAATTCCTACGTAGTCACAAGCGAACTAACCACCACCACCACCCCTTGAGCTCCATTGGCCCTTATCTAGCTCTAAGCAGATGCTAGTTGAGAAAATTCCTGTGCATAATCATGAACAGCAATAAATCCTTTTAATTGGACCTTCAGGTGTGGACCTGATCTTTCCACACCTGACACAAGCTTACCATAAACTTTGGGATGTAAGAACATGATCGAGACATGGGAGGGAGGGAGGCGTTTATGGGTGGAGCTAGCTGAGGCTGGTGAACTAGGATAAGGTTTCTTGAATTTGTTCCTGGCTTCCCAGCTTTCATTGCAAGCTAGGTAGCCCTTGACCTGTAATGATTCATTTAGCAACCGTTTAAAGTTGCAAAGGGCGCTGAAAAAAGGAACTCGTGACAGTCCTCACCCTTAGCAGTCACGCGATTAAAAGTTGAACACTTGGCAACTAGCATGTGTTTACAGTGGTTGTGGTGTGGTGGTGTCATGTGCGTGCCGTTTGCGACTTTCCCAGATAGCCTCCGATAAGCAAAGTCAATGGGGGAAGCTGGATTCATTTAACGACTGCCTGATCCTCTTAGCAACTGCAGTGAGTCGCTTAACAACGGTGGCAAAAAACAAAGTTGCAAAATTGGACATGGCTTACTTAACAAATGACTTGCTTAGCAACAAGCGTTCTGGTCCCAACTGTTGGTCGTGTTTTGAGCCAGGCTTCCTGGTAAAGCCTAAATCACACGCTTAGTCCCCCAAACCCTCTTTTTATTTAAACGACTGTGAATTATGGTCATTCACATCCCGTAATGATTCACAAACAGTCTGCGAAAAGTCCGACAGAAGTCTGCCACAGTCTTTCAGGGTAATGCTGATAAGCCCCCACCTTTATCTCCCTTGAAACGTTGCCAGCGACTTAATTGCCAATTAGTTTTGCAAGGCCAAACAGATCACAGAGTCAAACGGAGCTTCTCAGAGTTTGAACCGACCAGAATGAACAAAATTGCTTCCTGCAAAGAGTCATGTCTGTTTGCTCCTCCTTTATGTCTTATGGGAGGGGCCAATCATCTCCAAGCCTTATTCCTGAGTCGCCCCTTTGTCTTAACTGTTCTTGCTGTCTGGCAACTCTGTGCATGCCCACACTGGGAACAGGCTCCTGCTGTTCTTCTGTCTCGCTGATGTCATACTCCGGAGGCTCCAGAGGCAGCAAATAACTAGCAGATGGCCTTGGCCCCCTCTCTGCCTCCGACACAGAGCCCTCGTCCGAGCCTTCCCCAGACTCCAGAACTGGCCCATGTTCCTCCCCAACCTCCTCACTCTCCGACTCTGCTGCCAGTGGGCCAGAACAGGTCATAAGTCAAGCTCTACCTGCATATGATTATAAAAAAGCAGGGCAATTCTGCTTTTGCAGAGCATCTATAACAACCCTTCAGCCTTTTAAGAAAGTTTTTCTGTTTCTTTCTCAGCTGCTCCCGAGAAGCCACGAATCCCCGCTCAGCTATTCAGGCCAGTTGCCCATCTGCTGAGTTACAGATGGACATAACTGACCACACAAGATTGTTTTGTGGAGGATGGGAGGGAGGGAGGAACCCACAATCCCATTGAGGCCTTGGCTTATAAAATAATAATAATGTTGAGAACTACGTTGCAAAGCGATTGCCTTTCCTGTCTAAACTTTGCATGTGGCAAACAGTACAAATTGCGCGAACGACCCATATTTCATAGCTCATGTCTTATACAAACTCCTTGGGATTAGCCAAGGGTTATAAACAAACCCTGCTTAGAATCACCATTAGCGTAAACTGTAGAATCCACGCAACCCTGCGAAACAGCTGTTGGTATGCTCCTTGCAGTTGATGCAAATTCTGTCCTGTAGAACTCACCAGACGGTTGACAGGGGTGAAGATCTATTGGCCGGCCTGGATGACACTCATGCAAAGGCTACCAGCAAGGGATCCACATTCCTTGAGGTCACAACTCCTCTTTCCCACCAGAGCAAAGAGGGCTGCGAAGCCAAGACCAGGATTTTGCCTCCAGCAATAAATCTGTCAGGTGGATAAACCAAATTCCTGACAGCTACAGCAATGAATCAGTGGAACGACTTGCCTCCAGAAGTTGAGAATGCCCCAACACTGGAAGTTTTTAAGACGGGATTGGATAACCATTTGTCTGAAGGGGTATGGGGTTTCCTGCATGAACTGGGGGTTGGACTAGAAGACCTCCAAGGTCTCTTCCAACCTGTTCTATTCTGTTGTATTCTCTTCTATTTCCTGACAGTAAGAACAATCAACCAGTGAAAGAGCTTGCCTTCAGAAGTTGTGGGTGCCCCACCACTGGAGGCTTTAAGAAAGCCTGTCTGAAATACTATAGGGTCTCCTGCTTGAGCAGGGGGTTGGACTAGATGACCTTCAAGGTCCCTTCCAGCTCTATTCTGATTAACTGATTGTAAAACAAATCAGCTACCTACAAAATATTCAGATATGCCTTCAAAATAGATTGATCCTCATGAAGTTGGCATTAGTCACCACAAAGTTGGGATTAACAACTTCTTGGGTTTCCTGGAAAGACGCATCACAATGGAAGCAATTTCTGCTTTCCCTAGTAGGATGTTTCTCAATCAGTTAAAGGCAAGCTGGTTGAGTTTTCCGTTTAGTGTTGCGTTGAGGTTGAACAGCCTCTTCCATAGAACCGCTGAGCTTCAGAAACCACCTTTGTAAATAACAAATGCAGTTACATCCCCACTGTCCCCAAGATGGTGACCGCCAGATTTCAGGCTAGGCAGGCATCCTAGGAATAGCCATCTCAGCCCGTCTGCAGGTGGGTTGGGAGAAGCATTGGCCTTGTATTTATTGAAACCTCTGATGGATATTGAGCCCAGTAATGTTAAAATTTGTGTGGGAATGAATGGCGTTATTTGAAACAAAAGAAAAATATAAAAGGGTGTATGTAGTACTTTCCGTGTTTAGTTCCCTTGCAGAACTAAAGACAGAATAGGTCTTGTTCATCAAAATGGAAAGGCTCCCATCCCTTCCCTTCCTTCCATCTTCCTTCTCTTTCTTTTTTCTTTCTTTCCTTCCCATCTCCCTTCCCTCTTTTTCTTTTTCTTTTTTCCTTTCTTCCTATCCCCCTCCCTCCCTCTCTTTCTTCCTTCCTTCCTTCCCTTTCCTCTTCTCTTTTTTTCTTCCTTCCTTCCCATCTCCCTCCCTCCCCCCTTCCTGTCTTCCCTTCCCTCTTTCTTCTCTTTCTTTTTTCTTTCTTTCCTTTCCATCTCCCTTCCTTCCCTTCCCTTTTTCTTCTCTTTCTTTTTTCTTTCTTTCCTTCCCATCTACCTTCCCTCTTTCTTCTCTTTCTTTTTTCCTTCCTCCCCATCTCCCCCCCTCCGTCCCTCCCTTCCCTCCCCTCTTTCTTCTCCTTCTTTTTTCCTTCCTTCCCTTCACTCTTTCCTCTCCTTCCTTCCTTCCTTTCCCTTCCCTTATTAAAATTTATCTTTTCAGTTGACCAAAGCATCCAAAAGCAAATTCTTTTTCCTGAAATTAAAGAGCACTTGCTAGATAAATGCAAGTTATTTTAACACACGACTAATTTTGGCATAGTAGTTCATAGCTTTGGGGGCAGATCTCAGAACTCTTCCCGCCCCCACTTCTCAAAAATCTCCAGGCAAACCATAATTTTATTATAACCAAAGGGGGAAGGGAAGCCTTAACTTGTTTAAGGGGATTTACATTTAATTCAGGTGGAATGAAATGAAACCAAATCAAATGTTTAATTGTCTTGGTCTCACCCACTAACTGGAAAACACATTGTTCTCTCCCAGTCTTATGTTGAATGCCTTCCAAATGACCAGTATGAACTTTGGCTTGAAACATATTATTCTTGTGTGGATGATATGCCCTTCACTTTTGATTAATTAAAGATAAAGGTTCCCTTCACACATGTGTGATAGTCGTTCCCGATTCTAGGGGGCGGTACTCATCTCCGTTTCAAAGCCGAAGAGCCAGTGCTGTCCGAAGACGTCTCCGTGGTCATGTGGCCGGCATGACTCAATGCCAAAAGCACACGGAACGCTGCTACCTTCCCACCAAAGGTGGTTCCTATTTTTCTACTTCCATTTTTACGTGCTTTCGAACTGCTAGGTTGGCAGAAGCTGGGACAAGTAACAGGAGCTCACTCTGTTACGTGACGCTAGGGATTTGAACTGCTGAACTGCTGACCTTTGTGATCAACAAGCTCAGCATCTTAGCCCCTGAGTCACCGCGTCACCGCTTTTAATTAATTACATGCCATCAAATTGATGTTGACCCTTAGTCACCCCTAGGGATCTCCATGTGATGATCTGTTGCAGGTCTTCCAACGGTGCTGTCATCATTACTGTAACTGAGCCTTCCACCTTGCTACTGGGGAATCTTCTTCTCTTTCCTTCCACGTTTCCCAACTTTAGAGCCTTCTCCAAAGAGCTGGGTCTTCATATAATGGGTCCAAAGCAAGACAATTTGAGCTTGGTCATTCTCCGGGTTGATTTGTTTGATGATTCATTGGTGGGGTGTTGTTGTTGTTGTTGTTTGTTATTGTTCACTGCATTCTTCGAAGTCTTCTCCAATCCGAAGTTCAAAGGCATCAGCACTTTTTCTATCTGGCTTCTTCAAAGTCAACTTTCGCTTCCACAGAATGTCCTCAGGAAAAGCATGGCCTCTACTTGACCCATGTCTACTTGACGTTAGACTAAGGAAGGGCATGCTAGGAAGAGAAGCAGCGCACAAGCGAGGAAAGAGGTGTTTCTGGTTTCTTTCATGGGTTTTGCTTCCCAGAATGGCTTGCCAGTCACAGCTCCAAAGAGCAGATGCTTCATTCACCTGATAGAAATAGCCAACTTTCCCCCTGGTTACTACTGTCATTCTGTCATCAGTATACAAACGATTTTCATTTGTTTGTTTGTTTGTTTATTTGGATTTATATGCCGCCCTTCTCCAAAAGGACTCGAGTTAAAAAAAAAAATACATATCCAAAAAAACAAACCGAATTTAAAAGACAGTACATTTAAAATAAGTTAAAATTAACAGGCCAGGCCGGCTTGCTGGAAAAGCCAACTTTTTAGGGCGCGTCGGAAAAGCACATCTAATTTTCCAGGTTGCTTCATTCTTTCCCCTGGTCCTTCATCTTTTCCTCTAGCTGTTAACCAGCATTCTTTCGCCACTCCAGTCTTCACTGGACTCTTTGTGAGGTGTTTCCCCATCCCACAAGTGGTCTTTCCCCCAAGAAGGGTTTTTTTGGAGGGGGGGATTTCCATAAGTTTTGGCATTCCCCCAATCCTGCTCACATCTTCCCTCACCCACAGAAGGAAGCATAATGTTGGCTTCTCAGATTCAGAATTTTTTTGAATCTAAATCTAAAACAGGGATGTCTAATCATGGCCCCTCTGAGACTTGTGGAGTTCAACTCCCATAATTCCCTGGGGAATTTTGGGAGTTGAAATCCACAAGTCTTAAAAATGGGGAAGTACAGGGAAAAAATAAGGTCCTGGTTTGAAAAAAAAATTGAGGTAAATTTAATTGGTTTTACCTCAGGTCATGCCGAGGGGAAGCATTTTCACTTACTCAAAATGTCAAGAAGGAACGGTCCTTATTTATCAGACAACTAGCTGATAACCCGGTATTTATTTATAAGGGGGAAATGTCCGCACCAAACGTAATTTCTAATGTTGGATTTTCGCCCTTACCAGAGGGAGCCCCCTTGTGGAGTACTGTGAAGCCATTACCATGGCAACTCCACGGCACTGTGCAGTAGAAGCCATTTTACGGCAGTACAGTAGAAGCCATTTTAAGGCACAACAGGCTGTATCTTAACAGAACACACACTCTGAGGGCTGTTAGGGGTATCTTACCCCCATAGTATTTTTTTCCCAGAGAAAAAGTCATCTGTGTATGAAGTTTGATTAAAATTGCTTGAGGTATTCCAGAGTTATGCTAGAACACACACACACACACACACACACACACACACACACACACACACACACACAGAGCTAGATAGATTCCACACATGTATGGTTGAACATGTCTACCAGCCTTCCACTTAATCTAAGGCTTATTTTGAATGCAATGTCAAATTCTCTGTCAAAGGCAGAGAATAATTGTGTCATGCATAAGAATCCTCTATAATTGAACAGGGTGCTTCATTCTTCTCTCTCCTCCAGGAATTGAAACTTGAAGAGGAAAGCAAATTGTGAAAAAGAAAGAAAAGTTAGCAAAACAACTGTAGACAAATGCTAATGTGGATTTGAAACCACCATGCTGGTTTTCCTTATAGGGTTTTTGATCACATGTTTGGATGTATGAGGGGGGGAAAAACTCCTTTTTTTTCTTCTCCTGTTGCCCACCAAGGGCACATTTGAAATCCTGGGTCTTTTTAGCAGCCCTCCTAACAGACGTAAAAGACGAGGTTCAATTGATTTATTGCTAAAATGCCCATGTGCAGGAATCTACTCAAAGGTGTGAGTGCTTCATCACTGGAGGTTTTTAAGAAGACACCGGACAGTCACTTGACTGAAATGGTATAGGACCGTGATGGTGAAGCTATGGCACATATGTCAGAGGTGGCACGCAGAGCCCTCTCTGTGGGCATGTGCACTGTCACCAGCTGCTCTTCTGGCTTCTGGCACGCACATGCTTGCTGGCCGGCTGGTCTTTGTGGACGCCGGAGTGCCAGAAAATGACCTGAAAACGGCCTGAAAAATGCCCCCAAAACAGGCCGTTTTCTGGACCATTTCTGGGCCACTTTTGAGCCGTTTTCAGGCCAAAAATGCCCTCAAAAACAGCCTGAAAATGGCCCGAAAAACATTTGTCCGGCATGCATGTGCGTGCCGAAAATCTGAAGGTCAGCTGGCCGGCACATGCATGCGCACCAGCCAGCTGGTGTTTGGGTTTCCTGTGCTCTGGTGCGTGCGCATGGGTTTAGGTTTGGGCACTCAGTGCCAAAAAGGTTCGCCATCACTGGTATAGCATCTCCTGCTTGAGTAGGGTGCTGGGCTAGAAGACCTCCAAGATCCCTTCCAGCTCTATTCCGATTCTGATTCAGAACACTATTTTATATTTTCATATCACTCAATGAACAGTTAGCACTATTTTGGCACTAGATAATGGGATTCAAGAGGGGTTGTTTGTGGCTATGTAGCTACTTCAGGCTGATTCCTCTCTTGGCTCCACCCCAGGTTCTGCCCCACCTCCAAAGCCTGATTTGCTGTCTTGATGCCAGATTTTGCTTGTGTGCTTGTGTGCTGTCTTGATGCCAGATTTTGCTTGTGTGGTTCCTGAATAACGATACCCCTTCCACCCACTACTAGGGGTGGGAAACTCAACGTTGAGTAGTTTAATCCCTAGAATAGATCAAGCAGATTTGGTTCCACATATTATAGGAAATCAACTATGGTTTTAACTGACTGTTGTCTATTTGGCTACCACGCAAAGCCATCATATACAATATATGGTCTTTCTGTTAAGGCATAATGTGATGTGAACAACTGATTGATTGATTACGCGCCATCAAGTTATTTTCAATTCCCTGTGACCATATAGAGATATTTTCTCCATCGTTAGGCCTCGGTTGAAAAATGTGTTGTGTTGACTTTGAAGACTTTGTGACAATTCTGCTATTTTGATTAGGCAGCAGTAACAATGACAAAATTAGAAAGGGACCTTGGAGGTCATCAAGTCCAACCCCCGCTCATGCAGAGCTATACTACTGCATTTCTGGCAAACCGCTGTCCAATCTCTTCTTGAAACCCTCCAGTGATGGGGCACATACAACTCCCAAAGGCAACTTGTGTCACTGGTTGATCTGTGGAATTTTGTCAGGAAATTTCTCCTTAGTTCTAGGTTGCTGCTCTCCTTCATTAGTTTCCATCCATTGTTTCTTGTCTTGCCTTCTGGTGCTTTGGGGAACACATGGGCTTGGTTGTAGCTTTTGATACATGTCAGGTTTGTATCTTTGATGTACCTTTAATGCATGTCAAGCTCTTCTTGATGTACATGTATTAAGTTTTGATCATTTTTTTTTTAATGTCTTTATGGTTTGTAGACTGGTGGTGCCCGTTAAATGGGAGGCATTATCGTTGACGTAAGTGAAACTATTGGTGTGGAATTAGATAACTTACTTGCAGATGCTGGCTTTCTGCAGTCATGATTGCATTTCAAAAGCTGTTTGGGAGCTATTCAAATGTCTTTTTTGAGCGAGCAATAGATAAGGAGGAGTGTTTTCCTCAGCTGCTGAGTCATGATTCATAGAAAATGATAAGTCTGAATGCAGTTTGTAAACCGTGGTTTTACAGCTCAGCTTGCTATAACTAAGGAATTGTGGCCTGTTCCAGCCAAGTTTAAACATAGGGGGATGTGCAGTCATGGTCAGAGAGAGAAAAAAAATATTGGCATTTCCTTTGCAAGGTCAGATCACCCACCTGGCCTGGGTTGACCCTGCTGGACCAAGCTCATGTAGTCTTCCATCATTGGCAAGAGATGGAGGTTGGGTTGTGATGTCATCGCACATCTTATCACCAGGAAGAAATTTCAGCTTGTTATGGATACCTGTTATGGATACCTTGCTCTGTTAGTTTGGTCTTGGCTTCGAATCATTTTTTTTTTTTTTTTTTGCAGAACCTGAAATTACCAGCACAGTTTTTATTTTGTCAGAAAAGAAAGAAGCTGCACCAGCTTCGGCTTTGTAAGCTTTCTGTTCTCTTGTCACACTTTCTTCAAAACCACTAAAGCTATTTCAAGTAATGTTTGCATACCAGTTGCTTTGCTTGAGATATGGACTCCATCACACGTGCCCTCAGAACATCTGGGGTGAGAGCACCAGGAAAGTCCAGAGGATGGCCATAACTATGCCAACTAGCCCATGCTC
Organism: Natrix helvetica; assembly: GCF_964273705.1. Taxonomy (NCBI): domain Eukaryota; kingdom Metazoa; phylum Chordata; class Lepidosauria; order Squamata; family Natricidae; genus Natrix; species Natrix helvetica. The sequence goes on from NC_138562.1 coordinate 7,481,072, forward strand.
CCTTTGATGGACTTTCTTTCTTTCTTTCTTTCTTCCTTTCTTTCTTTCTTTCTCTTTCTCTTTCTTCTTTTTCTCTTTCTCTTTCTCTTTCTCTTTCTTTCTCTCTTTTTTTCTTTTTCTCTTTTTCTTTCTTTTTCTTTCTTTTTCTTTCTCTCTCTTTTTCTTTCTTTCTCTTACTTTTCTCTCTCTCTCTCTCTCTCTTTTCTTTTTCTTCCTTCCTTCTATTTATTTATTTATAAAATTTATTGGCTGCCTACCTTGCCGCAGGGTAACTGAGGGGTTTAGACTTACATATGCAGCGTTAAAATCAGACATTAAAACCAAGGACACATGGGGAGGGAGGGAGGGCGGGCGTGGCCGTAGAGTTGGGATCCGTTATTACTGAATTAGCCACCTCCATTGCGCTGATTCCTCACTGGGGCTCCAAGCAGCCCCACATTTTTAAGCCCTTATGAAAAGGTAGGAGGGATGGGGGCCAACCTCACACCGGGGGAGTCAAGATGCGGCAGAGAGTAGTAGCAACAGCACCCCACCAGACGGCATAATCCAGCTGATGGGACCCTCCGCATGCCTCTTCTGCCGGCACGAGTGGGAGGGGCCAATCCATGTGGGTAGAGACAGCCCCTCAAGTAGCCTGAGCCTGCCCTCCATCCCCCAAGCCAGGGATCAGCAAGCCGCAGCTCTGGAGCCACATGTGGCTCTTACATCCCTCTGCTGCGGCTCCCTGTTACCGGTCGGCTCCACAATTGATCGGGCTTTTGGTTAGGACAAGTAGAGGAAAAAGGACGCCACACTAGGAGGAGACTGGGTGGGTTCCAGGCAGGATCTTTGTGGCTCTTTGAGTGTTTAAAGTTGCCGACCCTTGCCCTAAACCATTTCAGGCCAATCTCCTCACACTTGTTTATGCTTACAAATTGTTGTGTGTCTCTCCTCCCTCCCGCTTCAAGAACCAACTGTTTTGTTTTGTCTTGTTTTTCAGCCACAGGTGTGAGCTTTCTGCCATTTCCCTTTGATCGTTGTGGTTGGTGCAAATATTCGGCTTTGTTGTGGGTGTTTGCTTTGCTTTTCTTTCTTTAAAGTTGCCCCACTCATGAACGTGGGGGTTGTTTGTTTTGCTGACTAAAAGAAAAAGGGAAACACCCAGACAACTTAGAAGCAGAGCCCGCAGATCAAGAGACGAAAATTGCAAAATAAAGAGATGGGCGTCCGTCTCTCAGTTCCTGCAATGTGAGAGAGACCGTAGTTAGAAACAGAACATGCAAAAGGTAACTGAAGTGGTGATTTCCTTCCAAATTTATAATTTCCCAAAACAAAGACGCATGGGCGAAAGAAAGTTAGTTCTTGATTTACATCTGTTTAAAGCTGCAGGGGCACTGAAAAAAATAACTTACAGCAGTTCTTCACACTTAAGGACCATCGTAGTACCCCTCCCCGGTCACCTGATTAAAATTTGGGCAATTGTGTATTTGTGATGGTTGTAACATTCCAGGATTGCATGATCATCATTTGTGACCTTGCCTGTTGACTTCTGAGAAGCAGTCAATGGGGGTAAAGGTAAAGCGAAGGTTCCCCTCGCACATATGTGCTAATCGTTCCCGACTCTAGGGGGCGGTGCTCATCTCCATTTCAAAGCCAAAGAGCCAGCGCTGTCCAAAGACGTCTCCGTGGTCATGTGGCTGGCATGACTAAATGCTGAAGGCGCACGGAACGCTGTGACCTTCTCACCAAAGGTGGTCCCTATTTTTCTACTTGCATTTCTACATGCTTTCGAACTGCTCGGTTGGCAGAAGCTGGGACAAATAACAGGAGCTCACTCCGTTACGTGGCGCTGGAAGAGAATATCTGGGAATTTCTGCTGAGGCCTAATTCTGTTATATGCTGATACAGGGAGAGAGGGAGGGAGGGAGGGAGAGAGAGAGAAACGGAGAAGGTATTAGATAATGACTAAAATGACTATTAGGGCAAACCTGGCTGGGTTTTTTTGTAATTATTTTTTTTTAAGTTGCAACCTTTTGAAAGAGCAATTTGATTAAAAAAAAAACAGCCAGCCCTCCTTCTTTATTTTTGAAGCTTCCATTTTATCAGTTTTGCAACAACAAAAACAACCCTTCTATGGAAATTCAGGCGAAGAGTTCCAAGAAATATCTTGTTGACGTGTTTGTGTCTCGTCGCACGAGGCCTGCTGAGAAATTGAAGCTGGCCTGTCTACCATCCTCGGGTTGATGAGAAGTAGAGGACGGTTCCCACTTCTTCCCCCCCCCCCTTGAGAGTGCTCCACTTGCTTGAGAATTGGCAACGGCAGAGGTCCTAGATGGCCACGTTCCACGCCCACGGGTCTCCAGAGTGATGAGGCAAAGGGGCAGGGCCACGTTCTCTGCAGATGGAGAAGCTCAGGGTCTGTTCCCTTATTCTGGCAACTGGAGAAGGGAGAATTAAACGGGATTTATTTCTTTTTTTAAAAAAAAGTTATTTGTCTTTATTTCCCATATATACATTCACAACTATACAATCTCATGACTATTATTATTGTGTATTATCTTTTAACGTGTATATCCATTTTTCTCCCCCTGCAATTAACAATATCATCAAGATTGGTTTTCTACCATCCCATGTACCCATCTTATTTTACAGCACTACTTCTTCCTTCCTTCCTTCCCTTCTTCTCTCCTTCTCCCCTTTCTTCTTCCCTCTTCTCCTTTCCCTTCTCTGCTTCCCTTTCTTCTCCCCCACTCCTCCCCTCTTCTTCCCTTTCCTACCTTCTCTCCTACTCTTACTTCCCCTCTGTTTCTTCCTCTCCTTTTCCCTTTCTTCTTTCCCTCTCCTTTCTCCTCTCCTTCCTATCTTTCCCACTACTCCTCTCTCCAGTCCCTCTTCATTTATTTCATTGATGATTTTGTGGCTGATCCATTGGGGGGGGAACTGTGGCCCCTTAATGACTTGTGGACTTCAACTCCCAGAATTCCTGAGCCCACAAAGTATAGACCCGTGATGGCGAACCTATGGTACCCGTCACCCGTGCCATAGGTGGCACGCGGAGCCATATTTGCTGGCATGCCAGTTGTCAGCTCCAGCACGCATGCATGTGCTGGACAGCTGATTTTCGGTCTTCCGGAGGGCTGGGAGATGACGTTTTTGCCTTCCCAGGAAAGCCTCCAGAGCCTGTGGGGGGATAGTGCATGCAAGCACAGGAGGGGGGGTCGTGTATGCATGTGCAGGTGGGCACGGAGGATTAAACTGGTGCGGGCATGCGTGTGCAAGCAATAGCGTGCACACGGACAATTTTGGCACATCATAAGAAAAAGCTTCGCCATCACTTTTATAGATAGAAGTTCTAGAGCAGAGGTTCCCAGTTCTCAGCATTGGCCACTTTAAGACGTGGGGATTTCAACTCTCAGAATTTGGCAGCTGAAGTCCGCACATCTTAAAGTCGCCAACATTGGGAACCACCGCCCTAGAATATCTACGTGTCTGGTGGTATTCAGCCGGTTCGGACTGGTTCAGCCAAACCGGTAGGGAAAATCACGGGTGGACCCGCCCACCCAGGCTCTACGCTGTCCTATTTAGGCATGTTTTTGAGGTCGGATGCATGCACGGAAGGCGCCCGCGTGAGGAAAGCGCATGCACGGAAGGCCAGGCGCATGTGTGGAAGGGGCATGGGCACACACGTGGCAAACCGGTAGTAACAAAATGTGAAACTCTTCCACTGCTACCTATGCAGTTCCTAGAGGTTTAAAATGGCACATAATCATGTAGAATTTCTGTTAACAAACATACCATATTTTGGGGAGTATAAGACGTACCTTTTTCCCCCTAATCGTGTGGAAATGTTGGTGAGTCTTATACACTGAATACAGCCATTTTTGGCCTGCTGAAAGCCTGTCCTTGCATCTCATTTTTGCAAAAAACGGGATGTTCGTTGCAAAAAATGGTGGCGTTTTTGCTTCCTCCATCCCCTAGAACAGTGATGGCGAACCTATGGCACGCGTGCCACAGGTGGCACGCGGAGTCATTTGTCAGGGCACGGGAGGCGCTGACCTGTCAGCTGGCCAGCGCGCGCATGCGTGCGCTGGCCAGCTGAGTTCACCATTTTTAAAGCCATTTTTTCGCCCTCCCCAGGCTCCAGAGGCTTTATAGGAGCCTGGGGAGGGCGAAAAGAGCCTCCCCCCCTCCCCCGGAGGCTTCAGGGATCATCCGGAGGCTTCCCTGAAGCTTTCTGAACGCTTAAAACGACCCTCCGAGCAAACCGGAAATGACTTCCGGTTTGCTCGGAGGGTCGTTTTGATCGCTCCAAATGCGTCAGGGAAGCCTCCGGATGATCCCTGAAGCCTCCGGACGGCCTCCGGGGAGGGCGGGGGAGGCTCTTTTTGCCCCCCCCCCCAGGCTCCTATAAAGCCTGTGGAGCCTGGGGAGGGTGAAAAAAGCATGTAAAAATGGGGGGGTCGCGCATTGCATTATGGGTGCGGCACGCATGCACACGACCCCCCTGCGCTCCCCCCACTTGTGGCACGCGAGGCAAAAAAGGTTCGCCATCGCTGCCCTAGAAGCATTCTGCAGGCTTCAGCAGGGCTGGAGAAAGGCAAAAATGCCCCAACTTTTGCAAAACATTGGCTGTTTTTCCCAAAAACGGAGGTGTCTTTGCCTTGCCCCATCCTCCAGCAGCACTCTGCAGCCTTCAGCATGGCTGGGAAAAGGCAACCCGCCTCTGTTTCTGCGAAAAATGAGCCATTTTTTGCAAAGAAATGAGGCATTTTTGCCTTCCTCCAGCCTTTCTGAAGCCTTGCAGAGTGATCTTGGGGGCCAGGAAGGACATAAACTTTTTTTTCTTACTTACCTCTTCAAAATCCCGGTGTGTCTTATACACCGGTGCATCTTATAGTCTGAAAAATACGGTACCTAAATATTCACTGCAAAAATCATAGTGAATTTTCAGAAGAAGCCCATAACTCAGCGGGAAATGATTTGGCATCCACATTTGTCCATAAACCTTGATGGTGATTTCTGTTTTGTTTTGTTTTTTTAAAAAAACCCAGATGACTAAGGTTTATGTTGATTCCAACTAAATATAAAGATTTGTTTTGACTCTTTGCATCTGTTTAGTTGTGTATTTTACATTCTGAGCATGCAAACGTCTTTGGGAAAAGAACTTCTTGGGATTTTATGACGCAGTTGGTGTTGGGGCTGCCTTCTCCTGAGCAAATTGCATGTTCTCCTGGGGGTAATTCTTGGGTGACGCAGAAGGAGCCAATCTACCTTTCTCCGGTTTTTTTGTGACATGCTTAATGCTAAAAGCGCTCAGAATTATAAACATTCAAGGTTGGGTAGGACTTTGGGGCCGATAGGAGAAAAGAGAAAGGGAGGGAGTAGTGGAATTCAATTTTATTTTTACTACCAGTTCTGTGGGCGTGGCTTTGTGGGCGTGGCAGGGGAAAGATACTGCAAAATCCCCATTCCCTCCCCACTCCAGGGAAAGGATACTGCAAAATCTCCATTCCCTCCCCACTCCAAGGGAAGGATACTGCAAAATCTCCATTTCCTCCCCACTCCAAGGGAAGGATACTGTAAAATCTCCATTCCCTCCCCACTCCAGGGAAAGGATACTGCAAAATCTCCATTCCCTCCCCACTCCAGGGGAAGGATACTGCAAAATCTCCATTCCCTCCCCACTCCAGGGGAAGGATACTGCAAAATCTCCATTCCCTCCCCACTCCAGGGGAAGGATACTGCAAAATCTCCATTCCCTCCCCACTCCAGGGGAAGGATACTGTAAAATCTCCATTCCCTCCCCACTCCAGGGAAAGGATACTGCAAAATCTCCATTCCCTCCCCACTCCAGGGAAAGGATACTGCAAAATCTCCATTCCCTCCCCACTCCAGGGGAAGGATACTGCAAAATCTCCATTCCCTCCCCACTCCAGGGGAAGGATACTGCAAAATCTCCATTCCCTCCCCACTCCAGGGGAAGGATACTGTAAAATCTCCATTCCCTCCCCACTCCAGGGAAAGGATACTGCAAAATCTCCATTCCCTCCCCACTTCAGGGAAAGGATACTGCAAAATCTCCATTCCCTCCCCACTCCAGGGAAAGGATACTGCAAAATCTCCATTCCCTCCCCACTCCAGGGAAAAGATACTGCAAAATCTCCATTCCCCCCCACTCCAGGGAAAGGATACTGCAAAATCTCCATTCCCTCCTCACTCCAGGGCAAGGATACTGCAAAATCTCCATTCCCACCTTACTCCTGGGGCCAGCCAGAGGTGGTATTTGCCGGTTCTCCAAACTACTCAAAATTTCCACTACCGGTTCTCCAGGACCTGTCAGAACCTGCTGAATTTCACTCCTGCAGGGAGGTTTGCTGTGGTGGATACAGGTAATCCTCATCTTACAACCTATTCAAAGTTACAGCCACACTGAAAAAAGTGACAGGACCATTTTTCACACTTATGTCCGTTGCAGCATCCCCATGGTAACATGATCCAAATTGGATGTTGGCAACTGACTCCTATTTATGATGGTTGGAGTGTCCCGGGGTGATGTGATCACCTTTTCCCACCATCTGACCAGCAAAGTCAATGGGGAAGCCAGATTCACTTAACCGCTGTGTTTGCTAGCTGAACAACTGCAGTGATTCACAGTTGTTAAAACGGTGGCAAGAAAGGTCATAAAAATGGGGTTAAAGTCACTTAGCAGTTGTCTTGCTTAGCAGGAGAAATGTTGGGCTCAATTGTGGTCATAAGTCAAGGACTACTTATTATAAAGGTAAAGGTTCCCCTCGAACATGCGTGCTAGTCGTTCCCCACTCTAGGGGGAGGTGCTCATCTCCGTTTCTAAGCCAAAGAACCAGCACTGTCCGAAGACGTCTCTGTGGTCATGTGGCCAGCCTGACTAAATGCTGAAGGTGCACGGAACGCTGTTACCTTCCCACCAAAGGTGGTTCCTATTTTTCTACTTTCATTTTTACCTGCTTTCGCACTGCTAGGTTGGCAGAAGCTGGGACAAGTAATGGGAGCTCACTCCGTTACGTGGCGCCAGGGATTCGAACCGCCGAACTGCCGACCTTTCTGATCGACACGCTCAGCGTCTTAGCCCCTGAGCCTCCACGTTATTAGAGCAGGGAAGTTCTTTTGTAGACATGGACCAACAGCTCCTGAATTAGAATAACTCTGTTAGTGAGCCCAGGCATTTGCATAAAAGAAAGGTTGGCTGGGGATTATGGGCAGATGCTGGATTCGATCTAGCTGGTATAAAACACTACACAAGAGCATTGTCGATAGCTGGTGTCCTCTTGCACAGGATATGGGCTGTTTGTGTTGTTGTTGACTTAAAAATGAGTTATTTCAAGCCCTCTCTTTCCTTGACCTCGGGATCAGCGTGGTTGTGTTTGTTGATGTCATTTCTATAGTTACATTGGCAGTTCATATGCTGCCTTTCATGTTTGAGGCCCTCATTTCCAGAAATAGCTAGATAGGGCAGCATTAATAGCTGATGGCTGCAGACATGAATCATAAGAAGCATGGTGGCTGGGGAACAGCGGAAGGACTGTCAGGGAAGACTTTTGAGGGTCGTTTTTCATCTGGTGACTTCCGTGATGGTGTTGTTGGGGGCTCAGTAGACGTCTTGAAAAGGAAGGAGCCATGTAGGAAGAGAGTTATGGACAAGGAGAGGATAAGAGGTTACAGGGAGAGATGTAAGAACTGGGATGGTCTAGTTTTTAGAACTTGCCAGTTTCCTCCAGAATGGACAATACAATCCTGAAGGGTCCCTAAAGAATCAATCCTGAAACCAGGGACTTCACAAGAAGGGGAAAAAATTAGGAAAATTCTGACCTGTGCTGAAATGGATAAATGTATGTGAGCATTGAAGAATAAAGACAAATCAGAATATTATAAGATCTGGGATAAATTTTATCGATGGTTGGAACAAAAAAGGAAAGACCCAAAATAGGCAATAGCTAAGATTCATAGAATGGAGACTAGAATTACGTATGAAACTATAACAGCGAAAATGTATCAGATAAACATAAAGCAACATGGTTGAAAACATGATATTTCTATATTTGCAAATACGGAATAGATCAAATATTAAAAAGCAGGGTAGTTAACAATGTATAATTTTATATCTTAGCGTGTATGGCATAGATTTCGCCAGGATGTCCAATGTTTTAATTTGTGTTTAATAAAAAATTTTTATTAAAAAAAAAGAATCATTCCTGAAACGTTTGGATCAGCCTCCAAAGAGGGGAGAGACAGAATGCACTTACATACAGGAGGTCCATGTTATTAATCTAACAACTGCCATTATTCACTTAACAAACGTGGCAAGAAAAGTCGTAAAATGGGGCAAAACTCACTGAGCAAATTTCTCAGTTAGCAGGGTAAAGCTGGGATTCACTTGAGGACTAGCTGTATGAACAACCACTAAGAATTCCCGTGGCTCTGTCCTAGCTAATGAAAAGAGATGACTTCTAAAAAAAGATCAATTGTGCCAGTTTCTGGAGCATCAACATAGCTGGATAAAATGAATTTTTTAGGAAAAGCTATTCTCCAAATAAGAAACACAACTGAGAAGTTTCTTCTTCTAGCCTTGATCCCACCCCTTATTGTCATGGTGGTAGGGAACTACTAACCATTTTTCCTGGGGAGGTGGGTTCTGGGTCATTTCTGGTTGTAGAAGGTGGTCCTGAAAATACCTTGATAACCAGGTTCCTGCTCTAAAGCCCCAAACAGAAATGGTAGGATATTGGAATGCTGAATCACAGGTTGCCACCTTCCATTGTTCCTAGATTATCCCAAAGCTTGGCAAGATACTTCTATTAAAACTAGGGTAACAACAGGACTTATGAATTCTTTCCTTTATTTTTGACAAATATGGTTGTCAAACAGATAAAAAGGTTTCCTTTCATTTAGGGTAACTCCAAAGAAAGTTTCCTTTCCCCCCCTCGGATGAATTAGTGATTAAAAAAAAACTTTGGATTGTGCAGAGATGGACAAATTAACCCTGAAATTAAAAGATAAAGAAGAGTGGGCATATTATGAAATTTGGAACAATTGGTACAAATGGTTGCAAAACAAGAAAATTAATTAAGCCGAAAAACATACATAAATACACATAGAACTGTGAATAAAGGTGTGTAAATATAGAAATATTATATACATGTACAGATATGATGACATAACAATGTTGATATAATGACTGTAATGTGTTGTAGAAGGGAAAAAATAATTTTAAAAATCTGCAAAAAAAAAAAAAACAAGTTTCCTTTCATTTAAGGTAACTCCAAAAAAGTTATCTCAAGATACAATCCTCCTTCCAAAAAAGATCAAAGGAAATAAAACAGTATCTTGGCCACTCCAATATATCTGGCATTATAACCCCACCAATCTTTCATCCTTAATTAGTGAGGATTATTTATTTTTGTTTGTTTATTTTATTTTGTTTAGTTTGTCAAAACATGTACGAGATAATAGGTATAAGTATAAACATGGATATGAATGAAAGAAGTGAATACAAATAAATGGGGACAATAGGACAGGGACATTAGGCACGCTGGTGCGCTTATGCACGCCCCCTTTATGGACCTCTTAGGAATGGGGGTGAGGTCCACGGTAGACAGTTTAAGGTTGAAGCTGTGGGGGGTTTGAGGATGTAACAATGGAGTCAGGTAGAGAATTCCAGGCGTTGACCACTCTGTGGCTGAGGTTGTACTTGAGAGGTTGGCAGCTATGAGATAATAGTTTGCTTTTTTAAAAGGTATAATTTAACGTTATAATTTAGCAGCGAGAACAATTAATCAGCAGCACGGCTTGCCTTCAGAAATTAGTGCTCCATCACTGGAGGCCTTCAAGAAAGTATTGGACAACCACTTGTCTGGGGTGGTGTAGGGCCCTGATGGGGAACCTATGGCATGCGTGCCAGAGGTAGCACACAGAGCCCTCTCTGTGGGCACGTTACCAGCTGCTCTTCTGATTTCTGGCCAACTGGTCTTTGCAGGCGCTGGAAAAATGGCTTGAAAGTGGCCCAAAGAATGGCAAAAAACCAGGCCATTTCCAGGCCATTTTTCAGGCCAAAAAGAGCCCGAAAAATGGCCAAAAACAGGCATGCATGTACCAGTCAGCTGGTTTTTGGTATCTGGCGACCTGGCGCGGGCGCACACACACATGTGCACATGTATGTACATGTACTCCGGTTTGGGCACTTGGTGCAGGGTCTCCTGCTTGAGCAGGAGGTTGGACTAGAAGACCTCCAAGGTGCTTTCCGACTGCATTATTATTCTGTTCTATCTTTTGCCTCCAAAATGTTCAGCTGGATCCTGGTTAGCAAAACTCTACTTACTCATGTGTTAAATTGCTGGCCTCCAAAGGGGAAAAATTTATTAGCTATTATGGAATCTTCCCCTCCAGCACTAAGGGCAGGCAAGCATTTAACAACAATACAACTTCCTCTCTCTTTGTGTGTGGGTGTAGGTGTGTATTCCAAGCGCTGAAACCTGCCACTGCTAGACTTTCGCAAGGGCTCCTTAACTGTTGTAAAGGTTAATGATCCAAAACATCTCCTGGGTTGTATTCTTTACTCAAAACACTTCATTGTTTACTTTCTTTTTGCTGTGGGTTTAGTTACAGACAACCAGCTCTTGATTTTCTGAAACTGGTTTACATGGCCCATCGTTTTCACTCCTCCATAGAGGCAGCTCTTCCTGTGTGATTGGAGGGTCACTAGTTCCTTTATTTGTGGAGAACATGAGTTCAGTGAACTTAGTTCATCAGCATGAGGTTGCTCCTGCAACGGGATATCTTGTCCATGCCCCTACATCAGCCTGGCCCCCAAAGGGTGTCTTCCAGATGCCGGAGGACCTGTTGGCCCAGAACTCTGGGATATCTTGTCCATGCATGCCTTGGAAGCTTCAGCCTTGGGGATGAAGAAGACTAAGATGTCTCAAGAGCTCATGAAAAAGTTCTGGCTGGCGAGACGGCCACCAGGTTCGTGAGTCATAGTGTAGCTTTCATAACATTTAAGATGGGTGGCCGTTTCATTGCACTTCTGATGCATCACTACTCTTTGTGGCTAGTTCCCAATGTTTAAAAACAATTACTGCCCTTTATTTAGTCTGGGGTTTGGTATGAGTGGACTTGCCTGTTTCCACTGAGTGGTGGAGGTAAGAATGAGGTTACTGAGATGTATAACAATATAATTCCAAGAAGAACAATTTAGCTTCACTTAAATGGCCTAACTCGGGCATTCAGTAGTTACTCAGGTAATTCTTAAGCTGCGGCTGCTTCTTTAGTTGACGGTTGGCTATTACAGCAGACCTCCTGAGGTACTTAGGACCCATAGTCACATGACTGCATTTCAGACACTTTGGGCACCCAGCGTTGTGTCCCGCCAGTGGCCATTGGAGCTGGCAGCAGATTCGGACAGTAAGGAGGTTGGGTAGTAACATGGACCAGTCCTGGAGTCTGGAGAAGGCTCTGAGGAGGGCTCTGCGTCAGAGGCAGAGAGGGGGCCAGGGCTGTATGCCAGTTATCAGCTGCCTTCAGAGTCAGACATTAGTGAGGCAGACATGTGCATGTGCAGAGTTGCCAGACGAAGGGAACAGCTAAGGAACAGGGGTCAACTTGGGAGTAAGGCCACAGGTGGATGATGAATGGCCCCCTCCCAGAGGAAATAAAAAAGGAGCGAAAGGGGAGGGGAGTTTGCAGGAGACAATTAGTTCACTTAATTGGTTCATGACTCTCTGAGACTCTTTGCCAAGTTCTGCAGATATTGTCCTGGCAGCTCTCCAAGCCAGAGAAGGTCTGTGACTGTAAATCCTCCCTTGAAAGACTTTGCTGGGTGTCTATGAGCAGAATTCACAGCAAATTAATAAAAGGGTTTTTTGTCGGGACCAGGAGTTGGCTTCAGGCTCTTGGGACGCCTCGGTCACAACACCCAGCCCCCAGCCACATTTGCAGCACCAAAAAATAACTTTGGCCACGTGGTGAGAACAGATTCGCTCAAAAAAAAAATCAAGCATGCTGGGAGTGGTCAACAGTAAAAGGAGAAGGAGCCATCCTAGTACCTGCTGTCTGGACATTATAAAGGATGCCACCAGGATGACCATGGCCGATCTGACAGAGACAATGCAAGACAGAGGGGCATGCAGAGTGTTGATCCCCAGAGTGGCCAAGGGTTGGACATGACTGAACATCTGATGAAGGCAACAACATAGCACCCCATTGTCATGCGGCTGCATTTTAGGACAGTTGTCATAATGTAAATGAGAGCTGCGTGCGTAAATGGAGCTGCTTGTGCGGCCTTGCAGGCCTTTTGCAAGAACCATTCTCCCCTTTCCCCCTCTCGGGTCAGTCCACAAAGCCAGAAACGTTGGGGAACTCTGGACTAGAGGACCTCTAAGACCTCACATTGCAGCCCTGGTCAAAAGGGCCCAGAGGAGATGATACGACCTAAGACTTCTCAGGAAACAACAACTGAAGGAAAAACTGCTGGTGACCTTCTACCGCTGCACCATAGAGAGTATTTTAACTTACTGCACCTGTGCATGCTTTGCCAATTGTACAGTGGCAGATAGGACGGCGCTCTAGAGGGTCAACGTCACTGCCCAGAGGATCACTGGTTGCCCTCTCCCCTCCCTCTTTGGAAGATCTTTATAGCTCCCACTGCCTTAAGAAAGTTCAAAACATTCTCAAAGATCCATCTCATCCTGAGCACCCCTTTTTTTTAAAACTATTATCATCTGGCAGACGGTACAGGATAATAAAAACAAGGACAAACAGGCTGAAAAACAGCTTCTATCCCAGGGCAGTGACTATATTGAATTCTATGGTATAGTGCAATATTAATGCAATAGCAGGGATTTTCAATTTCAATTATATAGCATGTGAAGGATGTGTGTTTGTGTTTTTATTTTTGTAGTTGTACACTGAAGATGGCATTTAATTTCATTGTCCGAGGTGCAATAACAAACTAAACTAAACTAAACTAAACTAAACTAAAAAACTAAACTAAACTAAACTAAACTAAACTAAACTAAACTAAAGGTCTCTTCCAATCTGTTATTCCGCATTCTGTCTGTATTCTGTATCCATTAGGGCCACCGTTGAGATTCCTGAGGCTGCCTCCTGTGTGTTCCCGAGGTTTCTTTGCAATTAGTCACCCAGTAGCTCCTTTCTCCTTTCTGCAGCCAGCCTGACAGAGGCAGCTATCTATCACACCAGGCCAGCCCTCCGTACACAATAGCCGGAAGTTATTCCAATTCTCAGACAATTCCCGTTTCTATCTCGAGAATAGCAAAAGGTCAAAAAACATCAGGCTGCAGTTTTTGCCAGCAATAGCAATGTGGGCAGAGAAAGAGGTCCGGGCGGGGGAGAGGGGGGGAGGGCTGATGTGCTGAGCTCTCTGGGTCTCTCGCCTGCCCTCCCTCACCAGCTTCCTGCTTCCTGCACAGGTAGCCCTCGACTTACAAACATGGGCTGAGCAACTATTCACAGCGTAAAGCACTGAAAAAAATGACCCACGACCATCTCAGCATCAGTAAGGTTTATGTGATCAAGTGGCATGTATTTATCATGCTCAATAGTAGTAACTGTGAGAGGGATCTTGGAGTCCTAGTGGACAACCATTTAAATAGGAGCCAGCCGTGTGCAGCAGCTGCCAAAAAAGCCAACACAGTTCTAGGCTGCATCAACAGAGGGAGAGAATCAAGATCACGTGAATGGTTAATACCACTTTACAATGCCTTGGTAAGGCCACACTTGGAATACAGCATCCAGTTTTGGTTGCCACGATGTAAAAAAGATGTGGAGACTCTAGAAAGAGTGCAGAGAAGAGCAACAAAGATGATTAGGGGACTGGAGGCTAAAACATAAGAGGAATGGTTGCAGGAAATGGGCATGTCTAGTTTAATGAAAAGACGGACTAGGGGAGATAGGGTGCCGTCGGCCAGGCAGTGTCGGCTGGTGACCCCCCAGGGGGAGAGCCTTCTCTGTGGGAGCGCTTTCCCTCTGGAATGAGCTGCCCCCGGAGCTTCGCATAATCCCTGACCTCTGGTCCTTCCGACGCGCCCTAAAAAGTTGGCTTTTCCAGCAAGCCGGCCTGGCCTGTTAATTTTAATTTTAACTTATTTTAAATGTATTGTTTTTTTAAAAATTCAGTTTGTTTGTTTTTTGGATATGGATTTAATCTTTTTTAACTTTTGGGATGTGTGTTTTTTAATGTTGTACGCCGCCCTGAGTCCTTTTGGAGAAGGGCGGCATATAAATCCAAATAAGCCAAACCAAACCAAACCAAGATATAATAGCATCCTTCTAATATCTCAGGGGTTGCCACAAAGAAGAGGGAGTCAAGCTATTCTCCAAAGCACCTGAGGGTAGGACAAGAAGCAATGGGTGGAAACTAATCAAGGAGAGAAGCTGCTTAGAACTGAGGAGAAATTTCCTAACAGAATAATTAATCAGTGGAACAACTTGCCTCCAGAAGTTGTGAATGCTCCAACACTGGAAGTTTCTAAGAAGATGTTGGGTATCCATTTGTCTGAAGTGGTGTAAGATTTCCTGCCTAATCAGGGGATTGGACTAGAAGACCTCCAAGGTCCCTTTCAACTCTATTATTCTATTCTATCACTGACATCCTCTGATCGCCATTTATGAATTTCCCAGGCAGCTTCTGACAGACAAAGTCAATGGGAAGAGCCAGATTTACTTAATGTCACTTAAAAACTCTGGCAAGAAAAGTTGTAAAGTCAAGTGCAACTCAGTGAACAACTGCCTTGTTTAGTAAAGGAAATTCTGGTCCTAATGTTGGTCATCAGTTGAGGACTGTCTATATCAGTGACACTACCACTGCAGGAGAAGAAATATTATTTCCAGGACAGTGAGGGCTGCATATTTGACCTCGGGGGCTGGATGGGTGTGACTGGGCTGGGTGTGGCCAGCTCAACAACATTTGTGTCAGGGGCACCTCTCCCAGGCTCTGTTTTCGGCTCCGAGGGCCTCCTGCAGTGCTCTGCCAGTGAAAATAGAGGCCCTCCCAGGCTCCGTTTTCGGCTCCGAGGGCCTCCTGCAGTGCTCTGCCAGTGAAAATGGAGGCCCTCCCAGGCTCCGTTTTCGGCTCCGATGGCCTCCTGCAGTGCTCTGCTAGTGAAAACGGAGGCCTCCCAGGTTCCGTTTTCAGCTCCGAGGGCCTCCTGCAGTGCTCTGCCAGTGAAAATGGAGGCCCTCCCAGGCTCTGTTTTCGCTGGCAGAGCGCTGCAGGAGGACGTCGCAGCTGAAAACGGAGCTGGAGAGGGCCACACATTTTCTTGGGAGGCTCTCGTTCCCTTTTCGCTGGCAGAGGTACCGTGGGCCAGTCCTTCACCAGGGCAGCCCCGCAGGCCAGATCCAAGCACCCTGCTGGCCAGCTCCGGCTTCCCGGCCCTTAAGTTTGACACCTCTATGCTAAAGGGTATATTGTCGAGAGTCACTTTCTGTAAGATGAGCAGCTGCACAAATCTGATAAAGTGAGTGTAAAGAAGCAGCTTTGGATATTTTTTACAGCAGTTATAAACTTTATATTGTCTTTGTTGAACATGCCCTTTGAATGCTCTTCACGTTCTACTGGAAGCCAGAGAAGAGAGGAAGCAAGGGGTCCATTGGATATGAAAAGAGAAAGCTACCTTTTTATTTTATTTTTCCTTTTTATACTTTGGACTCTCTGCGCTGTTCCTGCAGTAGGTGTGGTCCATCTGCAGATCTTCTGAAGGTCACAGGTGAATAACTGTGGTTTTATTAGCCCTGCGGGATGCTTTGAAAACAGTCGCATCTTGAGATTAGGACACTCCGTCCCAAGTAGAAGATCTCACTTTCACTTCTGTTCAGCTGGGAAAACTCTCTGAACCCTTCCAGTGTGGAAATCATACCAAGATAAAGGGACCAGTGATTTGATGCTGTGTATAGGCTTAGTTCCTTCTAAAATTACACCTGGGAGGAACAAAAAACGAGTCTTTTGTGATGGAGATTCTCAGTCATCCACATCATGGTTGTCTCAAAGGTGCTTTTTTTTTTTTTTTAAAGGCAATTGATTGAGAAGAGAAACGTCTTCCTCAAGGGGAAAAAAACATAGTCCAGTTGCCTTCTTGAAAAAGCATCTTTGAGACACGTTGGCTGATGTAATGGAATCAGTAGTGAGTTCCGGATCCCTTTGCAGCTAGTACGCTGTGCACGGGGCCGGGTGACCTCATTGGGCATGTGCGTGGCACATGCATGCGCACTCCACCGCCCTGCGACACCCAGCTGCTCAGTGGAGGTCGCGTGGGTGCAATTGGCCCGTTGGCATCAAAAACCGGTAAGGGACGTGGGCGGGTGGGTGGGCCAAATGAACCACCGTTCCGGTATGGTGGCCGCTGCTCTCAGTTACCACCGGTACACCTGTCCTGGGCCTTACCCCGCCCGGAACTCACCACTGAATGCAATGTATGGATGACCTTGGGATTCCAGGGGAAGAGATGCTGTCCAGGAAACAGCCAAGAAGAGAAGCAGGAGCTCACGATGGCTTAACGCTCAGAGGAAGAAACTTAGGAAGGACTGGCCTGAAGAGATCAAACAGTTAGAAGTGGCCGTGGGAAGTTTTGTACTTTCAGGTGTGCAAGATTTTGTTAATTTAGTCTCAGAATGAAGTAGGTTATGAGCTGTGGTGGCGCAGTGATTAGAATGCAGTGTTGCAAGCTTATTCTGCCGACTGCCACAAGTTTGATCCTCACCGGCTTAAGGTTGACTCAGCCTTCCATCCTTCCGAGGTGGGTAAAATGAGGATCCAGATTGTTGGGGGCAATGTGCTGGCTCTGTAAACCGCTTAGGAAGGGCTGTAAAGCACTGTGAAGCGGGATATAAGTCTAAGGGCTATTGCTATTTTCTTTCCTTCCTTCCTTCCTTCCTTCCTTCCTTCCTTCCCTTCCCTTCCCTTCCCTTCCCTTCCCTTCCCTTCCCTATCAATCCATCCATCCACTCATCCATCCATACCAGCTCAAAGTTGACTCAGCCTTCCATCTTCCGAGGTGGGTAAAATGAGGACCCAGATTGTTGGGGGCAATAGGCTGACTCTATAAACCACTTAGGGAGGGCTGTAAAAGCATTATGAAGCGGTTTTTAAGTCTAAAGGGTGTCAAACTTGCGACTCGTAGGTTGGATGTGTTACACGGTGGGCATGGGTGGGGGGAAGTTACGATGAGTTTGACACCCCAGATCTAAGTGCTATTGCTAGTTTCAACTCAACTAGTTATGTTTCCTGTCTGGTTTAACCAGGAAAGATGGCAGCTGTGTTAATACACTTCACTAAATCATAGGGTGATTTGGTTTTAACATGACAGATCAGCCCACCCTATGCATTGCTGCTGAGTGATACATACAAACTCGACCTTTATGGCATGTTTAACAATTTAATTTAAAAGTTTAACTTAGAATTACATAGTAGTGATAATTATGGTTATTTTCTCTCATCGTTATGACTTCAATCTGTCTGGCACTGCATCAGGAATATTTTGAAATATAGGGAGTCCTCAAGCTATAACTGATTGCTTTCTTTCTTTCTTTCTTTCTTTCTTTCTTTCTTTCTTTCTTTCTTTCTTTCTTTCTTTCTTTCTTTCTTTCTTTCTTTCTTTCTGAATAAATAGCAATACCCCTTAGACTTATATACAGCTTCACAGTGCTTTACAGTCCTCTCTAAGCAGTTTACAGAGTCAGCAAATTGCCCCCAACAATCTGGGTCCTCATTTTACCGACCTCGGAAGGACGGAAGGCTGAGTCAACTTTGAGCCGGTCAGGAACGAACTGCTGGCAGTCAGCAGACATAGCCTGCAACGGTGCATTTTAACCATTGAGCTACCACAGCTCTTATCAAAGTAAAATGTATTGCCAAAAAAAAAGGAAAATCAACCCCATTTTTGCACTCTTTGTGCTATTGCTCTCCCCTCTTTGATTGCTGAATAGTTTTTTTTTTATAAGCTACAGAAAATTGCAGAGGGTAGTTTTTTGCAAGCAAGCCTCTCCTGGAGGATTTGCAAAACCATTCACACTGACTGCTGGGAACGGATAGTCTATTTTCTTCTTCGCATCCCTGGAGATTCTGCAGGGGGCCAGTTGATGCCATCACATGATATCACTGGTTTATTCTGGTTACTTGTTTTCACAGCGATTACTTAGTAAGATAAGCAACTTGGTTTTCCCCAAAGACTATAGATAACAGTTCCTGTGGGCCAGGCTTGAAGAAAATTGAAATGTAGCATAGCATTTAGGTCCGTGGTGAAATTCAATTTTTTTTACTACTGGTTCTGTGGGCGTGGCTCGGTGGGCGTAGTGTGACTTGGTAGGCGTGGCAGGGGAAGGGTACTGCAAAATCTCCTTTCCCACCTCACTCTGGGGCCAGCCAAAGGTGGCATTTTCCAGTTCTCTGAACTACTCTAAATTTCCGCTACCGGTTTCCCAGAACCTGTCAAAACCTGTTGGATTTCACCGCTGATTTAGGCTTATTATACAGGTAGCCCTCCTACTTACCATTGCAGCATCCCCATGGCCACATAATCAAAATTCAGACAGTTGGAGACTGACTCCTAGTTATGACAGCTGCAGTGTCCAAGAATCATGCGATCACCTTTTGCGAACTTCTGTCAAGCAAGGAAACCAGGAAATCAGATTCACTTAACAACCATGTTACTAACTTAATAACTGCCGTGAGCCATTGGGACACTGCAGCAATCGTAACTACAAGTCAGTTTCCAACCGTCTGGATTTTGATCACGTGACTTATGGGGATGCTGCAGCAGTCGCAAGTGTGGAAAATGGTCACAAGTCCTTTGGTAACTTTGAACGGTCACTAAGTGAACTGTGGTAAGTTGAGGACTAACTGTACTTCATTGGCTCTCTTATCTGCCAGATCTTGGTTTTACATCAGTAGAGTCACTCTGTGTCCTTGACGGAGGGAGCAGCAGCTCATAAAGTTTCAACGCCTTTCAATAAACATGTGTTGGTCCCAAAATGTTCTACCAGATCCCTTCTGTTGTTGTTGTTTTTAACAACCATATAATAACTGGGCTACTCTGCCCTGGTTTTAAATAGAATAGAATTCTTTATTGGCCAAGTGTGATTGGACACACAAGGAATTTGTCTTTGGTGCAGATGCTTTCAGTGTACATAAATAAAAATAAAATAGAATACATTCATCAAGAATCATAAGATGCAACGCTTTGTGATAGTCATAGATTACTGATAAGCAATCAAATTATACTAGTAAACAAATAAAACAATATAAATTGTAAAGATACAAGCAACATGGTTATAGTCATAAGTGGGAAGAGATAGGTACTAGGAATGAAGAAAATAATAATAATAGTAATACAGTCTTAGTAAATTATTCGACAGTGTTGTGGGAATTAGTTGTTAAGTAGAGTGATGGCATACAGGGTAAAACTGTCCTTGTGTCTACTGTAATTATTCTGGTGTGCAGTGCCCTATAGCATCGTTTTGAGGGTAGAAGTTGAAACAATTTATGTCCAGGATGCGAGGGGTCTGTAGTTATTTTCTCAGCTCTCTTTTTGACTCGTGCAGTGTACAGGTCCTCAATGGAAGACAACTTGACAGTCATTGTTTTTTCTGCAGTTCTGATTCTCCTCTGAAGTCTGCGTCTGTCTTGTTGGGTTGCAGAGCCAAACCAGACAGTTAATGGAGGTGCAGATGACAGACTCAATAATTTCTCTGTAGAAGAAGTACAGTAGTTCCAAAGTTAGCAGGAATCATTCATTCAACATACGGTATTCATCATATGAACACAGGTGTCGAAACTTTTTTTATCAGTGTATTTATATAAAACCAGCCCACGTGCTCAGTACGTTTGTCGCCTTCCCTTCCCACTGCATCCTGTGTAGCTTTTTCCAAAGAAACCATTATGCAACAAAGTCTCTATCGTTTTTCCACTCCATTGTTCGCCCATTCTCCAGACAAGGAATTTGAAAAGTTTATTAAACTCATTTGCAGCTGTTTTTTTTCCCTGGTGTTTAAAATATACAGAGGGGTAAGGGGCAGGGCCTGCAGTGTGTGACAAGTATGTGGTCTTTTCCTTTTGCTCCCAGTTTTATTCGGATTTAATTCAAAGTTTATTAAACTCCTTTGCAGTGTGTGACAAGTACGTGGTCTTTTGCTCCCAGTTTTATTCGGATTTAATTCAAACTTCAAGGTGCAGTAAGATTTTATTCTGAGCGTGTAAGCTTTCTCATCTTCTTTATTGGTATCCTGCATCTTTTCTCGTTCGGCCAATAACGAATGGACTCATCCTTGCTCATCTTCAGAATAACAGCCCTTCTGAAGTTCACCTTTCTTTCAAACGTTCATTGCACAACAACTGCGCAAATGTCTTGGCCCATTCTTGTTTTCTTAACCGTGGATGGATATCAGATCAAACGGGGGAGGTGATTTCATCACTGGATATTTTTTAAATGATCTGTTTTTTTTTTAAATAAAAAAAAATCTGGCTCATAAAAATGATTTATAAGTTCTTGGAATATGCCAGGGACATTTTCCTCCTCCTGAATACTCCAAGGGGAATGACAACATTCTATGTTATTTCAGGACAGGATGGATAACAATTCCGAGGTTAAAAGAGGTCCACAGAGATCTTCCCTGTGATCTCTAAAAGTTGACACTGTAGTTTTCAGTCATCCTGGAGTTGGGGGGGGGGGGGACACGACACAAACAATGAGGCTTTTAAGTCACAAAAGTAAGGAGGGGAGGGGAAATCCCTGACATGAATGCCACAAAAATTTAGAACATAAGAGATAGCCCTTTGACATATGGCCACAACTGAGCCCAACATTTCTGTTGCTAAGTGAGACAGTGGTTAAGAGAGTTTGGCAGAATAAAGTTGGAAGGCACCTTGGAGGTCTTCTAGACCAACACCTTGCTCAAGCAGGAAACTCTACACCAGTGATGGCTAACCTTTATGTTGTTGGGTGCCAAAAATGCGATAGTGCATGCATGTGCCAGCACCCATAATGCAACGTGTGCCCCCACATGCGCATGCACACACAACCCCCCCCAATGCTCCCCACACACACACACACTGCTTGCCTCCAAGCTGAGCTTGGTATTTCCTCTGGGGAAGGCCATTTTCGGGCCTGGGGAAAGCCTCCGGAACCTGGGGAGGGTGAAAAACGGGAGTGAACTTCTAGTTGGCCCGTTGGGCCTGTGCTTTGTCCTCCCCAGGCTCTGGAGGCTTTCCTAAAGCCTGGGAAGGGGGAAAACTGCCTCCCCCGGCCCTCCGGAAGGCTGAAAATCAGCTGGCAGCAAACGCATGCCCACTGGAGCTGACAGCTCGTGTGCTGGTAGATATGGCTCCATGTGCCAGCTGTGGCATGAGTGCCATAGGTTTTCCATCGTGGCCCCACACCACTTGAGACAAATGGTTATCCAGCATCTTCTTAAAAACTTCCAGTGTTGGGGCATTCACAACTTCTGGAGGCAAGCTGTTCCACTGATTAATTATTCTAACTGTCCGGAAATTTCTCCTTAGTTCTTGGTTGCTTCTGTTTTTAAAAAATGGGGACTTGCTTGCAGAACAGATGAAGTTGCCCAATCTTTACCTGTTCGATCTTTCTTGCCACAGTTGTTAAGTGAATAGCTGCAGTTGTTAAGTTAGTAACACAGTCGCTATGTGAATCAGGCTTCCTCATTAACGGTCAGAAGGTCGCAAAAGGTGACCCCTGGACACGTTAACCGTCATAAATGGGAGTCAGTTGCCAAGCGTCTGAATTTTGATCCCGTGGCCACGGGGATGCTGCAATTGTCATAAGTGGAAAAACGGTCATAAGTTGCTTTTTTTAGTGCCATTGTAACTTTGAATGGTGACTAAATGAACCCTTGTAAGCCAAGGACTAAAAGGGACGCGGTGGCTCAGTGGCTGTGACGCTGAGCTTGTCGAGCAGAAAGGTCGGCAGTTCAGCGGTTCGAATCCCTAGCACCACATAACAGAGTGAGCTCCCGTGACTTGTCCCAGCTTCTGCCAACCTAGGAGTTCGAAAGCACGTAAAAATGCAAGTAGAAAAATAGGAACCACTTTGGTGAGAAGGGAACAGCGTTCCGTGAGCCTTCGGCATTTAGTCATGCTGGCCGCATGACCACACTGTGTCTTCAGGCAGCGCTGGATCTTCGGCTAAGAAACAGAGAAGAGCTGTGCCCCCTAGAGTCTGGAACGACTAGCACATATGTGCGAGGGGAACCTTTACCTTTATGTCAAGGACTACCTGAATTACAGCATCTAAAAGACCTCATGCACTCATTCTTTGAAAACCCTTTCTCTTATACTGGAGGATTTCCACCTTGCTTTTATAAATTACAAGGAGGCCACCAAGATTGTCCTTAGCTAGAAATTCCTGCTGTTAAAATCGGAATTATTAGCCCGGGAGAAGACTGCAGTCTACAGAACCATGGCTCAGCTGTTCCTTTTACCCTGCAGATTTTGGAGAAATATTTCTCGTCAGTAACACGCACACATGCCCCAAAGTGTGTGGGTGGGTGGGGGGATGTTTATCAGAAGTACTCCTTTTGATGACAACACAAGCGCCACATTTGGTGAACCACAAATTACTCAGGGCTGCTTGAGATGGATGGAGCTGCCTCTCAGAATTAGTAAGCCTTGTCTGTTCGTGGTTTGAACAGAAAGATTTCATCGTATGCAGAGAAATGCAGTCGGCCCCAAACCAGCTTTGTCACATTCAAACTCATCTTTTCAGTGAATCTATTGTCTCTGGGTATGGAGAATTTAGTTTGCCGCTGTGTGGGAATGACTGGTCTGTTCTTTTCTGTGGAATTGGCTGAGAGTTTTCTTCCTTAAGTGGGTTGCGTTCAGTTTCAATTGGGCCATCATTCTTGTCTCATACGAGCTTGTGGTTGTGTTATGTGGTCATTCCCAGGAACTGGTCTTGCAGCTTTCTTCTAGAGAAACTGAGTCTTTCCCAAGTTCATTGGTGTTCTGAGGCTCCCCCCGAAAGCACAAGGCAGAGTCCTGATCCCGACAAAACCCCTTTTATTAAATGAATGTTCATTCACAGTCAGCAGGACCCGGCAAACAGTCTTTCAAAGGAATATTTATGACTACAGACCTTATCTATCTTGGAAAGTTCAGTGGTTCGAATCCCTAGTGCCACGTAACAGAGTGAGCTCCCGTTACTTGTCCCAGCTTCTGCCAACCTAGCAGTTCGAAAGCAGGTAAAAATGCAAATAGAAAAATAGGGACCACCTTTGGTGGGAAGGGAACAGCGTTCTATGCGCCTTCAGCATTTAGTCATGCCGGCCACATGACCACAGAGCCGTCTTCGGACAGTGCTGGCTTTTTGGCTTTGAAACAGAGATGGGCACCACCCCCTAGAGTCGGGAACAACTAGCACATATATGCAAGGGGAACCTTTACCTTATATTAAGCCAGAAACCCAAATTTGTTTCTGTTTTTTGTTCCATTTTGTCCTTGCCAATTTTTTTGAGATCCTTAAGGAAAAAGGACGAGAATACATCGAGTAAGATTTGCATTGTTATTTTGCTTTCAAGGGAGACTCTGTCTTTCTCGGCAACCTATCCTAAAATTGATCCAGGGTTAGCGTTAGAATTGGTTAGAACTGCAATTGTTCAGGGTCCTGGAGGCAAACACACCATGCAGATAAGCAAGCAAAAATATAGAGATGACAAGCAAGCAGTGAGATAGCAAGTTTCACTCTCTAATCCAGTGTTTCTCAAACTTGGCGACTTTAAGTCCTGTGGACTTCAACTCCCAGAATTCCCCAGCCAGCTATGCTGGCTGGGGGATTCTGGGAGTTGAAGTCCACAGGACTTAAAGTCGCCAAGTTTGAGAAACACTGCTCTAATCCTTTCTTTAACCACTGTGGAGGTTTTTGTAACTATTTACAAAGGGTCAATGCAAATTAATACAGAGTCACGCTGTCTGTCTCTATGGTTTGGCTGAAATCATTCTTGGAAGCTGCTTTTTATGCTAGGAAAAAGCAAGGCTCAGAAAATGCACAACCTTAGATATGCATCAAAGCCACCAAACCATTAGACACTCATTTCCAGAAACCACACAATAGATGTGTTGAATATTTTCCCAGCCAGCTCAAGATGGCACAAACTGCTTCTTGTTTATAGAATACAGAATAACAGTGTTGAAAGGGACCTTGGAGGTCTTCTAGTTCAACCACCTGCTCAAGCAAGAGACCCTACACCATTTTCAACAAACGTTTGTCCAGTACCTTCTTAAAGGCCTCCAGTAGGCACAGGACCTAGTTACCTGCGGGATCGCATCCTGCCCCATACATCCCTGCGACCAATTCGCTCTCACAGAGAGGGACTCCTCCGGGTGCCGTCCACTAAGCAGTGCCAGAGGGCGGTGCCCAGGAGTAGAGCCTTCTCTGTGATGGGCCCAGCCCTCTGGAATGACCTCCCCCCCGACATTAGGACAACTACCGATCTCCGCTCCTTCTGTAAGAAACTCAAGACCCACCTGTTCCAACTAGCCGGCCTGGCTTAACTAGAACTCTACTCTCTAATCCCCCTGGCAATTTTAAATTGTAAATTTTAATTTTAGGGTATTTTAATTGTTTTTAACGTTATTGTTACTGCTTTTTTAACACTGTGGCTATTATTATTATTTATGAACTGTAAAAGTTTTTTATGTATACCTCCTCCATGCCATATGTTTGTATATTTGATTGTACGCCGCCCCGAGTCCCTTTGTGGAGAGGGAGCAACATAAATTGAATAAATAAATAAAATAAATAAATAAGTGTTGGGGCACCCATAACTTCTGAAGGCAAGTTGTTCCACTGGTTGATTGCTCTTGTTGTCAGGAAATTTCTCCTTAGTTCTAGGTTGATTCTCTCTTTGCTCCATTTCCATCGATTGCTCTTTGTCTTTCTGCTTTGTTTAGTCCTCTTTGACAGTGACAGCTAAGAACAAAATTCTTATCACCCTGCCTGTCACTCTTCCCCAATGGATCTTGGCTTGCCAAGTCCAATCAGGTACAACCGAAGACGTTTAGTACCTTGGGAAGAAAAACCCCAGGAGGGAGAAACTTAAAACATTTTCACCTGTTGTATTTTGGCTTCGTATTTTGGGTCAAGATAAAGATCTTGAAGAGGAAACTCAAAGACTATGGCCACCAAATGAGAAGGAAGGCCTCCCTGGAGAAGAGGCTAATGCTGGGAAAGATGGAGGGCAAAAGGAGAAGGGGACGACAGAGAATGAGGTGGCTGGATGGCATCACTGAAGCAGTCAGCATGAACTTAAATGGACTCCAGAGGATGGTAGAGGACAGGAAGGCCTGGAGGAACATGGTCCATGGGGTCGCGATGGGTCAGACACGACTTTGCAACTAACAACAAATAAATGTTGTTTATGTGTCTATTGATGGCTGATTTGTCAGAGTGCCGGGCTTCTAGAAATTCCCTGGCATTTTTGGACTTGGCATGGTCTAGAATGGTCACATTATTCCAATTGAAACTATGGTTAAATCTGTCTATGTGTTGTGAAATCAATAAATCAGCCATCTGTAAATGTAGTAGAGCATTTGAAAAGGTCATTTGCACCTTGTTTTAAGTAGTGATTCAACTCCCAGAAAATGTGATACTTTAAAGCAAGGTACCTTAAACGTTTTCCCCTAAGCACCCTTTCCCATTTTTATATATAAAATGGTTCAAGATGGCAGGTGAGATTGAAGATGGCAGGTGAGATCCTGCCGAAACGTTGCAAACACAATCTCAACCTTACACGGGAAAAGACCCGAATACAACAAAACCAGCATATATATATATATACTTGAAATGGATCCACAATCTCAACCTTACACGGGAAAAGACCCGAATACAACAAAACCAGCATATATATATATATATATATATATATATATATATATATATATATATATATATATATATATATATATATATATATATATATATATATATATATATATATATATATATATATATATATATATATATATATATATATATATATATATATATATATATATATATATATATATATATATATATATATATATATATATATATATATATATATATATATATATATATATATATATATATATATATATATATATATATATATATATATATATATATATATATATATATATATATACTTGAAATGGATCCATACTAGTCTCCCTTTATTTATTTATCAGGACAAATACAACACACACACACACACACACACACACACACACACACACACACACACACACACACACATATATATATATATATATATATATATATATATATATATATATATATATATATATAAACACCTTTTAATTGTATGAGTTACATGTATCCATGTCATTAAATTTATCAATTAAAATAATTAAATTAAATGCATCCAACTTATCGCATTCAAAGTGAAAATGGACGCATTCGTGGAACAAGACATCGAAGGCATCCTTCGACATCTTGTGCAAGAACAACACCAACATTTCACAAGATTTCCCTGAAATTGTGAAAGACGTTGGTAGCCTTATGTGAAATCTTGGAAGGCTGGACAAGCAGTTCAGAAGACCTTGAGGAAACACTAAGAAGCTTTATTGATCTTTTGAGAAGAGACTTGGAGCTGAAAGACACGGCTGATGAGATGGAGAGGACTTCCGGGGGATCTGGAAGCCTCCACTTAGGCAAACTGTGTGATGCTTAAAACCCTCCCAGGTTCAGAGATTCAGTGATGGGAACAAGAAAGCTGGATCTGCTGTATGGGTCACATACATTCTGTTTCTTCTGAATTGGATTTCTGGGATGCATTGAGTAAAGATAAAGGTTTTGCTCTCCAGTCATGTCTGACTCTATGGGGCTCATCTACATTTCTTGGCCAAGGGAGCCAGAATTGTCTGAAGATGTTTTCTGTGGCCATGTAGCTATATGCCAGAGGTGCCCAGAATGCTAGTAACTTCCCACCGAAATGGTACCTATTAATCTACTCTCATTTGCATGCTTTCACACTGCTAGGTGGGCAGGGGCAAGGAACAAGAGCTCAACTGTTGGGCGGCGCTCAGATCTCGAACCTGGGCTTGTCAGCCCTCTAGCTGAGAAGCTCCGCGTCTTTAACCACTTGGTCATCATGCCCTCTGGGAAAGCAATAGCCATAAAACTTAGACTTATATACCCCTTCACAGTGCTTTACAGCTCTCTCTATGATGCTTACAGAGTCAGCCTCTTGCCCCCAACAATCTAGGTCCTCATTTTGCCCATCTTGGAAGGATGGAAGGCCGAGTCAACCTTGAGCCTGGTGAGATTCGAACTGCCAAAACTGCAGTCAGTCAGCAGAAGTAGCCTACAATACTGCACTCTAACCACTGCGCCACTGCGGCTCCTAAGCTTTGAAAAAAGGTGGTAGTAGCTGCTTCTTGCTCCTAATTTTTTAAAAAACTTGGGAATTCTTTGAGATGTTCACTGTGCATTCTGTTCAGTAACTGTTAGAATCCAGACCCCCATCTTCTCTCTCTCTCTCTCTCTCTCTCCTCTTCTTTTATTGCAGTTGGCAAATTGTTTCTCTGACTTGTGATGCAGTGTTTTCCATGGCGTCTTGTTGTTTCAGACTATAAATACAGGACTAAATATGTAAATAAAGACACAAATGTGTTGTTTGTTGAAAGTCCTAAGCTTCAGGACTTTCTGGTTAAGCACCTTGGGTAATACATACGCACAGCCCTTTTTGAGTTGAGGTCATGCTTGGCATTTAATGACCTGTGGAAGGCTGTTCTCCACAAGGGCAACCATACAATTCTGTTTCCATTGTAATTCAATTATTTTAAATTTAAATTAGCTATGTAGAGCTCCTACTGTTATTCTTAAGGTCTTTCAATTGTCCACTCTCTGTCGCATAAGCAATTGAACTTCAGTAGAGATTAGGCTATGGTTTTCCCACTTGCAGTGGATGGCTGTGAAAGTTGGACCATAAGAAAGGCTGAGCGCCAAAGAATGGAGGCCTTTGAACCCTCGTGCTGGAGAAGACTCCTACGAGTCCCTTGGACTGCAAGGCAATCAAACCGGTCAGTCCTAGAGGAGATCAACCCTGACTGCTCTTTAGAAGGCCAGATCCTGAAGATGAAACTCAAATACTTTGGCCACCTAAAGAGAAGGAAGGACTCACTGGAGAAGAGCCTCATGCTGGGAAAGATGGAGAGCAAAAGAAGAAGAAGGGGATGGCAGAGAAGGAGGTGGCTGGATGGAGTCATCAAAGTGAGATTAAATGGACTCCAGAGGATGGTAGAGGACAGGAAGGCCTGGAGGAACATTGTCCATGGGGTCATGATGGGTCAGATAGGACTTTGCAACCAACAACAATTAGACAGCTGTGCCTCGTTGGCTCATCATTTCAGAGATGAACCTAAACAGAACAATAGAATGACCAAGGATAGCCAAAAAAGTGGAAGCAGCAGTGGCTTCTGACTTCCTGCCAGTTTCCCCTTTGAGGTTCCTTGAGGGAATCAGGCAAGAAGCATCAGAAATCTCCCTCCCCTCTCCATCCTCTGTGTAAGTGGCTTCTGGTGGATAAGGGAGGAAGAGAGGGGATTGCCATGGAACTTTGAAAGTGAAGGTCATGTGACTTAACTGAAGCAGCCACAGCTTCCTCAAATTTCATTCCCTCAAGTGCCATGGGTCCTGGATTTTGGACACATTCTTAAGTTAGCCCATTTGATGTACTCCAGTCCAAAAATTGTTGTCTTAACTGCTTTGTCCAGTTAAGGGTTATAACAATGATAATTTTAATCATACAGGTAGTCCTTGACTTATATCAGTTTGTTTTTGTGACCATTCAAAGTTATAACAGCCCAGTGGTGTGATTCAAATTTTCTTGCTACTGGTTCTGTGGGCATTGCTTTGTGGGCGTGGCTTTGTGGGCGTGGCAGGGGAAGGATACTGCAAAATCCCCCCATTCCCGCCCCACCTCACTAACCTGCTCTCCAGCTCCGTTCTCCTGTGCAGGGCAACAAAAGAAGATTAGCTGTTAGGCAGCAGGGGTGGTGTGAAGGAGGGAGTCCCCCCCCCCCCTTAATTAATGAGGCATGGACCGTTGGCTTTCCAAGCAGCATATTTCCGAATAAGCAGAAAATAAAACCCGAAAACATATTCTAATGAACAACTTTAATATAAGATAAAATAAAATACAAATCTTACTATCTAAATCTTACATTTTGGCAAGAGCTATGTTGCCCACCTCCTTTGGCAGACGAAGGGAAGATCAGAAGGAAGTAAAGAATGTGTGACGTATTATGAGACATGCACATTAATCATTGTCAGATAAGAAACAATCCATTCTACTGTATAACTCAGAATATAAGCTCAAGTTGACAAACCAATTAACGCAGTGACAGGGGGGCCAGCCTATTTGCCAGTTCTCCAAACTACTCAAAATTTCCACTACCAATTCTCCAGAACCTGTCAGAAATGGCTGAATACCACCTCTGGGTCAGGGCTAAGGGAGTATCTTTCTCTTTTTTTTCTCTCAATCATTTTTCTTATTTCCTTATTCCTCAGGCTTGGCGAAAACGCTGGTTCGTGTTACGTCAAGGCCGGATGAGCGGCAACCCAGATGTGCTGGAATA
The DNA here is from genome assembly GCF_964273705.1 of Natrix helvetica. Classification (NCBI taxonomy): domain Eukaryota; kingdom Metazoa; phylum Chordata; class Lepidosauria; order Squamata; family Natricidae; genus Natrix; species Natrix helvetica. The sequence continues at coordinate 7,510,689 of NC_138562.1, forward strand.
TTATCGGAACAGTCATTCCAAGAAGCCCATCCGGGTGATAGATCTGAACGAGTGTGAAGTGGTGAAGCACTCAGGCTCCCACCTGATCAAGAAGGAGTTCCAGAATAACTTTGTTTTCGTTGTGAAAACAACCTACCGCACCTTCTACCTGGTGGCCAAATCGGAGGAGGAGATGCACGTGTGGATCCACCACATAACTCAGATCTGTAATTTCGGGCACTTGGAAGACGGGACAGGTAGGTACGACGAGGAAGTTCAAATTTTGTGTAAGGGGTCTGTGAATAATGTTAAGCCTCTTGAGATTCCCACTTAGGATTGAGGTGGTGAATAAACTGCACGCACGGGTGCATGAATGAATGAAGGCTTGGAGAACTTTATACAATCAGCACGGTGGAAATATTTAAATCCTCACAGAACAATTGTCCGGAATAATGACTCGCTTAATGACCAAGTCAGAACTGATGTCACAAGCCTCAATGATGTTTTAGTTAACAACTATGTTGCTTAATGCCAGAGTTACCAGTCTTAATTATTGTACTTGCTAAGTGAGCACTGCTTGTGCTCTACATTGCTAAATATCCAATAGAGTAGAGTAGAATAGAGTAGAATAGAATAGAATAGAATAGAATAGAATAGGGTTTCCTTTCTTCCTGCCACACTCCCTCTTTTTCTTTAATTCAGCCCATAATTAAATCTGCTGAGGCAGCAACAGCAGCGCATTTAACTCGGATGCTTCACCCTGATTCTCCAGATACATAAAAGTAACAGTCCCGATAAAAATCCCGTTGTTTTTCTACTGCATAATTTTCCAGCTGGTGCATTCGCTTTTATATGTGGATAAGACAGGATCTTCCCAATCTTCCATCGCGTAAAGCAAAGAGCAAGAGAATGACAACCATCATTTTCAACCTTGGCACCATAATATAAAATAATCTAACCCTTTGAGGAAAGTGGCAGCCTAGAGTCACCTTGTAAGAGAGACGAGCAGCATAAAAAATAAATAAATAAAAATAAAATAAATATTGTAGGATGAAGTTGGTGGCTCCCAAATCAGCTATGTTAAACGCTTAAACGATAAATGATCTAAGGATTCTGTTGTCAATCTCTGGAGAACAACAGCAAGAAAACGGAATAGAATGGAATGGAATGGAATGGAATAGAATTCTGTATTGGCCAAGTATGATTGGACACACAAGAATTTGTCTTTGATGCATATGCTTTCAGTGTACATAAAAAGACGAGATACATTCGTCAAAAATCATAATCATAACACAATGATAGTCAATAAGGTACAAATAATAGAAGCATTTTGTGATGGCATCTCTTCCACACTACTCATAGCCCCTCCTTGTTGGCACTATTTTTGACAAAAGCTATCCAGTCCAGGCAGCAGCAAATGATCATAATAATTAGCCATGCTTTTCTCTACGATGGCAAAAGGTGAAGAGCTGCGGTGACATGAAAGGCAGTTTTCCTGATTTCACATTGTTAAATTACAGTGGGAATTGAACTCTAGTTATCTGAGTTCTCATTTCTCCATATTTGGTGAAGCTTTTCTCTAATTGCTCAATTTCACCCAAACGTCGTATATAATAGTGAAAAATCAAACAAAATTGCAGTATGTTAAGAGTTTCAGGTGAAAAAAAATACCTTCTTTTAGATTCTTAGATTCTAGTCAAATATCTCTGCAATTTGGCTTTGGTAAAGAACCAGATAAGGCAGGGGTGTCCAAACTTAGGAACTTTAAGACTTGTGGACTTCAACTCCCAGAATTCCCCAGCCAGCTGGCTGGGGAATTCTGGGAGTTGAAGTCCACAAGTCTTAAAGTTGCCAAGTTTGGACACCCCTGAGATAAGGAATCAGCCACCAGACAATTATAGCCTGTGAGATGAAGTTTGTAGAGCCCCAAAATTTAATAATATTTTGTAATGTTAAAAGTTACCGAAATCTCTCCACATTTTAGGGGAGTCATGAGATTCAAAATAAAGACACCAGAGCACACATCAGGAAGGAATGTGGGAAATCATGTAAGATTTTGACCTGTCTATATCTTTGGGTGGGAGGCATGAAAATATGGCTGATGCCCACTCCAGCGAAAAACAGTTCGGTATCAATGGCCTAATTATGAAGAAGGATGTTGATCTGCAGTTTAATCCTGCAACACAGAAGGAATTCTTGATGTTTCTGTGATATGAAAGAAAGACAATTTTGGCAAGGAACATCCAAGATTTAGGAGACCGAAGGCTAAAACGTATGAAGAACGGTTACAAGAACTGGGAATGTGTAGTCCCGTGATGTGTGCCAGAGGTGGCATGCAGAGCTCTCTCTGTGGGCATGCATGCTGTTGCCAGCTGTTTTTCCAGTTTCCGGCATGCACGCCAGCCAGCGAGTCTTCGTGCACATCGGAGCGCTGGAAAGCTGACAACCAGTTAGCCAGTGTACATGCACGTGCCAAAAACCCAAAGACCAGCTGGCCGGCATGCCCATGTGCACCGGCCAGCTGGTCTTTGGGTTTCCAGAGCTCTGGTGCTCGAGTGCGTACATGTGCATATGCGCACATTCCAGTTTGGGCACTCAATGCTGAAAAGGTTCCCCATCACTAGTCTAGTTTAATGAGAGGAAGGACTAGGGGAGACATGATAGCAGTGATCCTACATTTATGGGACTGCCACAAAGAAAAGGGAGTCAACTTATTGTCCAAAGCACCTGAAGGCAGGACAAGAAGCAATGGGTGGAAACTAATCAAGGAGAGAAGCAACCTAGTTCTAAGAAGAAATTTCCTGAGAGTTAGAACAATTAATCAGTGGAACAACTTGCCACCAGAAGTTGTAGATGCTCCAACACTGGAGGTTTTTAAACATAGATTGGACACCCATTTGTCTGAAGTGGTTGTCCGATCTTTTTAAAAACCTCCAGTCTTTCGTCTGGAATGGTATCGGGCTTTCTGCTTGAGGAGGGGGTTGAACTAGAAGACCTCCAAGGTCCCTTCCAACTCTGTTATTGCTATTTTTACCCAGAAATGCAGCATTTCTTTTTCCAGTGGGAATTTCCTGACTTTTGGCTTCTTAAAGCCGGGGTATTAGTAGGAAAGAAATTGCGGACAGCATTTTCCGTGGGAGCAAAAAAATCTGATTCTTATCTTATTCTAGTGAAAAGTTGCATTTTAAAACCAGCCCTCAGCAATTTAGCATTTAACATCCCTCTTCCCCTCTTCTCTGAGCAGGATAATCCAGAGAGGTTTAAAAACAGAGGGAATGTTTGAGAGGGCGGACAGTTTGGCATCTGTCTGTTGAAGCACCCTTGGAAAAAAAAACTTCGAGACAATGTCTTATTTTGTCTGTCTGCAAGCTGGAGAGCCCAGATCTTGCTAAGCCGAGCACGTGGTTTTAGGGAGGCAAGATCTCCAATTAAGAACAAAGCAAAACAAAAGAAATTAGCACTAAGTACTTTTTGTTTCTGCGCTCTGTTTAAAATATGCTTGGAATGAATCATACAGATGGCTTGATGGTTACAAGAAATAGTTCAGCATCTTTAAAGCGGGGGGGAGAGAGAATCTGAAAGCTAATCTTCTGGTGCTATTATTGAAGCTGATCATATCTAAGGTCCACTTTAACTTATTGAGTTGGAGGACATAGCCAAATGTCAACGGCATTTAGTCCAGCGTATTCCTGGGTTTTGCATAAATAGGCTTGTTGAAATAGCTTATGAAATCACTGGGATTTCAGGAGGCCGAACTGTGTTATCAGTACAGTCCAGGACAGCATAGCAGTGGTGAAATTCATTTTTTTTACTACCGGTTCTGTGAGCATGGTGTGGCTTGGTGGGCGTGGCAGGGGAAGGATACTGCAAATTATTCCCTCCACACTCCAGGGGAAGGATACTGCAAAATCTCCATTCCCTCCCCACTCTGGAGCTAGCCAGAGGTGGCATTTGCCGGTTTCCCGAACTACTCAATATTTCCACTACCGGTTCTCCAAACTACTCAAAATTTCTGCTACCGGTTCTTCAGAACTTGCTGGATTTCACCCCTGCAGCAAAACATGTTAGGTCCTTCTCTTCTTTAAAAATCAAACCTGGTTGAGGTCTGTTGTGGGGCTGGTGCGTGCCCACAAAGAACATAGGGATTTGTCTAGGATTGTGCAGTAGGCGGAGATGAAAGATTGGATGGAAGTAAGTAGCAAAGAAGAGCCCCCTTCACTGTATGTAGGCTGAACTGACCACTAGATGGCAGCAGTGATGTTTTGTTAGACATCTCTATGTCTCTGCTGTCATCTAGTGGTCATGGAGAATCCTGCAACATAGAAGATTCATGTAGATTCCAGACCAGGAATATGTACAGGTGCCACCTTCAGGTGTTACTCCTTACTCAGATAATGTTCTAAGCTTCCTGTGTTGCCACCAGAGCCAATTTTAACAGATTAACAGAGGTGGAAGGGACCCTGTAGGTTATCTAGTCTAAATCCCCCTCCCCGCTCAAGCAGGAGACCCTACACCATTTCTGACAGAGGGCAGTCCAGTCTCTTCTTGAAAGCCTCCAGTGATGAAGCTCCCACAACTTCCGAAGGCAACTTCTGTTCCATGGGTGGATTGTTCTCACTGTCAGAAAGTTCCTCCTTATTTCCAGGTTGAATCTCTCCTTGATCAGTTTCCATCCATTATTCCTTGTCTGGCCTTCAGGTGCCTTGGGAAATAGCTTGGCCCCCTCCTCTTTGTGGCAGCCCCTCAAATATTGGAAGACTGCTATCCTGTCTCCCCTGGTCCTTCTCTTCACTAGACTAGCCAGGGCCAGTTCCTGCAACCGTTATTCGTATGTTTTGGCCTCCGGTCCCCTAATCATCCTGGTTGCTCTCCTCTGCACTCTTTCTAGAGTCTCAACATCTCTTTTATAGTGTGGTGACCAAAACTAGATGCCATATTCTATATGTGGTCTTACTAAGGCATTGGGGACTTCAGAGAAGAAGGAGGCCTCCACAGCTTTTCAAAACCATCCTATTTTGGAAGATCCAAATAGTATTGCTCTGGATGTATAATTGAGCCACCTGCTTTTTATCTCCAAGTAGCTACATCTTGAGCAGAGCTCACAGTCTATTTAAAAGGACTATGCTAAATAATCTTTAGAAGGAGCCTTTCTATGTCCTGAAGATGCTTCTCCAAAAGACAACTGAACTTTCTTGATCTTTTTTCTTGAAAACGTTTGGCTTCATCTTCAACTAGAACTGAAGAAGCTTCTTGGATGGGAAGCAAAATGTTTGCAAGAAAAAAACCCAAGAAAGTCCAGTTGTTGTTAGTCACGAAGTCATGTCCGACCCATTGCAACCCCATGGACAACGTTCCTCCAGGCCTTCCTGTTCTCTACCATCCTCTGGAGTCCATTTAAGCTCATGCCTACTTGCTTCAGTGACTCCATCCAGCCACCTCATTCTCTGTCATCCCCTTCTTCTTTTGCCCTCCATTGTTCCCAGCATGAGGCTTTTCTCCAGTGAGTCCTTCCTTCTCATTAGGTGGCCAAAGTATTTGAGTTTCCTCTTCAGGATCTGGCCTTCTGAAGAGCAGTCAGGGTGGATCTCCTCTAGGACTGACCACTTTGATCACCTTGCAGTCCAAGGGACTCACAGGAGTCTTCTCCAGCAATTGTCCAGTTACCTTTTGGTAAAACACTTTTGGGACAACTATGATCTGGATGATTGAGAATCTCCATAGACATTCAGCCTTCCAATGGTTCTGCTCTGTTTTTCAGAAATAATAGAAAAATCTGGGGGTTTTCCCTCCCCCCCCCCAAACCTCTTTATTTTCCTCTCTTCTCCGTTGTAACTTTACTCCCTGGGACATGGGTGGTGTCTAGCTTTGCTGATTGCGGAATAGAATATGAAGAAGGAATATAGCCCTTTTATGCTGCTGTCTGGAAAATGGATATACATAATTCATTGCCTGCAGCTGCTCTACCAGCCATTAAAGAGCTTCAGTCATATTATCAGGCACATGGGAAAACGTGCAGCAGGACTTTGAGTTCTGTCTTTGGTGTCCAATTTCAGATGTGAGCAGAGTCAGAGAGGAATTCATTTTTATTTTTTTTGATGAGCGTGTGCTAATTGGAGGGATGCTGGGATAAATCTTAGCTCTGTTGTTCTGAGCAACCTTCTGCTGAGCCTCCCTCGTAACTGAAGTCACATTGTAAAATGTTGGGGATGAGGCGTGAATATGAATGTGGAGGCACCTTAAATCCTCCAGAGCAGTTGTCAAAGAAGAACGCCCAGTAGAAATAGAAGACTAATGAAGGCCAAGGAGCTTGACTTGACGGGTGGCTTTGCTAAGATCAGAATTCTTTTTTTTTCTCTTCAAATTCAGAATTGAGCTGGAAGGGACCTTGGAGGTCTTTTAGTTCAGCCTTCTGCTCAAGGAAGAGACCCTACATCCGTGATGGTGAAACCCATGGCACGCGTGAGCTAGGTCCTCTGCGGGTATGCGAGCCGTCGTCCTAGCTCAGCTGTTCCACACATGGACACGCAACCTCTGTGCGTGCCTCCCACCAGCCACCTGATTTTTGGGTCTCTGCCACACAAGTGGGAGATAAACAAATGCATGGGGAGGTCATGCAGGGTGTGTGTGGCGCCCCCCCTGTTTTTGCTCTGAGGAAGCTGCAGCGGCATGGGGGGTGCAGTGCATTCCCCGCAGCCCGTTTTTGCTCCTAGGAGGCTCCTACTAGGCCCAAAACAATGCGTGAGCATGCCGTGCATGCATGCACAGAGTGGGGGTGGGCATGGGGGGCTCAAGTGCACATTGCATTAAGGTGTGCGGACGCCCTTTCGGCACATGACAAAAAAAGGGGTTAGCCATCACTGCCCTATATCATTTCAGACAAATGGTTGTCCAGTCTCTTCTTAAAAACCTCCAGTGTTGAAGCACCCACAATCCAGAGGTGGGTTGCTCCAGTTCAGCCGAACCGGTAATGGAATTCAGGCCTGGGCTGCAGAACTGGCAGCGACCCAGGCCTGTCATGCCCTCGAACCGGTTCCTTCGCCACTGCTAGGCCGCCACCATTTTGGTTTTTAGTGAATGTGCATGCGCAGTTCACTGTAAATTGTTCCGCATATGCGTGAAGAACAATTTACATTGAACAGTGTGCATTGAGTGCCTGGTTGCAAACTGGTAGTAAAACCGGTAGGAACCCACCTCTGCCACAACTCCTGAAGAAGAGGTGGTATTCAGCAGGTTCTGACCAGTTCTGGAGAAACGGTAGTGGAAATTTTGAGTAGTTCGGAGAACCGGCAAATACAACCTCTGGCTGGCCCCACCCCCATCTATTCTCTGCTTCCAGAGTCCCAGATGATCGGGAGGGAATGGGGATTTTGCAGTATCCTTCCCCTGCCACGCCCACCAAGCCATGCCATGCCCACAGAACCGGTAGTAAAAAAAAATTTGAATCCCACCACTGCCCTGAAGGCAAACAGTTCCATGGGTTAATTGTTCTCAACTGGCAAGAAATTTCTCCTTCGTTCCAGGTTGCTTCTCTCCTTGATCAGTTTCCATCCATTGCTTCTTGTCTTGCTTTATGGTGCTTTAGCAAATAAGTTGACCGCCTCTTCTTTGTGGCAGCCCTTCAAATATTAGAATATGCTATCATGTCATGCCCAAATCCTTGATCAACCCTTCTTCATAGGTGTTCAAATTGGTGTCAAAGATGAATCTGGACGAGGTTTTTTATTCCCTAGCAGTCTTGCTCCAATTTCTGTAACTTTGCAGGACTTCTGACTGCAGTTTTCTTCTGTTTTGACTTGCATCTTTGCTGCTTGTCTTTTGTCCCAGGTGAGAAATTCAAAGAAGGGAAAAATGGAAAGTTCATTGTGTTGGAATAATGGAGAATGCTGGGTTAGAAATCAGAAAAGGAGGCAGGCACTTTTGAAATCTTGCCAAGGAAACTGTAGGGACTAGTCCAGGCAGTTGCCAAGTGTCAAGACTGATCCAAAAGTGCACACATGCACCTACCATGTTTCCCTGAAAATAAGACAGGGTCTTATTTTCTTTTGATCCCCCCCCGAAATAAGCGCTTGGCCTTATTTTTGGGGAGGTCTTATTATTTTTGAGGTGCAGGAGGAGGCGAGCATGGTCACCTCATGGCTGCTGCTGTGTTGCAATATTTTCAGGGAGGGCTTATTTTCAGGGGAGGGCTTTTTTTAGTGCATGTGCTCAAAAGCCCGTTTGGGTTTATTATCCAGGGATGTCTTATTTGTGGGGGAAGCAGGGTATTAGAAAGACTGAGAGTTCTAGTACCACCTTAAGCATAAAATCTGTCTGGGTGACATTGGATCTATCCCCCTGTCTCAGTGCAATTCACCTTGTTGTTAACGTGTTGTTGTTGTGGGGAAAATTGACATGAACATCACTTTGAGTTGACTATAAATAAAAATAGGACGGCGGGAGGAAGAAAAGGAAGGAAGGAAGGAAGGAAGGAAGGAAGGAAGGAAGGAAGGAGAAAGAGATAAAAACTAGAAACCTAATTTTGTCTCCTGTTCTGGAGTGAAGCAAATAATGCTTTGTAATAACCATATGGCTTTTCTTTAAAGAGGTTCTTTTTGTGGCCGCTGCACAACATTTGGGGTGTGGTGACCGTTGGAGTTGGGAGGATGACACAAAGTGGATGAGGCTAGATGGCTGGGGATGCTTCATTTTTCCTGGACTTTTCAACAAATCCTTAAACCTACAAAACAGCTTAGCTCACTCTTTCATTCATCTGCTTCCTGCTTCAAGCAGTGAGAGCCAACTCTGATTTTGGCCCACTGTGGTCAGAAGGGACCTGGGAACTCCAAAAAGTGATTTTGTTTTCCAGGTTCCTGCATTCTTGAGACCATGAATTGCCTCTCTCTTGCTTTAAATCCGTCTCCAAGTTCAAACTTCATGGCAGTGTTTCCTACCTTCCTTCATGTTTTCTTCTAGGCCTGCAAGGCCAGATAGAGGAGTGATCATCCCGTCCCATCCTTGTCATTCCCATCCTTTGTTCCCTTACAACAAGGGTGTCCAAACTTAGGAACTGTAAGACTTGTAGACTTCAACTCCCAGAATTCCCCAGCCGGGGAATTTTGGGAGTTGAAGTCCACAAGTCTTAAAAGTTCCCAAGTTTGGACATCCCTGATTTACAAGATTATAATTTTCTCAGATTATAATTTTCTCAGATTCTCAGATTGCTTGGTTTAGTGCAGTGATGCTTAACCTTTTTGTTGTCGCATGCCGAAAGCCCATGGACATGCACAACAAAGCATGTGTATGCGCCCATACTGATAATGCAATGCACATGGGACACCTCCCTGTGCGACCTGCCCCCTGCACATGCGCCCACACCATGCAATGACCCGCGCATGCATGCACAAACCCTGAACACGTGTGCATGAACTCCAGACTTGCGCGCATGCACCCTCATGCATGATAGAAATAAGTTATCTTACAACCAGTTCCAAAACGTATCTCCATCAAAGGCTCTCCATCGTTTTATGAGCAAAAAGTCGGTGCTTTGCAGCCGGCATGGATTTTTGCAACGGTTGCAGCATCCCCGAGTCATGTGATCCCCATTTGCAAGCTGGCTTCTGACATGCGGAGTCAATGGGGGAAGCTGGAGTCACTTAGTGATCATGTGGTTCAGCTAATAACATCAGTGGTTTGTTTAACAATGGTGACAAAAAAGACCATAAAAATCAGGCACAGCTCAGTTATCCACTGCCTTGCTTAGCCACCCATGTTCCTCTCCCAATTGGGTCGTACGTTGAGGACTATCTGTACAAAACAAGCGTGTGGATAACCAATGCCGCTCGCAGTCCCTGAGCTGGTTTTAAGCATCATCTTGTCGCCATGTTCAGATCGCTGCTGTTCTTAATGTACTGATTGACAGGTCCTCAGAATTAATGCTTGACCCCTTGAGTGTCTCCCCATAAATTATGCAAACAAGGAGCTTTGGAGGTCAGTATTTAATGCCTTGCTTATTGTTTCTTCTTTCGGAGACTCAGCTGATCATTCGTCTCGGGGGATTTGAACCCCTCCCTGCCAGATTCCTCGGAATGACACTGTGCCTTTTCTTCATGTTATTTCCGAAGGCCATTAGACTCTCTCCCCCATTAGCGATAGCTCCAAGACAGATGGGTGAAATCCATATGGCCTCCCAAGGTCCTTGGGCAGCCAGCATCTGGAGACAGTAGTCTAGAGATGAGACAGATTTTAATTAATGGACTGGAGTTTTTTTTCCCCCCCTCAGCTACTCCACATATATAAAAAAACAGTAATCAATGGTCGATGACTGTGCAGCTAAAATACTCTGGTGCTTAATCTAAGTGCAGCAAGCTGGAATGATTGCGTTGGCTATAATGAAACTTAGAAGGTTTAGTTTAGACAGACACAGTGGTGAAATTCAATTTTTTTTACTACCGGTTCTGTGGGCGTGGCTTGGTGGGCGTGGCAGGGGAAGGATACTGTAAAATCCTCATTCCATCCCCACTCCAGGGGAAGGATACTGCAAAATCTCAATTCTCTCCCCACTCCAGGGGAAGGATACTGCAAAATCTCCATTCCCTCCCCACTCCTAGGGGAAGGATACTGCAAAATCCCCATTCCCTCCCCACTCTAGGGGAAGGATACTGTAAAATCTCCATTCCCTCCCCACTCCAGGGGAAGGATACTTCAAAATCTCCATTCCCTCCCCACTCCAGGGGAAGGATACTGCAAAATCTCCATTCCCTCCCCCCTTCAGGAGAAGGATACTGCAAAATCCCCATTCCCTCCCCACTCCAGGGGAAGGATACTGTAAAATCTCCATTCCCTCCCCCCTCCAGGAGAAGGATACTGCAAAATCTCCATTCCCTCCCCACTCCAGGGGAAGGATACTGCAAAATCTCCATTCCCTCCCCACTCCAGGGGAAGGATACTGTAAAATCTCCATTCCCTCCCCACTCCAGGGGAAGGATACTGCAAAATCTCCATTCCCTCCCCACTCCAGGGGAAGGATACTGTAAAATCTCCATTCCCTCCCCACTCCAGGGGAAGGATACTGCAAAATCCCCATTCCCTCCCCACACCAGGGGAAGGATACTGCAAAATCCCCATTCCCTCCCCACACCAGGGGAAGGATACTGTAAAATCTCCATTCCATCCCCACTCCAGGGGAAGGATACTGTAAAATCTCCATTCCCTCCCCACTCCAGGGGAAGGATACTGCAAAATCTCCATTCCCTCCCCACTCCAGGGAAAGGATACTGTAAAATCTCCATTCCCTCCCCACTCCAGGGAAAGGATACTGCAAAATCTCCATTCCCTCCCCACTCCAGGGGAAGGATACTGCAAAATCTCCATTCCCTCCCCACTCCAGGGGAAGGAAACTGCAAAATCCCCATTCCCTCCCCACTCAAGGGAAAGGATACTGTAAAATCACCATTCCCTCCCCACTCCAGGGGAAGGATACTGTAAAATCCCCATTCCCTCCCCACTCCAGGGGAAGGACACTGCAAAATCCCCATTCCCTCCCCACTCCAGGGGAAAGATACTGCAAAATCTCCATTCCCTCCCCACTCCAGGGGAAGGATACTGCAAAATCCCCATTCCCTCCCCACTCCAGGGGAAGGATACTGTAAAATCTCCATTCCCTCCCCACTCCAGGGGAAGGATACTTCAAAATCTCCATTCCCTCCCCACTCCAGGGGAAGGATACTGCAAAATCTCCATTCCCTCCCCCCTTCAGGAGAAGGATATTGCAAAATCCCCATTCCCTCCCCACTCCAGGGGAAGGATACTGCAAAATCCCCATTCCCTCCCCACTCCAGGGGAAGGATACTGCAAAATCCCCATTCCCTCCCCACTCCAGGGAAAGGATACTGCAAAATCCCCATTCCCTCCCCACTCCAGGGGAAGGATACGGTAAAATCTTCATTCCCTCCCCACTCCAGCGGAAAGACCATGGTGGAAGGTAGTTAGAATGCAGCATTGCAGGCTAACTCTGTCCACTGCCAGGAGTTTGAACCAGCTCAAGGTTGACTCAGCCTTCCATCCTTCTGGGATCAGTAAAATGAGGACCCAGATTTTTTTGGGGGGGGGGCGATAGGCTGACTCTGTAAATTTACAGTGAGGGCTTTAAAGCACTATGAAGCAGCATATAAATCTAAGGGCTATTGTTATTGCTATTGCCACTGTCTTTCTCATCAGTTTAAAGTGCAGAAGGACTTTTAGATTAGGGTTGGCACCTTTTAAGACCCGTAGACTTCGATGGCTGGCTGGGGAATTCTGAGAGTTGAAGTCCACAAGTTTTATCTTTGCCAAGGTTGGATAAACCTGATTGAGAGGGTAAGAGGAAAGTCCAGCGAAAGGCTGGGCCGTCTGCCTTTTTCAGCACCACGGTCTGACCAGTTGAGCCTGTAGATGTGGGTGAGCAGCTCTTTCTGTAGGTGTCGGTGCAGAAATTAGTGGCTGGGTAACCTTTTTCATTAGGGACGCGGTGGCTCAGTGGCTAAGACACTGAGCTTGTTGATCAGAAAGGTCAGCAGTTCGGCGGTTCGAATCCTAGCGCCACGTAACAGAGTGAGCTCCCATTCCTTGTCCCAGCTCCTACCAATCTAGCAATGCAAAAGCACGTAAAAAATGCAAGTAGAAAAATAAGAACCACCTTTGGTGGGAAGGTAAGAGCGCTCCATGCACCTTCGGGGTTTAGTCATGCTGGCCACATGACCACGGAGACGTCTTTGGACAGCTTTGGCTCTTTGGCTTTGAAACAGAGATGAGCACCGCCCCCTAGAGTCGGGAACGACTAGCACATACGTGCGAGGGGAACTGTTACCTTTAACCTTTTTCAGCCTGGATGCTTTCAGGTATGCCTGGCCAATGAAAATCCCTAGGTGGGCACATCAGATTGGGAAAGGTGCATTGATAAGTTTAGAAAGGTATCTCCCATGGTAAGATATGAAAACGTTACAATTCCTCTTGCTATGAAACAGGACTATTGCCACCTGCTGGTCAGAACGGCTGATCAGTTTTTCAGTCGGAAACCTTGTCATGAATACAGGTAGTCCTCGACTTACAACCACCGTTGAGCTTAACATTTCCGTTGCTAAGTGAGGCAGTTGTTAAGTGAGTTTTGCCCCATTTTATGACCTTTCTTGCCACTTTTCTTAAGTGAATCACTGCAGTTAAGTTAGTAACCCCACTGTAAAAGGCATCTGGCTTCCCCATTGATTTTGCTTCACAGGAGGTCACCAAAGAGGATCACATGACCCCTGGAAACGGCCACCGTCATAAGTATGAGTCAGCTGCTAAGCATCTGACTTTGGATCATGTGTCTCGGGGATACTGCAATGGTCGTACGTCTGAAAACCAGTCATAAGTTCACTTTGATCATCCCCAACAGTCCTTCCAGACTGCCCTAGCAAATTACACTTCGAATGCATAGTTGAAACCTAGATTGTGTAATGTGTGGTTTTGGCAATCGGGGAGAATGCTGAAATTTCATAAGCTTCTGTACGAAAATTGTGGAATCTTTTACTCAAATTACCGACTTTCTAGCCTCCTGTAAAGGAATGCGGTGGCTCAGTGGGTAAGACGTTGAGCTTGTTGATCAGAAAGGTCGGCAGTTCTGCAGTTCGAATCCCTAGCGCCGCGTAATGGAGTGAGCTCCTGTTACTTGTCCCAGCTTCTGCCAACCTAGCAATTCAAAAGCGTGTAGAAATGGAAGTAGAAAAATAGGGATCACCTTTGGTGGGAAGGTAACAGCGTTCCGTGCACCTTTGGCGTTTAGTCATGCTGGCCACATGATCACGGAGACGTCTTCGGACAGCGCTGGCTCTTTGGCTTTGAAATGGAGATGAACACCGCCCCCTAGAGTCAGGAACGACTAGCACATATGTGCAAGGGGAACCTTTACTTTTACGTTAGCCTCCTGTAATGCTGAAGAATGCTGAAACATAATGAGTTTTGGTAATCTTATGGGATTGGGAACAATATAAAGCGATTGAAGTTATTGACACCTGGGTCATGGTGGGTCAGCAGTTAAAGTCGCTTGTCAGCTGGAAATCTGACAGCCCAGATTTGAGACTAGAGCACCATGCAAAGGGGTGAGCTCCTGTCCTCGCTCTAGCTCCTGCGCACACAAACCCCAGCAGTTTGAGAGCATGCAAATGCAAGTAGATCAATAGGTACCATTCTGGTGGGAATGTATCAGTGTTCTGTGCATCTCAGCATATAGTCATGCTGGCCACATGACCACGAAAACATTTTCAGACAACACTGGCTCCCTGATTTAGGAAACAGAGATGAGCACCACCTGGGTGTCAATAAAGGTAAAGGTTCCCCTCGCACAGATGTGCTACTAGTTCCCAACTCTAGGGGGCGGTACTCATCCCTGTTTCAAAGCCAAAGAGCCAGCGCTGTCCGAAGATGTCTCTGTAGTCATGTGGCCAGCAAGATAAACACTGAAGGCGCATGGAATGCTGTTACCTTCCCACCAAAGGTGGTCTCTATTTTTCTACTTGCATTTTTTACGTGCTTTCAAATTGCTAGGTTGGCAGAAGCCGGGACAAGGAACGGGAGCTCACTCCGTTATGCGGTGCTAGGGATTCGAACCGCCAAACTGCCAATCTTTCTGATTGACACGCTCAGCGTCTTAGCCACTGAGCCACCGCGTCCCTAATGAAAAAGGTTACCCAGCCACTAATTTCTGCACCGACACCTACAGAAAGAGCTGCTCACCCACATCTACAGGATCAACTTTTTTCAAAGTTGGCGAGATCAACGTTCAAGCCATCCGTGGTGCTGAAAAAGGCAGACGGGCCCAGCCTTTCGCTGGACTTTTTGATTGACAAGCTCAGCATCTTAGCCACTGAGCCACCGCGTCCCTGAAGGTAAATGGTTGCCCTGTCCAATCAGACATGACTGGATAGAGGAAACCTTTCCCTATTGACACCCAGGTTCTGCAAAGCAATTGCTGGGTTTTGGAAGCTTAAATCGCTTTGGTATTTTTGAAGGTTTTTTTTTTTTTTTTTTTGCCTTGAACACCTGGAGCAAGCGTTTGGCTGCCCGTTTTTCAACAGTCTTCCCACAATATAAACACTCTGCTTCTTGGAAATGTTGCTTCAGTTAATATCTTGGCCCCTTTTCCTCTCTAATGTTTACAGATTAGGGAAGTCGACTTTCCCCATCGTGTAAACACCTGGTGGCTTTCCATAACAAACGTTTACATTTATTTATCTTTCAATTGTCGGTTGAACACTGCTGTGAGAAACAGGGGCTTCTCACCCTGGCAGGGGAGGGAGGGAGGGAGGGAGCTCTTTTAAAAAATGGTTAGGAACAAGAGAGAAGAGAAATGTCATAGCTCAGGACTATAGGCAGCTGTTATCACACAATCGAAGCTGAAGTTTACATCTCAAGATGGTTTGTCTTGCTGGAATAGCTGGACAACGTTCCCCAGCTATAGACCGAAATCTGTCTTTAACAGACTACTTGCACCGTAAAATATAACTCTGGGCACTATTAGGAAGGAGTCATCTTCATCCTCTTTCTCTCGCATCTAAACCAGGAGTCACCAACCTTTCGGATCTCAGGGACCGCTAAATTCTTAATTTTAAATCCCGCAGACCACTAATATGATCTGCCTAATGACCAGCTGGATGGGCGTGGCAAGGTGGCCATGTGACTGGGTGGGCATGGCCATCTCGATGTCACTCACGGTGGCTTTCTGTCCCTCTCCTGTCCCTCAACGTATATTTATATGCCCTGGGTCAGAATTTCAATGTCCTAACCACCTTTGGTCCATCTGCATATCCATTGGTGGCAAGAATTTAAGTGACACCAGTTGTAAAGGCCAAAAGAAAAGTACACTTTGTGACTGTTCCCTACCAGCAAGACGGAAACAAAACTGTCTTGAAATGCTATGTTCCAAAGTGCTACACACGACATCCGTTTTTTGGCAAACGAGTCCCTACTTATTTCAAGACAGTTGCTGCAATTGTATATTTTGGCTTTGCCGGTTTAAATCAGGTTCTTTCACACCAGTCCAAATTGAAAGACCTTCTGTCCCCAAAAGGGCCTTTATTTACTGTTGTACTCAGAATAGAATAGAATAGAATAGAATAACAGAGTTGGAAGGGACCTTGGAGGTCTTCTAGTCCAACCCCCTGCATGCCCCGCTGGCCAGCTGAGTTCAGCCTTTTTTAAAGCCATTTTTCGCCCTCCCCAGGCTCCAGAAGCTTTATAGCAGCCTGGGGAGGGCGAAAAGAGCCTCCCCCCCCCTGGAGGCCCTCCAGAGGCTTCAGGAGCTTGCCTCCTGAGCACAAAAAAACCATCCCTATGGGCAAACTGGAAGTTCGGGAACGGACTTCCGGTTTGCTCAGAGGGTCAGTCCTCTGGAGGCTTCAGGGAAGCCTCCTAAAGGTCCCTGAAGCCTCTGGAGGGCCTCTAGGGGGCGGGGGGGCTGTTTTCACCCTCCCCGGGCTCCTATAAAGCCTCTGGAGCCTGGGGAGGGCGAAAAAGCATGGAAAAATAAGGGGGGAGTGCCTCATGCACGCATGCGCACTGGGGGGGTTGCACATTGCATTATGGGTGTGGCACGCCCGTGCACGCCCCCCCTGCGTTCCCCCTCCCTTATGGCACGCGAGCCAAAAAAGGTTCGCCATCGCTGCCCTATACCGTTTCAGACAAATGGCTATCCAACATCTTAAAGACTTCCAGTGTTGGAGCATTCACAACTTCTGGAGGCACGCTGTTCCACTGATTAATTATTCTAACTGTCAGGAAATTTCTCCTCAGTTCTAAGTTGCTTCTCTCCTTGATTAGTTTCCATCCATTGCTTCTTGTTCTACCCTCAGGTGCCTTGGAGAATAGTTTGACTCCCTCTTCTTTGTGGCAACCCCTGAGATATTGGAAGACTGCTATCATGTCTCCCCTAGTCCTTCTTTCTCTTAAGCTAAACATACCCAGTTCCTGCAACCGTTCTTCATATGTTTTAGTCTCCAGTCCCCTAATCATCTTTGTTGCTCTTCTCTGCACTCTTTCTAGAGTCTCCACATCTTTTTCACATCGTGGTGACCAAAACTGAATGCAGTATTCCAAGTGTGGCCTTATGAAGGCCTTATAAAGCGGTATTAACACTTCACGTGATCTTTATTCTATCCCTCTGTTGATGCAGCCTAGGACTGTGTTGGCGTTTTTGGCAGCTGCTGCACACGGCTGGCTCCTATTTAAATGGTTGTCCACTAGGACTCCAAGATCCCTTTCACAGTTACTACTATTGAGTATGATAATTACATGCCACTTGTCAAGCACCCAAAGTTTGATCACATAAACCTTACTGATGCTGAGATGGTCGTGGGTCATTTTTTTCAATGTTTTACGCTTTGAATGATTGCTAAGCCCATGTTTGCAAGGCATGTGTTGGCTTTTTTTGGCAGCTGCTGCACTCGGCTGGCTCATATTTAAATGGCTGTCCACTAAGACTCCAAGATCCCTCTCACGGTTACTATTATTGAGCAATAAATTCATCTGCAGAGCTACTTTTATATCACACTCAGAAATTTTCATCTAGAGCAGGATTCCTCAGCCAGCATGCTTTGAGGTATGTGGACTTCATCTCCCAGAATTCCCCAGCCAGCGTGCTTTAAGAAGTGTGAATTTTAACTCCCAGGATTTGCTGGCCGCCATGCTCTAAGATATGCAGACTTCAATTTGCATGGTGGGAAATTCTGGGAGTTGAAGTCCAACATCCCTTCAGGCTGCTATGGTCAAGACACCCAGATCTCGTGGAAAGGTTGGCAACCTTTTTGGCAATCTTAGAAGCCATTCCCCCACCCAACCAGGAATAGGAAAGTCGATCAGAAAGATCGGCAGTTCGGTGGTTCAAATCCCTAGCGCCACGTAACAGAGTAGCTCCTGTTACTTGTCCCAGCTTCTGCCAACCTAGCAGTTCGAAAGCATGTAAAAATTCAAGCAGAAAAATAGGAACCACCTTTGGTGGGAAGGTAACAATGTTCTGTGCGCCTTCAGCATTGGGTCATGCTGGCCATATGACCACAGAGACGTCTTTGGACAGCACTGGCTCTTCGGCTTTGAAACGGAGATGAGTACTGCCCCCTAGAGTCGGGAACGAATACCACATATGTGCAAGGGGAACCGTTACCTTTTTAGTCAACAAAGTCTGGATGATGCTTACATAGAATTGCACACTCAGTGGGGATACAATACTTCAGTTGCATTCTGTTGATTTTGTTTTAATCCTACCTTATGGAGACCTCGGTCCTCAGTCCATGTTTAAAAACCCCGAGAGCAGGGGTGGAATCAAGCAGGTTCTGACAGGTTCTGGAGAACCAGTAGCAGAAATTTTGAGTAGTTTGGAGAACCGACAAATGCCACCTCTGGCTGGCTCCAGAGTCGGGTGGGAATGGGGATTTTGCAGTATCCTTTGCCTGCCATGCCCACCAAGCCACGCCCACTGAGCCACACCACGCCCACCGAGCCACGCCCACAGAACCGGTAGTAAAAAAAAAATGAATTTCACCACTGCCTGAGAGCCAGCAAAACCCCTGTGGGGTTGGTGGCAGAGGGTGTCAAAATACTGCAATGTGTGTCTTTTAAAGAAGCCTTCTTTTAAAGTTAGCCAAGATGATTAATGCCTTTTTTCCCCCTCCCCTGAAACTTTTGGCGACAATGAAAACAACATGGAACGCATTGATTGTTTCAGCCCAATTTGGCCTGGAAGGATAGGCTGCCTTCCAAGCCCTGACCTCATTTTCCATGTTTGTCCCAACAGCTTCCAACACATCGAGAGCAGGCAAGAAAGGATAAAGAATGTAGGCTGCAAAACCCTCAAGGCTTTGTCGTAGGGAGAAAATCCTACACAATTCCTGAGGATCCCTGCTAAGCCATCTTTTGCTTTCTTTCTTTGCCGCAGATTCAGGAGACAGCCTGTCCCACACCACGTCTTCCCCGCAGCCTTCTCCGGCCACTTCTGCCCACGCGTTGAGGAGTGCCAACCCGTCTCTTACCTCCGACCACACCAGCACCGATGCCGCAGGAGCCGAGGAGATGGCCAGCGAGTCGGAATCTGTCTTTCTGCCCGACTATCTCTTCTTATCCAACTGTGAGACTGGAAAACTCAGCCACGTTAGGTAGCATTAAGCGGTTGGGTACCAAATTTATTTATTTACCTATTTTATTGATTCAATGTATTTGCCGCCCATCTTGTAATGAAACAATTCTGGGGGGGGGGGGTAGAACGGATGAGCTGCCCGAGGGTTAAACCTTAGCAAAATTGATCAACTCAGCCATTGGAGTTTCATTGTTTAACCAAAGTGTGAATCCATCTGTCCTGAGCAAAACGTGATTCGGTGTCGCTGTGGTTTGGAGCACGGCAAGGGTTTTCTTCCGTCTTCCAGCGTGAGCATGCGCGCACTGGAAAATGAACTTCCGGTTTCTGGTGCATGCAGGCACGATGACCAGCTGGCCAGCGTGCATACTCACACTGGAAAATGGAAGATCAGCTCTTCCAGTTTCTGGCACTGCCACACGCACGAAGTCCAGCTGATTGTCACGCGCGCATGCATGCCAGAAACCCGGAAGAGGAACAGGTGATGCCGCATGTGCCTGGCTCCATGCGCCACTTTGGGCACGCGTGCCAAAGGTTCGCCATCGCGGTTCTAGCAGCTGCCTTTCCTGCAGTCACATAAACCCGTTTGGGGCCTTTGTCACCTGGCCCGCCTTTATGGCGGTTTACAGTCTTGTGCAATTATTTTTGGGGGGTGGCGGATTGCTGAAAACTAGACATTTGCTTCTGGTTTTCAGTTGAAAACGTCCCATAACAAATAATGGCTTTGCCTAATGACCATAGATAATTCACTTGGCCTCTTCTAAGGAGTGAAAACGTCAACTCCCAGAATTCCCCAGCCCAGAAATGTGGATTTCAACATACTGGCTGGGTAATTCTGGGAATCGAAGTCCACATATCTTAGATATAGAAACCTTGGTTTAATTATGTTGAGAGAGCACCATTTTGCCAGATTTGACACTACGTGGGTCGCAATAGGCAGAAATGAGTTGAGCTGAAAAAGTAACTGGATCAATGATGGCAAACCTTTTTGGCACTGAGAGCCAAAACTGGAATGCGCATGCAGGTGTGTGCAGGTGTGTGCGCCGGATTGCTGGAAACCCGAAAACCAGCTGGCCGGTGCACATGTGCATGCCAGCCAGCCGGTCTTTGGTTTTTTGGCACAAGCATGCGCGCACCGGCCAGCTGGTCTTCATATGCGCCGCAGTACTGGAAACTCGAAAACCAGCTGGCCGGTGCACACATGCCTGCTTTTGGGGCATTTTTCGGGCTGTTTTTCGGCTGGAAAAACGGCCAGAAAACAGCCTGCAAAACACTCCAAAAAATGGCCTGGTTTTTGGGCATTTTCCGGTGCTCCGGCGCCAGCATAGACCAGCTGTCCCGCACGTATGCCCACAGAGAGGGCTCTGTGTGCCACCTGTGGCATGCATGCTTTAGGTTAGCCATCAAGGAAGTAGATCAGGGGTGTCCAAACTTGGGAACTTTAAGACTTGTGGACTTCAACTCCCAGAATTCCCCAGCCAGGCTGGCTGGGGAATTCTGGGAGTTGAAGTCCACAAGTCTTAAAGTTCCCAAGTTTGGACACCCCTGAAGTAGATGAAGACAGAAATATAAAATTAGGTGTCCCGAAAGGCACAACCTCTGAAGGATCAACTTGCCTTCAAAACATCCATGCTTTCTGGGCTCCAAATTCCTCATCTTATCTCTGAGTTTTCAAGTTTCTTCCTTACCGGGGAATATAAAGTCCCAATCTCTAACGTAATTACCTACTGTCCTCGACTTACAACAGTTCCTTTAGTGACTGTGCAAAATTTACAGTGGCACTGAAAAAAAGGGGACTTGTGGCCGTTTTTCACACTTACAACCATTGTACTATCCCCATGGTCATCCGGTCAAAATCAGACATTTGACAACCGACTCAATTTATGACAGTTGCATACTCCCGGGGTCTTGGGCTCTCCTTTTGTGACCTTCTGTCAAGCAAAATCAATGGAGAAGCCAGATTCACTTAACAACCGTGATACTAACTTAAGAACTGCAGTGATTCACTTAACAACAAAATATCGTAAAATGGGACAAATCTTGTAGAACAAATCTCTCACTTAGCAACATAAGTTTGAGGCTTAATTGTGGTCATAAGTCAAGGACTGCCTATATATGAGGGAAACTCTTGGCCATCCTGTCAGGTGAGTATGATAGAAACAACACACCTATTTCTTGGTATTTTCTGACTTCCACACCACAGGAATTGAACATGCCACTGAGCCGTTGTGGTTGTCAGGCTTGGAAGCCATTGTGGGACAGGGCCATCTAGCCTGCCACATTTTCAAAGATAGTCTATTATGTGAAACTGGGAGGGGAGGGATTGGATGGAGCTTGGGAGATGTGTAGCCATAATAACATTCTTTCTCAGAAAATCAAGGTCACCTTATCCCTGCCCTTGGATGGATGTGGATGGGAGGAATCTGTCTTCGTGGCAATGATTGATTGGAGCATGGGATGGATCTGTGGGTGCTGGGCAGGGTCTTGAACTTTCAACTGGGGGGGGGGAACCTGGAAGCTTCCAGATTCGGGTTTTCCCAGATGTGCCAACATGACATCTCTAATAAATTGGAGTTTTTAGGAACCTCTTGCCTAGGATTCTGATTTTATTGAGGATGCTATTAGGGAACCCTGACAGTGTTGGGAGGAGGCTTCCAAAAAAAGGGTCTGGGATTACACCTGTCTCTGAGTTGGTAACACTTGCTTCTCTTCCCAGGTGCCACAGTTGGTCCAATTCTGACCGCTCTCTGGAGAGGACTTTATCCGATGATGTCTTCTTTGACTTTGTGGCTTCTCAGTCCTCGCTGTGCTTACAGCTCTCTGGTGGTCTGCTTCAAGAGATGGTCCAGCCAACGATTCATGGAATCTTTCCAAGAAACCCAGATTCAAGCGGCCCTCCTTCTAGTGACTTCTCTTCTTCCTCACCCTTGTCAGGGCCTCCTGCAACACCAACCATCCTAGCAGAAAAAAGCCAGAACACTCTTCCCTATGGCTTCACCGAGATTTTGGCTAAGACTCCCCCTCCCAGGCCACCAAAGCCATCGCACTTGCCAGACAGAAGAGCCGAAGAGCAGGCTGGCGGGGTCCTTCAGAATGGCCGTGCAAGGATCTCCAGCTCTCCAGGGACCTTCATTCCAAGGAGGATCTCCCTCTCTGGATTGGACAGCATGAAGAGTTGGAGAGGTAAGGCCCAATTTGGAGATCCCACAGTTTGGATTATTAAAATA
The DNA here is from genome assembly GCF_964273705.1 of Natrix helvetica. NCBI lineage: Eukaryota > Metazoa > Chordata > Lepidosauria > Squamata > Natricidae > Natrix > Natrix helvetica. Next base: position 7,533,009 of record NC_138562.1, read on the forward strand.
TGTATCTTCTCTGTCTCCCAACATGATGGTGACCTTATCCATTCAATCATGTCCAACTATTGGCGATTCTATGGGCCAAATCTCTCTACATCTTCTGATCTTGCATTGCTTCTTTGAGTTGTTCTGTGCTCTGGCTCGTGTCAGCTTTGATGGTGTCCATCCACCATGTTCTTTGATGGCCTGTTTCCTTTTACCATGCGGGATGTGGTGGCTCAGTGGCTAAGACATTGAGCTTGTCGATCAAAAGGTCGGCAGTTCAGCGGTTCGAATCCCTAGCACCACATAATGGAGTGAGTTCCCGCTACTTCTGCCAACCTAGCAGTTCGAAAGCATGTAAAAATGCAAGTAGAAAAACAGGAACCACCTTTGGTGGGAAGGTAACAGTGCTCCATGCGCCTTCGGCATTGAGTCATGCCGGCCACATGACCACGGAGACATCTTCGGGCAGCGCTGGCTCTTTGGCTTCGAAACGGAAATGAGCATCGCCCCCTAGAGTCAGGAATGACAAGCACATATGTGCGAGGGGGGCTTTTACCTTTACCTTCCTTTTACCACTAACTCTTCCAAGCATCATTGCTTTCTCCAGTGAATTCCTCTGTGTGACATGGCCAAAGTAACTGAGACGCGGTTTCGTGATTTTGCCTTCCAGTATCATGTCTGGTTGTCATGAGCTCCATATTTGTGTCTTGGTCACCTTTGTGTCCAAGGAATACACAGGAGCATCTCCAACACCCCAACTCAAAGGAGTTGATGTTTTTCCTGTCTTGCTTTTCTAAGGCCCAACTTTTTAAAGGTCCTCCAACATACAAAATGTAACATTCTCCCCACTTTCATCTTTTATGGACCCCAGTTAAGGCTGATTGGGAGACCAGAGGCTTTATATAGTCAGCATAACAAACTAATCGCATAGGTTGAGTTCTTCCGGATGCAAGCAGACAGAACTATTCATGAATGATCTCAACAGAAGCTTCATTGCTAGCCACCATTGTTACAAGAATCTCCCTAGGCTGACTGCTTTCCCTTGGGATCAGTCAGATCAGGCTTCAGGATTCTGGAAGAGGTCAGGCCTGTGACGCTTTCTGCAGTGCAAGGACTCCAAGCTTTGTTGTTGTAAGTTGCAAAGTCATGTCCGACCCATCATGACCCCATGGACAATGTAACTCCAGGTCTTCTTGTCCTTTCCCATCCACTGGAGTCCATTTAAGCTCACGCCTACTGCTTTGGTGACTCCATCCAGCCACCACATTCTCGGTTGTCCCCTTCTTCCATTGTTCCCAGCATTAGGCTCTTCTCCAGGGAGTCCTTCCTTCTCTTTAGGTGGCTAAAGTATTTGAGTTTCCTCTTCATGATCTGGCCTTCTAAAGAGCAGTCAGGATTGATCTCCTGTAGGACAAACGTATTTGATCGCCTTGCAGTCCAAGGGACTCGCAGGAGTCTTCTCCAGCACCATTGTTCAAAGGCCTCCATTCTTTGGCGCTCATCCTTTCTTCTGGTCCAACCTTCACAGCCATAGCTGTGAAGCTATGAACCTTCACTCCAAGCCTAGCCGCCTCTTAATGCAGCCTTCCAGACCAGATCACGGGTTCAAAAAACATTGCCCAAAACATCTGAGTTAACTTGTGATGCAAAATGTCCCAGCAATTCAGCCAATTTAACACAGGAGCAGGCTTTATATGTATACTTTTTTTTAAGATATATGTTAAAATTATTAATATGAAAGATGTTTATTGAAATGAAATTACTAATACCGTCAATATTAAATGGAGCCCGCTCAGATGCTGAAATGCACCATGCAAATGAGATCAAGAGCGCGGAAGAGAGAAGAGAGGCAAGAGGAGAGGGTTAGGAGAGAGAGTAGAGGGGGGAAGAAGGGGAGAAAAAGAAGGAGTGGAAAGAGGAGAAGGAGAGAGGAAGGGGAAGTAGAGACGAGAAGGATGACAGAGGGAAGAAAGGAAGTAGGGAGGAGAAGAGAGGGAGAAGAAAGCGATGGATAGGGTATAAATATGGTGTACGGAGAGCAGAAGAGCCAATGATAGTTTTTGGGGTTTGATGGTAAGATGAATTGACATAATATGGAATAATATAAAATAGTGTCGGTTATGTAATGGTATACATGTGGTTATTTGTATGAAGATAAAAAAAAATAAGAATAAAAACTTTAAAAAAAAACAGGGGCAGGCAAGCAGTGGCAATTAGTCTTGATGGCTGCCTGCTAACCTTGAATGACAGGCAGCCTAACATCCAACTGTCCTCGGAGCCTATGAAATTCCATCTCACAACAGTGCAGCCAACATGGTCATCAGTTGTCAGTCACGGAGGAGATCCACCCCTGGATTAGGACATCTGCCAATGGAGGAAATAAGTGAGACAGTGCCCGGCTTTTAAAAGGTCCATAGGGACTTTGCATCTATTTTCTTTTTCTTTTCTTTTCTTTCCTCTCCCCCCCCCCCTTACGCTGTCTCTGCACAGAGATTTGGATCATGTTTCTAACCCAGCCTGCTTATCAGTGTCCTGAGCGATTCTTGGAAGCTTTTGAGAGCAACTCCCATCCTTGGAAATGTTATTCTTCTTAGTCATGACTCTCAAGTTGTGTTGGAAAGGGGTGTGTGTGTGCTGGTCGAAGCATTAAAAACAAACACGTTCACACATACACGGATGAATTTTTCCAGATTTTACTCTTTCGCGGTAGACTCAACTCCAGCTCAACTTCGATTGCATGATATGTTCTCCGTCCTTATTGTACGCAGGCAGTCCTCGCAGTTCATTTCATGACCGTTCAAAATTACAACTGAAAAAAGTCACTTACGGCCGTTTTTCACACTTAACAACCACTCGCAGCAGCCCCATGGTCACGCAATCAAAATTCAGACACTTAGCAGCTGGTTCCATACTTATGACGGTTGCAATACCCCCAGGGTCATGGGATCACCTTTTGCGACCTTCTGACAAGCAAAGCCTGATTCACTTAACAACTGTGTTACTTAACCGCAGTGATTCACTTAACAAGGGTGAAAAAGGTCATAAAATGGGGCAACACTCACTTAACAGTTGTCTTGCTTGGCAACAGAAATTTTGGGCTCAGTTGTGGTCGTATGTTGAGGAGATATTAGCATATATGTTATATCCAATAACTTCTTAGAAATTTAACAGGTTAGCTGAGGATATATTGTGATTCTAGTTAGGGTTGACATAGAGCGAACTAGGATTGAACAAACAATAATGGTTACCTTGCATTAAAGGTGGCTCAGTGGCTAAGACGCTGAGCTTGTTGATCAGAAAGGTTGGCAGTTTGGCGGTTCGAATCCCTAGTGCTGCATAATGGAGTGAGCTCTTGTTACTTGTCCCAGCTTCTCCCAACCTAGCCATTTGAAAGCAAGTAAAAAATGCAAGTAGAAAAATAGGGACCACTTTTGGTGGGAGGGGAGCAGCATTCCATGCGCCTTCAGCATTTAATAATGCTGGCCACAGGACCACAGAGACATCTTTGGACAGCGTTGGCTCTTCGGCTTTGAAACGGAGATGAGCACCGCCCCCTAGAGTCAAGAACGACTGGCACATACAGTATGTGCGAGGGGAACCTTTGCCTTTTACCTAATTGGATAGAAATCGAATTTCTTCCAAATTGCATATAGTACCACTGCTTAGAATAAGCTCTTTTTCCTTCTTCATAAAATATTGTGCTTTTCTTAATTCTTCAGGCATGATGAATTGCCTTCTGCTCTTTGTTTTGCAGCAGACTTGGAAGAAAATTCTTTACGGCGCAGGGATAAGAGGTTGAGCTTGAATTTGGTAAGTGTTGCTTTCTCTCCTACAAACACTTTGCATTGTGGTTTTGGCAGGGGAGGCTTTAAAAAATCTGCACCAGTTGGCATTTAAGTGTAAGAGAAGAAAGAAACATCGCCTGATACGAACTATAACCAAAATGGTCCCAAAATGGTGTTTTTTTTTTTCATGAAGCCTTGTTGGCACAGTGGTTAGTACTGTAGGCTCCTTCTGCTGACTGCCATCTGTCTGCAATTTGCAGATCGAATCTCACCAGGCTCATGGTTGACTCAGCCTTCCATCCTTCTCAGGTGGGTAAAATGAGGACCCAGATTTTGGGGGGCAATATGCTGAGACTTTAAACCGCTTAGAAAGGGCTGTAAAGCACTGTAAAGCAGTATATAAGTCTAAGTGCTATTGCTATTTCCAAAAGACAACTGGACTTTGGGGGGTTTTTTCTTTGAAATAGCAATAGCACTTAGCACTTGGACTTATATACTGCTTCACAGTGCTTTACAGCCCTCTCTAAGCGGTTTACAGTGTCAGCCTCTTGCCCCCAACAATCTGGGTCCTCATTTTACCTACCTCGGAAGGATGGAAGGCCGAGTCAACCTGGAGCCTGGTGAGATTTGAACTGCCAAACTGCTGGCAGCCGGCGATCAGCAGCAGTAGCCTGCTGTACTTCACTCTAACCACTGTGCCACCAAACAAGTCAGTTCTCATCCAAGAAGCTTCTTCAGTTCAAGAAAGTCCAATTACTCCAAATTATGGTTTCCTTAAGAATGGTTTACTGCGTAAAGTACAAGTTCACAAGTGACACTGTCAGGTTTGCAGGCCATTCTATGCCACAAGTAAACTAAGCCTAGTATCTTTAGCTTAGTATCTGTGGGGAAGAACCCTTAATCGTTTGATCCTCCTTAGCACAAGGATTGACACGTCGGCTGAAAGAAGAAACAGATGTAAATTTCTTACATTTGCTCCAAGTTGGCAGTCAGGTGACCAGAATCTCTGAGATGACAGGGGAACATCTTGTAATCTTAATCTGAAAGCTTTCCAGTCCTGTGAATCTTGAGGAAACTAGCAACATGATCTCTCCTCTACCTGTAGACTGGAACTCTCCTCACCTTATAAAAACAGAAACTAGCGGTACTTTCTACACGCTACTAAAACTCTCCTATCTGTCACCTTCAGTTAGCCAAAATAGTGCATTGTAGGGCAAATAATTTTTTGCATCAAGATACCTCAAATGCACTAATTTAAAGAACAAAGGTACAAAATTCAGCACCCATTGCTGCAATGAAGTTGAAATTTCAAGGATCTTCAGAACAGTTGTATTTGCAAACGTATGGCTACTGCAACAGCACCATGGTCAGCTATGGTCACGTGACCATGATTTCCAGGCCTTCCTGCCAGCTTTCCACAACCAAAGTCAATGGGGAAGCCAGCAGGAAGTCGGAAGTTGTTTCCATTCCCATCAATTTTTGGCCACTTGTGGTCATTCTATTTATCTCTTTGGGTAAGCAAATATAAGGCAAGGCTGGTCTAAAGGCCATAGGTTTTCTAGGGATCAATTAGACTAAAAGACCTTCTGGAGAACCTGTGACTTTTTATATTCAGAATAACAGAGTTGGAAGGAACCTTGGAGGACGTCTAGTCCAACCCTTTGTTCAAACAGGAGATCCATTATCATATCAGACAAACGGCTGTCTTGTCTGTTCTTGAAAGCCTCCAGAGATGGGGCAACCACTGGTTGTTCTCACCATTTGCAAATTTCTCCTTAATTCCAGGTTGCTTCTTTCCTTGATTAGTTTCCATCCATTGTTTCTTGTCTTAGGCCTTTGAAAAATAGGTTGAAACACACACACACACACACACACACACACACACATATCTTTGTGACAGCCACTGAAATATTGGAACAATTTAATTGGAACAATTCAGCTGAACCAAATGCTATCTCTCTTAGACAACCTACCAATTGTTTGTTTGTTTGTTTGTTTGTTTGTTTGTTTGGATTTATATGCCACCCTTCTCCAAAAGGACTCAGGGCGGCGTACAACATTAAAAAACATACATCCCAAAAGTTTTTAAAAAATTTAAATCCATATCCAAAGTCAGAGACCTGAAGAAATTTACGTTGGCTAGCCTGATTCGGATCTTATTTTCTAAGCGTGACTATGCTAGATTCATCAGAGGGGGGGAACTATTAGAAACATGCTTCACTTGGCTGCCAGATCAGGATTTGGATGTTAAAAAGAAAACAAGGATTTGTAAAAAAAACATGGTTTTAAATTATAACTAGTTTACTGTCAATAATAGCTTCTTTCAAGATTGAGTTCATACAATACACTAAGAAAGAAACAATCACATTTTGGGGCTTAGTGATTTGCATGAGCTAAGATTCCGGAATAAATTAATGTTTGCATATGTCATCAAGAGCTAGCTGATCTTGGAGGAAAGCAATAGTGTGAAAATTGGAACGTGCAAAGTTTATTGTACCCCAAAGCCCAAAATGATCTTGTGCCATTTTCCGTATAAATGGGAGAGGCTAAGTTTTGCAAAGTAAAATGCTCCATCGGGAAATTGTGTCCTTGAATGGGGGATTTAACCATCAGTTGGGATTCCCCCTCCAAAAGAAAAGATGATTAACCATTTCAGAAATCTCTTCACCCATCCAACATGTTGTGCTTGAAAAAAAAACCTGTTCACAAATCAAATATGACTGCATTAAATATTGATTTCGAATTCTTCTTCTGCTTAGCTTGTATGCAAAAAATGTGGGATTGAGGTCTCTGTGCAGCAATTCTGGGAAGAATGCAATGGCAAGGAGGGACAGGGAAGGGGCATGCGCAGATCAATTTACAGTGAACTGCGCACGCGCAGTCACCAAAATTGAAATGCTGGTAACGAGGGGGCGTGGCAGGCCTGGGTCGCTGCAGGTTCTTGAGACCCAGGCCTGAATTCCGCTACTGATTTGGCTAAACTGGGCTGAACTTACAGCAACCCACCTCTGATGGAGACGTCTTTGGACAGCGCTGGCTCTTTGGCTTTGAAACAGAGATCAGCACCGCCCCTAGAGTCAGGAACGACTAGCACATATGTGCGAGGGGAACTTTTACCTTTCCAAAGAATAAAAAGTTCAGGGTTTGCGGAATGCCTTTTATTGTTGAATGGCACTCAATTACCAATATCTAAGGAGCTGCCAGAAAGAAGAGGGAGACAACCTATTCGCCAATTCATACCTCGAGGCAGGACAAGAAGCAATGGATGGAAACTAATCAAGGAGAGAACCAACTATTTCAGAAGCTGAAATGCACCAAGTAAATGAGATGAAGAGTGTGAAGTAGAGGAGAGAGGTAAGGGAAGAAGAGAGGGATAGGAGAAAGGGCAAGGGGGGAAGAGGAGGAGAGAAAGGAGGAGTGGAAAGGGGAGAGAGGAGAAGGAGAGAGGAAGGGGAAGTAGAGAAGGATGACAGAGGGAAGAAAGGAGGGAGGGAGGGGGAGGAGGGAGGGAGAAGAAAGTGATGGATAAGGTACAAATATGGTGTATGGAGAGCAGAAGAGCCAATAATTGTTTTTGGGAGGTGATGGTAAGGCGAATGGATGTAAACATTTAATAATACAATATGATGTTGGCTATGTAATAGTATACATGTGATTATATGCCAGTGTTTCTCAAACTTGGCGACTTTAAGTCCTGTGGACTTCAACTCCCAGAATCCCCCAGCCAGCTGGCTGGGGAATTCTGGGAGTTGAAGTCCACAGGACTTAAAGTCGCCAAGTTTGAGAAACACTGTTATATGCTATGAAAATGGGGGGGGGGGGAACTCAATTAAAAAAAAGGAGAGAACCAACCTAGAACTAAGGAGGAATTTCCTGACAGTGAGAACAATTGATCAGCGGAAGGGCCTACCTCCAGAAGATGTGGATCTCCATCACTGGAGGCTTTTAAAAAGAAATTGGACAACCATTTGTCTGAAATAGTAGAGGGTTTTCTGCCTGAGCAGGGGGTTGGACTAGAAGACCTCCAAGGTCCCTTCCGACTCTGTTATTCTGCTATTAACTTCTGATCTGGAGATGTCTTGCTGATCGTGCTCCCTATCCTCTCTTCTTTCTCGGTTTTGTGAAGCCTTGCCGAGTGAGCCCTCTCTACTCCTGCGCGTCAAACAGTTCCGAAGACAGTTACGTCCCCATGCATCCCAGCGCCTCCCCGCCTATCGCAGGAACTGACTGTACCCCGGATGGCTACATTCCCATGAACCCAGGATCGGCTACTTTTGCTCTTGCGGACGTTAACACCGAAAAGATCAACAGCCCCTTGCCTGAACTCCCGTCTGACTTGGAGCCCCCTCCAGTGAACCGAGATCTTAAGCCTCGGACAAAATGTAAGCTCTCCTTCCCCCTGGTAATTTACTAAGAGTCTCCCTAGCAGATCTGGAGAGGAAGTGGAAATACTAAGCAAAAAGAAGCTGAAAGAGATGTCTGTGGTAGGATAAGAGGCCCGATCCGAGATTAGCACTGATGAACTTCTCTTATTTTAATTTCGTAACGTGCTTGTAGAGGGACGCAGTGGCTAAGACGCTGAGCTTGTCGATCGGAACGGTCGGCAGTTCGAATCCCTAGCGCCGCGTAACAAAGCGAGCTCCCGTTACTTGTCTCAGCTTCTGCCAACCTAGCAGTGCAAAAGCATGTAAAAAATGCAAGTAGAAAAATAGGGACCACCTTTGGTGGGAAGGTAAAAGTGCTCCGTGCGCCTTCGGCGTTGAGTCATGCCGGCGACATGACCACGGAGACCTCTTTAGATAGCGCTGGCTCTTTGGCTTTGAAACAGAGGTGAGCACCGCCCCCTGGAGTCAGGAACGACTAGCACATAGGTGCGAGGGGAACCTTTACCTTTAACATGCCCGTAAGGGAGCAGAGTGTGTGGTTCTTATCTTCCATTGAGAAATCTTCTGTCTAGCAGTTTTCCTACTTTCCCCAGTCTTCAATTATAGGTAGTCCTCGACTTACGACCGCAATGGAGATCAGAATTATGGTCATAGGACATGGCAGTCATTAAACAGGTCACCATGCACCTGTACCCAATTTTATAACCTTTTTTGGTGATCGTTAAGTAAATGCCGCATTCATTAAACGAACACCATGACCGTTAAACAAACCTGCTTTATCCAAAAAGGCATATGTTTTTTTGCCAGAAACTAGAAATAAATGCTAGAAACTGGCAAAAGAATGCCGAAAATTGTGGTCACTAACATTAGGATGCTGCAAACAATCATAAACATGAACTGGTTGTCATGCACCCCAAATGCAATCATGTGGAAATGGGTATCTGTGCCTGCAGCCACTGCAACGTCGAAAACGGGCCATAAGTAACGCTTAGGAGGTCCTTCGTAACTTTGAGCTGTCGCTGAACAACAGGTTGTTAAGTGAGAACTACCTGTAAACACCAAGAGAAGCAAGAAAGTCCAGTTGCCTCTTGAAAAAGCACCTTTGGGACAATCATGACCTGGATGACGGAGAATCTCCATAGGCAGTGTCAGAGTTTGTTACAGAAAAATCAGATCCAGAAAGCGCACACAGATAACTGATTCCGCTGGATTCATTAACTTTTTCATATACATAATAACACATGAAGATAAATGTACAATACCAATATAGGCTTTCTCCAACGTAGTAGTAGTTACAAGCGAACACAGGCAGCAGTACAGCAGAGAGAAGTTTTCAGTTCAGAGCAGACAAAGTCTTAGGTTTTGGTTTCGATTCTCAGCCCAGATTCAGATCTGTTAAGCTCCCATTGGCTGACTTAATTGCCATGCCTATTCATTGGCTGACCTTGTTCCCATGTCTCTCCCAGTCAGGAATATTCTAACAGACAATCAGAGTAAAAGTTTTTTTCTTGGGAGGGTGACAATGCAGACTGGTTTAAAACCCTGTTAATGCCACCTACTGAAAGAAACTCTGCCCTTCACTTAATCACAACTCAAAAAAATCCCAGAGTCCTGCAAAAGTCTCCCCAAGACCTGCCAAACAGGTTTTAAGATCAGTTTGTCACTCAACCTCATTCTTCAAAAAGAAACTTGTCAAGTTCTTGGGAGTTGCCTAAAGCTTGGAAGTTGTTTTTTTCCCCCAAGCACAATTCACAGAGGAGTTGCCTTTAACAAGATTTGTTGAGATGAAAGGATTAGGATTATAAGAATTCCAGCATCTGAATTTTTTGCGCTTGAGAACCAAGTATCCCCGTGTCTTTTAAGGAAGAGACTTTTCTTTTTCTAGCAGCCTTTTGATGAATTGGCAAAGAGGTGGGATCTCCTCCTTGATTGTGGGAAAGTTTGAGCTTGGTTGTTGACATAACTAACTGTTAAACTCTTGTCTGGCAACCAACTCTTGAGAAGATTCAAGACAGAGAATCTTTGAGAATAGAATTGAATAGAATTCTTTACTGGCCAAGTGTAATTGGATACGCAAGGAATTTGTCTTAGTGATAGTCATAGGGTACAAATAAGCAATCAGGAATGCATGAGCATCTCACATAGACCATCTTCTCCAGAGTAGGTAGAAAGCGCTGGAGCAGCTTGATCATTTGGGGCCACACTGGTGCCTTGAGTCATATGACTTGCCCAAATGATGGACTGTAGTACCTTCTCTGGCCTTTATGAAGGTGGTGCTGCAGCTCAGGAAAAACCAAGCCAGTTTACTCATTGACTTGCCTTGGTGTAGAGAGAAGCAAGATGTTATGCAGCTAGATGTCCTTCAGATCAGGGGTCCCCCACCTTTTGGACCTCAGGTACCACTAAATCCCACGGACCACTAATATGATCTGCCTAATGACTGGCTGGGTAGGTGTGGCTAGGTGGTCATTTGACTGGGTGGGTGTGGCCAACTAGATGTCACTCATGTCAAGGGGCATCCCGCTGGCCTCTACTCCCTCCTCCCCTCCCAGCCACTCCTTGCCTGCCCACCCAGGCTCCTTAGGGCCCCATTAGGAAGCAGTTGTTGGAGCTGAGCAGCCACCATGAGAAAGAGTTGGCAAAACAGCTCAGTTCAAATTGGATCTGATTGAGAAAGAGGCTCAGCAGAAGCACCTCACTGAGGACTACGAGCATAGGCTTTCCAAGCAGAGGAAAGACCTGCAGGAGTGCAAGGCCAGGTACTGGCACCTGGAGGCTCAGTGGGCTGAGATGGTCAGCCAGTTCCAGGCCATGATGCAGTCCCACTGGAACGAGGCCCTCCGGCTCTTCGCCACCAGTGGCTCTTCCCTCCAGCCTTCGCCCAAAGCCCCACACCAGGAGGCTGAAGCAGACCCCAAGTTGGAATTTCTGCCCCCCTCCGACCGCCACAAAAATACGGCTACTTTCTTATAAATATAAGTAGTCCTCAATTTACCACCACAACTAAGCCCAGAATTTTAGTCGTAATTCAGTGCGGTTATAAGTTGAGCGGCCACGTGGCTGAAACTGCCCATTTTACTACCATTTTTATGATGGTCGGAAAGCAAGTCACTGGAGTCCTTAAGCAAACTACGTGGTGGTTAAGCAAGTCCAGCTTCCCCCAATGGGCACATGACCTCAGGATGCTTCAACCGATCATAAATACGAGCCAGTTGCCAAGTGCTCGGATTTAAATCAAATCAAATCAAAATCAAAACCAGAACAAATAAAAACACGGAAGGAATATCCAGTTAAAATTTCCCTAATATAAGATAATGAATAACAGATAAAATCTATATTAAAATCACAATTTGCCGTCCAATCTCTCAGTTACACGTGGCTTAACTATATACTATAATATCAATCCTTAAATTGTGAGCCCCCAAGTCATTAAATACTGAAATGCAAAAGAGTAGTAATGCAAAAGGGTTTGCTACATTAGTTAAATAAGTGCCCGGATTGCAATCATATGACCACAGGGTACTTAACGGTTATAAAAAGGAGGTACAAGTCATAAGGCACTTTTCCCAAGGCCTTCATAACTTCAAACTGTTGTTAAATAAACAGTTGTAAGTCAAGGACTACTTACAGCCAGTGAATTACAGGTGAAATCTGGCAGGTTCTGACAGGTTCTGGAGAACTGGTAGTGGAAATTTTGAGTAGTTCGGAGAACCAGTAGCAAATATTTTGAGTAGTTCAGAGAACCGGTAACGGAAATTTTAAGTAGTTCGGAGAACTGGTAGCGGAAATTTTGAGTAGTTCAGAGAACTGGTAGCAGAAATTTTGAGTAGTTCAGAGAACTGGTAGCGGAAATTTTGAGTAGTTCAGAGAACTGATAGCGGAAATTTTGAGTAGTTCAGAGAACTGATAGCGGAAATTTTGAGTAGTTTGGAGAACCAGTAGCGGAAATTTTGAGTAGTTCTGAGAACTAGTAGCGAATATTTTGAGTAGTTCAGAGAACCGGCAAATGCCACTTCCGGCTGGCCCCAGACTAGGGTAGGAATGGAGATTTGAAATATCTGTCTCCTGCCATGCCCACTAAGCCACACCATGCCCACCAAGCCACCCGCACAGAACCGGTAGTAAAAAAATTGGAATTTCACCACTGCAGTGAATCATATTGAACATGTTGAAGCTCTTCCTGTTTCCTGGTGAATCAGATGTTTTCTCTTTTACCCTTAGTCCGACCGCCTCCACTGGACCTGCGAAATCTTTCCACCATCAGAGAACATTCTGCCTTAACCAGGACATGGACCGTGCCTTAGTAAGTTGGAACTGGAACCTGTTGGACTTTGTAGAATTTACTCATGACAAGGGCAGATGGTTAATTTCAGTGCAGAGGCCTCTGGTAAGGTGGCTTCACCCACTGAAGACACAGATTGGGTTGACACATCAAGCCAAGTTGCTGCTTGTCTGCTTCTTGCCTATCGGTTGGCATGATTCTCTAGTTCCAATCACAGCATGGGGGCATCACCTGGATCTGCTCCTTCTGATCCAAGGTATGGATTCACATGGGATAAATAAAAGCTGCTGTTTTTCCAGGACTAATTTTTGCAGTGCCAATCGCAACTCTGGTACTCTGTGCCATAACTGTATTTAGTAGTCTTCTTTCTAGAGGTTTGAGGGGGACATCATGAAGCCAAAGAGGGATGCAGTGACTCAGTGGCTAAGACACTGAGCTTGTGGATCAGAAAGGTCGGCAGTTAGGCGGTTCGAATCCCTAGCACCGCGTAACGGAGTGAGTTCCTGTTACCTGTCCCAGTTTCTGCCAACTTAGCAGTTGGAAAGCACATAAAAATGCAAGTAGAAAAGTAGGAACCACCTTTGGTGGGAAAGTAACTGTTCCGTGCGCTTTGGGCATTTAGTTATGCCGGCCACATGACCACAGAGACGTCTTTGGACAGCGCTGGCTCTTTGGCTTTGAAATAGAGATGAGCACTGCCTCCTAGAGTCAGGAACGATTAGCACATATGTACAAGGGGAACCTTTACATTTACCATGAGGCCAGTGGCTCATACTCACCCTCAAAATCTCCAAATCAACTTTTTCCAAGAGTAATGTCAGGGTTTCCAAGAGGAAGGAAAATCAAGGATGAAAACTTCCTTGATCCCACTTCCATGACAACATTTTTAAAACCTCTCCATTCCAAAAATGAGACAAGAACAATGTCACTAAGTGACATCTTGCAAATATCCAATAAGTCATAGAATAACAGAGTTGGAGGGGACCTTGGATGTCATCTAGTCCAACTCCCTGCTCAAGCAGGAGATTCTATACCATTCCAGACAAATGGCAATCCAGTCTCTTCTTGAAAGCCTCCACAACTTCTGAAGGCAAGCCATTCCACTGGTTGAGTGTTGAGCGTTCTCACCGTTAGGAAATTTATCCTTAGTTCTTCTAGGTTGCTTCTCTCCTTGATTAGTTCCATCATTTGTTTCTTCTCCTTCCTTCAGCTGCTTTAGAAAATACGTTTGCCCCCCTGATCTTTGTGGCAGCCCCTCAAATATTGGAACACTGATATCGGGTCATCCCTAGTCCTTCTTTTCACCAGACAAGCCATACCTAATTCCAACAACCGTTCTTCATATGTTTTAGCCATATTAGCCAGCCCCCTAATCATCTTTCTGGCTATTCTCTGTACTCCTTCTAGAGTCTCAACATGTTTTTTATATTGTGGTAACCAAATCTGGATGCAAGGTGGTTGATCTCACTCCACCCATGTTAACTAAGTTGCATCAACAGGGATACAATCAAGATCAAGTGAGGTACTAATACCAATCTATAAAGCCTTAGTAAGACCACACCTAGAATCCTGCATCCGGTTTTAGTCACTACACTATAAAAAGATGTGGAGACTCTAGAAAGAGTGCAGAGAAGAGCAACCAAGAGGATTAGGGATTGGGGGCTAAAACATGAAGAACGGTTACAAGAACTGGGCATGGCTAGTGTAATGAAGAGAAGGACCAGGGGAGACATGAAAGCAGTCTTCCAATATTTGAGGGGCTGCCACAGAGAGGAGGGGGTCAAGCTATTTCCCAAAGCACCTGAAGGCCAGACAAGGAATAATGGATGGAAACTGACCAAGGAGAGATTCAACCTAGAAATAAGGAGACATTTTCTGACAGTAAGAACAATCAACCTATGGAACAGAAGTTGCCTTCAGAAGTTGTGGGAGCTTCATCCCTGGAGACTTTCAAGAAGAGACTGGATTGCCATTTGTCAGAAATGGTGTAGGGTTTCCTGCTTGGACGGGATTGGACTAGATGACCTACAAGATCCCTTCCAACTCTGTTAATCTGTAAAATGTTTGAACTATAGTACATCCAGTTTTAACCATGAACTCTTTCTGCCCTCCAAAATACATCCACCTTTTTCATTCCAAAGGTTTTGAGTTATCACAGCAGCCTGTTTAAAGTTTAGGACTCCTCAGAGAAATGTATTTCATACTCTTTTGCTATGAGTATGGTGAATTGCATCTCCCCAAAAAACATGCTTACACTTTTGGAGAACTCCTCCCTGCCATAAAAATAAGAGACAGGAAAGCGTTTGCTGCATTCCAACATTCCAGGAATAAATTGGCTTCCAAACATCAGCAATTCAAAACAATATATATCTTGAATTCTCTATGCCTGAGAAGCGCATGATAACTAAAAGGCTATTTTGTAAGTGATTTTCTTTTTTAAAAGTTGGGCCTCTCCCTCCCAAAGTAATATAAAAATTAGGGTGACACCTCTGGTATCTTGGACAAAGTTCCTGATGCTCTTTTTCATTCTGACATCTTGGAGGACTGGATGGGTGGGGAAGATTCTTGGAAAGCCAGATATGCGACTATCTTATAGTTCCAGCTTTTCTCCTGGGCCAGACAGCATCCAGAGAGGCAGAAAAGATAATAGCTACTGTCACCGTGGATAAAACAGTACTAGGGCTATTATATATTGGGAAGGGGAAGGAGCCAAGTGCTAAAGAATAGAATATAGAATAGAATAGGAATATAGTATAGAATAGGAATAGGAATAGAATAATAGACTAGGATAGGATAGGATATAAGAATAGGATAGGATAGGACAGGACAGGGCAGGACAGGATAGAATAGAAGACTAGGATAGGGTAGGGTAGAGTAGAATAGAATAGAATAGAAGAATAGAATAGACTAGTCTAGACTAGAACAGAACAGAACAGAACAGAATAGAATAGAATAGAATAGAATAGAATAGAATTCTTTATTGGCCAAGTGTGATTGGACACACAAGGAATTTGTCTTTGGTGCAGATGCTCTCAGTGGACATAAAAAGACAAGATACATTTGTCAAGAATAATAAGGTACAACACTTAATGATAGTCACAGGGTACAAATAAGCAATCAGGAAACAATCAATATCCATATACTGTAAATCATAAGGATCCAAGCAACAAAGTTACAGTCCTGCAGTCATAAGTGGGAGGAAATGGGTGATAGGAACAATGAGAAGACTAATAGTAATAGTAATGCAGCCTTAGTGAATGCTTTGACAGTGGTGAGGGAATTATTTGTTTAGCAGAGTGATGGCGTTCAGGAAAAAACTGTCCTTGTGTCTAGTTGTCTTGGTATGCAGTGCCCTATAGCATCGTTTTGAGCGTAGGAGTTGAAACAATTTATGCCCAGGGTGTGAGAGATCTGTAGTTATTTTCCCAGCCTTCTTTTGGACTCGTGCAGTGTACAGGTCCTCAATGGAAGGCAGGTTGGAGTAATTGTTTTTTCTGCAGTTCTGATTATTCTCTGAAGTCTGTGTCTGTCTTGTTGGGGTGCAGAACCAAACCAGACAGTTATAGGGGTGCAGATGACAGAAATGGACATGGCCGACAATTTTGGACTTCCTAAATCCTGCTGAGGGTTATCTAGTTGGAGGTGACCCCAGACTGAAACACTGTGCAGTCCTTGGTGTTCTCTGAGCATGGTGCTTTTCTTGCAGACATTTTATTACC